>NW_008705547.1:178712-211224 GCF_000326865.2 Helobdella robusta
TACTGGAGGATAGTGGTGGTGATGATTGTGGTGCTGCTGCTGATGATGATGATGATTGTGGCGTTGATGATGATGATTATGAAGGAGATGATGGAGAAGAAGATTATGATGATGGTAGAGGAAGATGGGGATGATGACGATGATGATGACAATGACGACGATGATCATAATGATGATGATGATCATGGTCATGATGAGCAGGAAGACAATAGTACTGATTATGATGATGATGGTGGTGATAGTGGTTGTGGTGGTTGTGGTGGTAGTGTGGTGGTGGTGGTGGTGGTCGTGGTGGTGGTGGTAGTGGTGGTGGTAATGTTGATGGTGGTATTGACGATGACATAAAGAGGATGGTGTAATTCAAGGAAGGCGATGACGATGAGGATTGAAGAAGATGATAACGGGCATTGAATTAATAAGAAAAAATAGAGAGAAGAGAGAGAGAAAGAGAGGGAGAAATAAAGAGAGAGGGAGAGAGAAAGAGAGAGAGAGAGAATTAGAGAAAGAGAGAAAGAAAGAGAAGTGTGGATATAAAAAAAGAGAGTTATAAGCGCAGAGAAAGAGAGAGAGAGAGGGAGAGAGAGAGAAAGAGAGAGAGAGGGAAAAAGAAAGAGAGAAAGGAGAATAAAAAAAGAGAGAGAGAAAGAAAAAAGGATAGAAAGAGAGAGGGAGAGAGGAAATAAGAAAGAATTTACATAGGTCATTTACATCAAATAACAAATGAAGAATGACGAATGCAATGCGGTTGATGATGATGCTGATGATGGTGGTGATGAGGATGATGATGGAGAAGATGGTGGTGGTGATGATGGTGATGATGATCATGATGATCATGATGATGATGGTGGAGGTGTTGATGATGATGATGTCCATGAAGGAGATGTTGATGGTGGAGAAGACTTGAAACGTGCCGAGAAAACTTTTTGAGAATGATTTCTCAGCTAAATTATAATTAGGATTTTGAAATATTATAATTTATAATTAGGATTTTAAAATATTATAATTTATAATTATGGTTTTGAAATATTATAATTACTCTTTGAAATATCCTACAGCATACATTATATTTTGTTTGTGAACCTTGAATTTTTTTATTTGTTTAAATCCGCTCATATATCATTATGATTTGATGAGATAAAAATGTCAAATGTCAAATAAACGATTTAATTGAATTACATTTTGTTTTATTATTCTCAGGATCTGACAGACGCAGAAACTCTTCCTTTTCCCAAAGCGTGAAGATTTGTCCTTTTAGATCGCGAGTTCTCCATTATCAGAAGATCTTAATCTGTTTCTGCTCGATTATAAAATGTGCATACGACAAACGAAACGATCATTATTTTTACGTATTGCAAACTTAAGAGAGCACTCTCAAGACACCAAAGTCTAATCTCCTACAAATACATTTGGAAGTTTTTGTAGAGCAAGCTGTATGACAGTGTTTTAAATCTTTTTCCAATAAGTAATTTTTGTATTACCTACAAAGTAGTAGATTTTCAGCGTGCAAAATTATGCGCTAGTAAATTTGGAAGTTGATTTTGCTTTGTAGCTATTTTCGTTCATTTCTGACTTATAACACGTTCGTGTGATAAAGGTTAAAGGTTAAAAGGTTACTCTCTCTCTCTCTTTTGAGGTTGCTTCAGAGGTTTCAACGACAAACACACACAGCGTACATGAATACGCGTGCAAATCACGCATCATACACATTGCATATGATAGGCG
This sequence comes from Helobdella robusta, assembly GCF_000326865.2. NCBI lineage: Eukaryota > Metazoa > Annelida > Clitellata > Rhynchobdellida > Glossiphoniidae > Helobdella > Helobdella robusta. The sequence continues at coordinate 180,435 of NW_008705547.1, forward strand.
GAGATCTCTTTGTAATCGAACCCAGTCATTGCCAGTCATCGCCTTTAACCATTGAGCTATCACGCTGTCCCTCAAGTTTCTCCTGGGACCTTGTCATTATGATATGAGATGTTACTGAAGTTCATGCTACAAATACAATCTATTAAACTTTGAATCGAAAAGCAATTTTCCATGAGGCGAACAAATTGCTAATTCGTAATCTCTGGCCCTGCCACTATAGTGAGTTATTAAACGCTCGTCCATTTCTTACAGACCTCCATTCACGGTGTACTCGTTTCGGCAGTTGCACACTCGTGAAAACCGTCTAGGTTTTTAAGATTTGTAGGGATCATCATAATTATCATTAAAGATTATGGCAATTTTCAATGTTACCTAGACGCTCGTACTAACTGATTCACTGTTTGTTGCTCAAAAGTTGTATGTTCAGGTTGTTTTTTTTCATTTAATTTTTATGATTTCGATGAAATATTTGAAATAATGAAATTAAAATAAATGCTAAACTACATTTGAAATCATTTCCCAGTTTGGTTTCTGTCTTGAAGCGTCCGGGTTCAAGCACATAAGAAGTTCTTTTGTATGCAAATGACCAACTTTCATAATGACAAACATTTGTCACGCAGTCTGTATACATTGTACAGTACCAAGTAGCATTAGATCCCGCTACTAAAGAATGTCAAAATGTAAAGAATGTTTCAATGCCAAATAACTTAAAAATGGATATTACCGTATATTTATTTTCCTCTTTATAGCTTACCTACAAAAATATATTTGTCATATTACAAATTGTAGTAATAAGCTGCGGTTCATCTGAGCTTGAGCTTGGTATAAAATCACCGGAGATCTCTGGATGGTTACATTTTGAGTTTGCCATTTCAAACTAATTTTGTATCTTTTGGAGGTTTGATTAACTTTAAAGGTTAATGAATTTAGGTACGTTTCTTTAAGCTACTTCAATGACGCTCCTAAATATATTAAGTTTTCATCACTGAATTTTACGATCAACAAATTCATTCTGCTATCAAATGAATTAATTAAAGCATTAAACAAACTAAAATGGTTATAATATTTTTGCCAAAATTTATTTAATTAAGTTATTTAAAGTACTAACCTACTTAATAATTCACAGTGTCTTACTTTAACTTTCGAGCTCCTATAAGACAAAAGGATGTTGACTATGTATTTGTTCCTAGCCTGTCTCGTCATTTATCACTGTGAGTTTCAGTTGAATTGGAGTTACTATGTTCACATTTTAACACTCTACACGTATAAAGTTTTTGTAAAAAAAAAAAAAAAAAAAAATTTAACTATATAGTAGAATTTTCAAATTGAAGGCACCAATAGATGCCAACACATTAGTATGTAAATTCGTTGATTCATGTGTTATATGAATTTACGCATTTAAACAAACTTTCAGATAACTAAGTTAACTTTGAATAAATTCAAAATGTTTTCAAGGATTTTAATTATTTTAAAAAATTCAATAATAAAAATTGAAAACTCATTGTAAATATATTTCTACTTTTAATTTCAATAACTTCACATTTTGTTTCTCATTGTAAATATATTTCTATCTTTAATTTCAATGACTCCACACAATGATTCCACATTGTAAATATATTTCTACTTTAAATTTCACTAATTTCACATTTTGTTTCTCATTGTAAATATATTTTACCTCTAATTCCAATGACTCCATATTGTAAATATTTCTCTACTTTTAATTTCACTAATTCCCCATCCTGCTTCTGAAGCGGCCATCACCGACGCCACGGTTGAGTGTGGCCAGTGCGACATCTACCATAATCTCGGCGATCCACTCCCTGAAAAGTGTTTCAAACGTTCGGGGACCACGCAGTGCGGCATTTGCCTAATTGCCGTCGTATTCAACGGCGAAACCATCCAGGATTCAGAATTTTTTGGTTTATTTGATTTTTTTTTATTTATTTTATTTGATTGCTTTTCAATTGTTATATTGTTATTATTATTCCTACGTCCTACCTCGGGGGAACTGGGTCTCTGGACGCCAAACGAAGATTGATTGATTGATATATTAATATTATTTCTTCTTTCAGCTGCAACAACTGTTCACTTGTTCACTGTTCAACATTTATTTATGCCTAATATTTTTTTGTTATTTCACATGATAAGTATTTTTTTAGCAATGTAGCGTCTATAAGATTTTTAGGTTATTCGAAGTGACCTTTGTAATTCAAAGTCCAGAGTGCTTTGTAATTTTCATATGATCATATGAGGAGAATGATTTTAAGTCATGTTTCAAATTTAAATATGTACAATACAGCCTGATGTTTGTTTCTATATTGCGCAAACATGTGTAAAACGCTTTTAGCATTTTTGAAAGTATTAAAACATCCTCCTTGGATGATTATTCAAATACTCATGCCTTTCATGGAAATGTTTCGGTATGTAACTATGGAGCAGCGCTTGTTCGTTATTTTCTACTGCATTCCACATGCTTCAGTTTTTTTAAAGTTTTTCATCTGTTTTTGTTTCTTACTGCTGCCCATATTTCACAGCAACACCGAGGTTACATAAAAATAAAAATCTTAAATTTTTCTTAAATTTTGTGAAAATATTCGATACTTCTTTCAACCTCACCCCCTTTACAAACTTTAATTACTAACCAACCATCTACAAAATTAATTACTAATGACATCATTTCGTTTGTCTCCAGCTCGATCGATGCTACTGGTCAGAGGGTGCGGTAGCTCTTTCGATTCATTTGGACAATTTTCAAAGATCAGTGCGACGCAGCACCTTTATTATGACATGAATGGTAGAGACCGTGGCAACTGCGGGTCTGCCCATAATCTCTTCCAATACTTCCCAAACGTAACCGGCGGTCCATACGTCAGCCAGCTCATGAAGGAGTGGAATGAGTCTTCGTGCGAGTGAGTGAAAGATGAATTGGGATCAAGGAATTAAGATTGATAGATACATCTGGATTGATAGATGGATTAGGATTGATAGATAGATTATGATCGAGAGATACATCTGGATTGATAGAAACATTTCGTTTAATATATAAATTTTGATTGATAGATACATTTGGATTGATCAATATATTTTGATTGATGAATAAATTTTGAGTGATGGATACATTTTGATTGATAGATGTATTTAGTCTATCGTTTGTTTAGTATGATTGTATGTGGACTGTAATTTCTAAAAGTAAATTTTTTCAGAAATAAAAATATTATCTGTTACAAGTGGTCTCGTTCAATATTCAATGAATTAAACTTAAACTATGAGTTCCGTCAACTCTAAAACTTCAAAATCCTTCAACCCAAATGCGAAATTCTGAGCCAGCCACTAAGAAAAAAATTGATATTAAACTCAAACCAAAAGTCACAAATCTAAATTACTCATTAATAAATTAACAACAAAAAATTATAGAATTTTTCTAAAAAGCCAGATAAAATTTAGAATCCGATGTTACATGAAAATTCATAATCGTTATCTGCATGTGAGCCGTTAGCTTTGAACAAAAAAAAATGGATTTTTCTAAATTATTCAACGTCCATAATAAAACAACTCGATACATTTATATATGAGAACAAGCTATTAACGAATATAACTGTTCTGAAATTGTATTCCACAAAAAAATTGAATCTGACTAGCTATTATAGCGATTGCATACATAATGACAAGTTCCTTCTTCTTTCTCGTGCCTTATCCTTTCAGGACATTGGCGATCATCGACCTCCACAAAACCCGATTACAAATTCGGTTGAATGCCAGAACCCACAATTTACGTTTTAACGAATAATCTAAGCAAAGACATGAAATCATGTTTAATTAAAGCACTATTTTAATAAAAAAAGACAAATGTATAGAGAATGGCCGTACTTTTGACAACCGATAGAGGATACTCAACAGTGCGGCAGAACTTTCATATTAGTCTTTCACATCCAACAGATGAGCAGGTGCCTTGTTACAAACTTTTCCAACAGTGTAAAAATCAATAGAGTTGTTAACCAACATAAAGCATGTGTGCACTTCGATTATGTAGTCGAATGAATTTGGACAAACTGAACGAAGACATTTATAAAAAATATAAAATTTAAAAAAATAATTATATAAAATTTGAAATAACAATAAATATATTTGCCTAGTAAAATAATTTAATAAACATCAGTAAGCAAATTCATTAAAGTATTTAACCATGTGAGACCAAAGCGAGACACTAAGCATTCAAATCAGCGGTCAAATTGAAGTTAAACCTAATCAAAATGCATTTGCTTTTTCTGGTCCTTTTTTCTGGAACTCTCTACCTCCTTCCCTGACTACTTCTCTATCACTTACGAAGTTCAGAGCGGATCTCAAGACCCATCTGTTTTCAAAATTCATTGAGGAGCGCTATTGAACATCAAGGAAATAGCGCTTTGTAAGCTAATTGTTTGATTGATTGATTAATTGGTTGGTTGATTGATTGATCTTGGGAGTACAAGAGCAAGATCTCACTGGAGACATGTAGTTGATGCCTCTCAAGTTTTGCTTCGTTGTTACCTGCCATGCGTTCTTTCGTTTGGTCACGAACAAATTTGTTCACCCTTTATTGTTCACACGCTTATGTTAGGTTCACGTTTTTGTTTGTTCGTTTCAAAGACTTAACTGAATTGAGCATTTGGTTTAAATTTCATTATGAACTATGTAGTAGGTATAGTCCGTAATGTGGCACTGATATAGGGGTATTAAAGTGATAGTTAGCATGAAAAATGTATAATTTGGTGATGTGAATGGAGATTCAGAACTTTTTTACATAATGCCTTGAATAAACCGATGACGGTTATGACGGTGATGATGACGACGATGATGAAAAATCTGACGGTCATTTTGTTGAAAGAACTGTAATTTTGATGAAAAGCAGGATGATTACAACAGGAAATGAGATTAAAATTTAAAAAATGAGAAAAACTTCTTTGAAAAAAAATTTTTTTTTTCATTACTCAAAATAAAAAAAAAACCTATCAAACCGAACAAAAATAAGAATTTTTTTATTCATTTATCGATTTGTCTGTTCATCAATCAATCAATCAATCAATCAATCAATCAATCAATCAATCAATCAATCAATCAATCAATCAATCAATCAATCAATCAATCGATAAATCCACCAACCAACCAATCAATCAAAGAATTCTCCCAGCCAATTTAGTCATATCATTACAATGCATATACACACGTGCAATATACATTGTATATATACCTATTGTATATATATACATATACATTTATTGTACATATATGTATATATACTTATTGTACATATATGTATACATATTTATTGTATATATATACAATATATATATATATTGTATATATACATATATATATATTGTATGTATGTATGTATACATACATACATAAGCATGCTTTAATTAGTTGAATGTTTAAATAAAAACAAAAACAATCTTAATTTATGAATTTTGTATAAATTATCCATTTGTTATAACACATATGTATATAACAACGAACATGCTGTGATTTTTATCAATAATTGCATTTCTGACAGTTTTAATCCAATATATATATATATATATTGTATATATATATATATATATAATATATATATATATATATATAAAAGTAGTACAGATAATAATGATGATAAAGATATTATATCAAGATACACATCGATACAGATAATAATGATGGTAAAGATATTAATTATATCAAGATATTATGTTCTTACTAAATCAACATTTTGTTATATGTTATATCTTTATAATCATTATTATCTGTATGCATCGATACAGATAATAATGATGACGAAGATATTATATCAAGATATTATATCGGCCACGAGAATGAGATATATCTACCGCTCGATAGATACAGATTATGGATTGTATATATTGTATTGTTTTTTTTATTATCATTATTTATTATTATTATTAAAATTATTATTATTATTATTGGATAATCATTCACCATTCATCCATCCATCTATTCATTCATTTCTACGGTTTCATTGAATCAAATCAACAGATTAGCAATAAAAATAATGTAACAGTATAAAATTTAGAGTTATAATTATTGTAATTATATTTTTTCATATTATTATAACAAATAATAATTAATTACAGCTGAATCGTAATTTCTCAATCAACTAATTGTCTGATGCAACACACAAGTTGAAATTATTTGTCTATAATGTTATATAATTATTATTATTTTTGTTTATTATTATTGTTATTATTATTATTACTATTATTGGTGTTGTTGTTTTAGGCGACATTACAACATTTGTTGGCAACATTCAATGGCAATGCACAACTTTGTTGTCGTTCTTGTTGATGTTGCTGTTGTTGTTGTTGAGAACATCGTCGTCGTTCGTTTTGTATGTTGATTCTGTTTGTTGATTTCGTTGACGAAACTGAAGCGGAAATCACTACAACTATAAATTTGTTGCCGTTGTGAGAATGTAGTTGTTGCAGTTGCTGCGAGAGTGGGACGCCATTTTTGTTGGCAACATGCACGAGAGTGGGTTCAGTGTGGAGATTCGTCATACAGTGGACTGACCACTGACTAATCAGTGGAATGCCCACTCTCAACCATGTAGAAGCAGCTGCTGTCCTTCCAGCAGTAGTTATTGATGGAGTTGCAGTCTATGTAGTTGTAGTAGTACAGGCAGCTAGTGTGGATGTAGTAGCTAGGCGTTGAAGTTCTAGTGGATATTGTTGATGGACGTAGAAGCAGTTGTCGTAAGTGAAGTAGTCCTAACTGTGGTCGATGTAGTAGCAGTAGCAGCAGTAGTAGTAGTAGTAGTAGGGTGGCTGTTGTAGTAGTAGTTGTAGTGCAGTAGTTGAAGCAGTGGTTGATGTAGTAGTAGTAGTATTAGTAACAAGAGTGGCTGTTGTGGTAGCAGTAATATTAGTGGTATTTGTTGAGGTTGTTGTTGTAGTAATTGTGGTTGCTGCTGTAATCCGAATTGTTGTTGAAGTAGTTGTAGTTGATGTGATGTTGCTAGTGCTCTTGACTGGATGTTTATAATGTCTATTCACTTTTAACCATAGAAATTTAACATCTAATATTTTTTTTTGAAGGAAAAAAATCATGGAGACAAGTGTTAGCTCGAGCCTCCTAACATCTCCCTAAGCTCTAACTCCGTTCGTCATAACTTTTATTATCGACATTTCTCAGCTAATATTACAATTAATTATATTTAATATGATTCTCAATTCATAATAATAATAATAATAATATTAATAATATTTTACTTCGATAAAATAATAATAATATTTTATTATAATAAAATAAAAATATGACCACTCATCTAAACTTCGTCTCACCTCATGACTGCTAACTAGTACACATGCCATCTCCTATCTTACTCACTTTCAAACAACAAAAAAAATAATAATAACAATTAATAACAATAACAACAAATAAGAATAAACTCTTAGTTTATATCAGTATAGAGGGACAAACAGACAGACAAACAGACAGACATACAGGCACAGACACACATATAAACTAATTATAAATATACACACACACATGCCTTGTCCTCATCATGAACTGTACAGCAACTTAGAGAAAAAGGGCAATCATCCACACTTAACCTCCACTCCTCTTTGCATTTTTTTTTACTTTTACTTGTGAGGGTTAAAATTTTAAAACAACGGAAGAAGAAAACAAAATACTCAAAAAAAAATATTTCTCATTCTCTTTCTTCTATCTCTCTCTCTCTTCTCTACCTCTCTTACTATTTCTCACAACGATCTTCTCCTCTTTTTTCCTTCCATTGCATCCTTTTCCTATGTTAATATTTCCCACTCCATCAATCATCACTTATCTCTCTCTCTCTCTTTCCCTCTCTCTAACTTAAAATAACCACACTATGTTCAACAGCTTAAAACTATCTATCGCTCTCTCTCTCGATCATTGATTATTAATAACAGCATTTACATTCTTTCATCCTTCCTCTCCCTATCCCTCTCTCTAGCGTTTATTACCCCATTCATTGTTTTGAAACTGACCCTAGATATATAACACATCGTAATACCGTCTGCAAATTAGCATAATAAATACAAAAAACCTATACACATTTATATATATATATATATATATATATATATATATATATATATATATATATATATATTAACATATTCCTACCAGCCAATCAAAATTCCGCAGCTTGAAAACTCTCGCCAATAGAATCACAGGGATAATCATCCTGAGGTAGGCAAACTGGCGAATAGAATTTGAGTTTGAATGTCGTCGTCGATCATCTCTCATCTGACTGATGGTGGTAGATAGGAGGTAAGAAAGTGACGGTGAGGAATTTAACCACCACGACGAAGAAATTTATCAACACTTTATCAATTAATTAACTCAATCAATCAATTGAGTTAATTAACAGTTGATTGATTGATTATCAATTAATTAACTCTACGTGCATCTTCAAGAGCGAGAGATTTCTGAAAATTTGCCTCGAGTTAAACTTTTTACCAGTCAGTCTAACCAATACCATTACCATCCCAATGACCAAACCTCCACAACCAATTAAACAATGGTAGTTCTTTATTCGTGAATTAATTAATTAATTATTACCAGTTAAATTAAAATTCACCTGCCCTACCGATGAAATTTCACTACCAAACCAAATTAACCAATAGAATTTAACTTCCTGTCAGGCTGCAACCAATGACATTTAACCAATACCGACCAATTAAAGTTAAGCAACCAAAAACCTGATTAAATTTAGCCAATCATTTTTAAATTTAATAGGCCCTCACCAACCGACCAGCCAATCCAATTTGCTGTACGATTTTTATTACAGAAGTAAACAGTTTCATTTAATTATTATTTACCATATCTTCGTCACCATCAAGAGAGAGATAGAGGGAGAGAGAGAGAGAGAGAGAGAGAGAGAGGGAGGGAGATGAATCGTACAAAATCATTAAACTATGCCCCCAAAATAGCTGTACAAATCTCTCTCTATAAATCGACTGGGTGAGAGTAGGGGTTGATCAGTTCCTCCTGAACCTATCATCGTACCCTCTGGCGGGCCCACCAAACCCACCGCCGCCACCCCCACCGGGCATCTGATGATGATAATGATGACTACTGTCGGCCATCATTCTTTCTTCTCTTCTCTTCATTCGCTCCTGTTCAATTTTCTTTATGTGTGCTTCCTTCTCGGCGACCTATTGAGGGGAGGGAGAAAGAAAGTTAAATCTAAGATTACAAAGGTCAAAGGTTATTTTCATATGTGGTGGGGTTTTTTTCGCGTACCACATTTCACTTCTACTAGGCCATCTCGAAACGGAAATTACAACTCTAGCCACACACACACACACACACACACACACACACACACACACAAAGACACACACACACACAAAGACACACACACACACACACAAAGACACACACACACAAACACACACACACACACACAAACACACACACACACACAAACACACACACACACACACACACACACAAAGACACACACACACACACAAAGACACACACATACACAAACACACCACACACTCCCACACAATTACATGTTTGAATCATTCAAGGTGTCAGTCACCTCTTATCTATTCCAACAATTGATCACCCACCCCCACCCCTCATACTAAATGTAATAATCTGCACAGCTTTGGAGAATTCACCACAGATTATTAATTTAAATTCAAATTCAACTGATCCAAAGCAAAACATGGAAATAATTCAGATACCCAATGAACTAATTAATTATTCTACTACAAAAGACCCCTTGCTAATTCCCCATAAAAAAACCTCCCTAATTAGCCCCCCTCCATTAAAAAACCTCCCTATTTAACCCCCCTCCATTGAAAAACCTACCTATTTTTAACCCTCCTCCATTAAAAATAATTTCCTATTTAGCCCCCTATAAAAAAACTTCCCTATTTAGCTCCCCATAAAACCTTCCTATTTAGTCCCTCCTAAAAAACACCTTCCTATTTAGCTCCCCTAAAAAATTTCTCTATTTAAACCCCCCCTCAACCCACCTGAGCATCTGTGAGGGGCAGCCAGTATATGCAAGGTAGGGCCTTCGTCTTTCTGAATAGGTCGTCCAGCAATTTGGCCGGTGGCTCTTCATCTGGGGGATTAATTGGATGAAAGAACAACAATTAATTATAATTATTCATAATAAAAATTGTTATGATTGAGATAATATCCACCAGTCAATTAATTACACAACATCATACAGACTAATTTGACTCTCAATTATCCCTCTCTCCCTCCAACCAACCTTTCTTATCTTTCTTTGCCGGCCTCAACTCTCCCTCTACATCATCATCTCTCCTCTTATTCTTTCTCCTCCTCCTCACATCGTCTTCGGCGTCGGTCCTCCTCACCTCGACATCCTCACCATCTCTCCTACTATCGCGCTGCAAATGCTGTTGACGGTGCCGATTCTCTCCTCGAGACCTCGACCTTGACCTTGATGACCTCTCCTGACGATTCCACTTTCTGGCCAGATTCTCCTTCTCGGCCAGTAAGGCGGCCCTCTCTCTCTCGCTCTGAGGCATCGCCAGCGAGGCCGTCGTTTTAGTAGTTGTGGCCGTTGAAGCTGCTGCTGCTGCTGGTGGTGGCTTGGTGGTCGTTGGTTGTTGTTGCGAGGGTCTGGTGGACGTCGCATCTGGAGATCGCTTTCTTTTTTGTTGTTGTTGAGAATGTTGTTGTTGCAAGTGGTGTTGCGATGAAGGTGGTGGTTGTTGCGGTGGCTCCTGGAGGAGAGGGGGGTTACGACTAATTCTGGAATCGCCTACGTTCGTTGACGACGTCAGAGGTCTGACACTGCTGCTGCCGAGATAAGGACGATGTGATGGGGTCACGCCATCTTTCCTCAAGGTCAGCAGCTAGAGAGGTTAAAGGTCAGAATTTTGTTAGATCTTTTACTACCGTTAAAATATAATATCAAAAAAAGAGTAAACTGTCACTGTCATGTGACAGTTTATCATCATCATCATCATCACCACAATTACCACCACCAGCAACATGGTCATCCCGACACCACAATCCTCATCGTCAACGTCATCATCGTCATCACCACAATTATAATCACTGCTACCACCACCAGCAACACGGTCACTACCACCACCACCACTATCGTCATCGTTAACGTCATCAACGTCACTAACTTCCTCCTCGTCACAGTAATCCACCCTGAGCAGTTTGGGATTGGAGGCGGGCCACTTCCTTCCGTGGAGCGACTGGCGACAGTTCGTCGACTGGTCGATCGTTTCGTACTGCATGCAGTTTGTTGTTGGTCGGATGGATGGTCGGCGATTGAGAGGTGAATGATGGTGGTTTAAAATTTTTAAAATCATCCCCAAAGCAGTGAAACAACTAACTAAGCCCAAACCAACCAAACTACTAATCAATCAACCAACCAATCAATTAACTAACAAACCAACTAACTAACCAATCAATCAACCAACCAACCAGCCAACCAACCACCAACCAATCAACCAACCAGCCAACCAATCAACCAGCCAGCCAACAACCAGCTAGCCACTCATCAGAGCACCAAATCAACTAAAAAAAACCAACCTCGACGATGCAGTGTGACTTGATCTTATCAATCCAGAACCCCTCCTCAATGACCTTGCCATACTTTCCCATCAACTCCTTCAACTGCCCCACAGTGAAAGGCCTCACCAGGTTAAAGACGTGGACAAACTTCGTGGGTTGACGTCTCGGGGGGGTGATTTGGGGTCGTCCGCCGTCGAGGCCCTCGCCGGCCGGGGTAAACTTGTCCCTACCTCTTTTCCTGACCACGTCCACGGGCTCATCGGGGGGAGGAGGTTGGGTGAGGATCGTAGTTGAGGAGATTGAGGTGCTTCGTTTTTCTGTTTCCATGGTGATGTTAATTATAGTTAATGGTGAGAATGATGGGTGTATACTGTATAATGATGATAGAGGTGTCGGTCGTACGAGTGAAGTGTGAAACTACACGAAACATGTACACACTTATTCACATTCCCACACACACACACACACACACACACACACACACACACACACACACACACACACACACACACACATTCACCCACACACACACACATCCAACAAAACTTACTTTGCACAGTAGTAGCTACAGCAGAACCACCAGCCTTGCTCCCGCCATCGCCAACGACAGCGGTACCATCAGAAGTAGCAGCAGCAGTAGCGGCACTAGCAGCGGACCCAGCAGCTCCTCCACCAACGACGACCTCCCGACGACCGCTCCTTCCGGCAAGTGACGACGCAGAACCTTCCTCACCGCCATTCTCTTTGTTATCCTTTCCACCTCTCTCTTCCTCCTCCTCCCCATCATCAACATCGTCGTTGATGACGTCATCTTCACCATCTTGACGCCGGCGACTGCCTTCTTCATCAACGATCCTCACCAGCCTGTCAGCGCCACTACTGCCGACTGCCGTGCTGCTGGACGACCTCGGCCTCTCCACCACCTTTCTCTCTCTCGACTGGTAGACGCCTCTACCGCCACTGTCGCTACCACCACCACCACTTCCGGAAGCCACGTGGTCCATCGAAGATGAGGACGATATCGTCTTTGTGGAGTCCCTCACATCCTAGAGAACAAATTAATGTGACGTGACGAATGAATGAATGAATGAATAAATGGATGGATAGATGGATGGATGATGAACAAACGAATGAACAGATGACTGAACAAATGATAAATGAATGAGCAGATGAATGAACAGATGAATGAACGAAAGATGAATGAATGAACAAATGACGAACGAACGAACAGATGAATGAACAAATGACGAACGAACGAACAGATGAATGAACAGATGAATGAACAAACGACGAACCAACGAACAGACGAATAAACTAACGACAACAACAACACCATCAAAACAACCACAAATACCAATGAACAACAACAACACCAACACAACCACAAATACCAATGAACAACAACAACACCAACACAACCACAAATACCAATGAACAACAACAACAACAACACCAACAACATCAACACCAACACCATCAACACAACCACAAATACCAATGAACAACAACAACACCATCAACACAATCACAAATTACAAACCACCATAAAAATGAATGCAACCCAAACCTGGTAAACAATTCTGGCGATCCTCACCACACCCTTACCACCACCGCCGCTACCACCATCTACCACTCTAGCGTTTTCATCGGCCACAGCAGCTGCGGTAGTACCAGCAGCCATCGCCAAGGAAGAATTGTTATTACCATCAGTGTTACTTGACTTCTCCCTATACACAATTTTAGCAGTAGTCGCTGTCGAGGCTGTTGACCTTGACTGTGGTTGCTGCTCGGGTTCAAGGTCAAGTATTGGGTCGGAGGTCATGGAAAGGTCGAGGGTCATCTCCGGGATGAGATCCTGGCGGGGTTATTGTAAATAGGAGAGATATTTATTTGACGGTTTGGGATGGATTTAAACAAATTATGATATTATTTATTATTATAAATTATTATATACATATTATCACAGACATCATCATCATCATCATTATTATCATCACCCCACCACCATCACCTCAATGGTGGATCATTGTAGTACAATGAACACAATCATCATCATCATCGCCGTCGTCATCATCATCATCCCCACAATCATCATCGTCTTCATCATCACCCCTTAATGGTAAATCATTATAGTACAATGAACACAATCATCATTATCATCTTTATCGTCGTCATCATTATCATCCTCACAATTATCATCATCATCGTCGTTGTCATCATCATTATCATCATCATCCCCACAATCATCATTATCATCATCATCTACACAATCATCATTATCATCATCATCCCCACAATCATCATTATCATCATCATCCCCACAATCATCATTTTCATCATCATCCCCACAATCATCCTTTTCATCATCATCCCAACAATCATCATTATCATCTTCGTCGTCATCATTATCATCATCCCCACAATCATCATCATCACCACCACCAACAGCTCATAGCCCTCGCCAACCTTCAGGGATTCAGAGGATATGGTGACGCTACTACACCCGACACAGTCGGACAACTTCCTTCCGTTCGTTTCCATGAAGATCTTGCCCCACTTCCTCTTCTTGCTGCTTCTCTCTACCCCTGTCGTCAACGAGGATGCTTCTGCTGCTGCATCTTCTGTGTTGAGGAGGCAGACGGAAATGGATACCAGTGTAAAAGTAGGCTATCAATCAATCAGCCAGCCATCCATCCAACCAATCAACTGACCATCCTTCCAATCAATCAGCAAGCCAGCCAACCTTTTATCCAATCAATCAACTAACCAGCCATCCAATCAGCCAGCCAGCCATCCATCCAATCAATCAACTTACCATCCATCCAATCAATCAGCCAGCCAGCAATTTATCCAGGCAATCAACCAATCAACTGGCCAGCCATACAATCAACCAGCCGACCAGCAAACAAGCCAGTCAGTCAACCAAAAACTAACCAATAACCCACTCACTGACTGACTCAATAAGCCAATCAATCATCCAACCGACCAACAAATCAACCAGTCAACTCATCAACCAACCGTTACTAGTAGCTTTCTTGGCAAACAGCTTCCTGTGAGTTTTCAACTGAATAACTGGCTCCTCTACGACAGCTGCAGCAGCTGCTGTTGCTGCTGATGTCTCATTGGTGGCTGGCTGCTTGTCCTTCTGACGAGCCAATGAGTGATTAGATGGATGAGTAGGTAAGTGAAAGAGCGAATTATTAAGTATTTATTTAATACTTTTAATATTTTATTTATTCATCAATTCAAATCAAACAATTGTAAGAAATGAAAATGATACGGAGATCAGAAAAGAAAAGATCTTATGATAGACCACCGTTAAACAGAAAAATTTCATTTAAAATAAAGAAATAGACATTAATACAAACAGAACTTTAAAATTAGCATGTGAATAAAGCATATAAAAAGCATGTGTGAGAGCAGCGATGGTATATGGTGGTGAAACTTGGGTGTTGAGGAGAGAGGAGGAAAGTGTACTGCAGAGGGCTGAAAGAGCTATGGTGAGGATGATGTGTGGGGTTAAAGTGAAGGATAGGAGGAGTAGTACAGAGCTGATGTCGATGATGGGACTGAATGAGGACATTGTGACATTGATAAGGAGATCGAGATTGTGGTGGTATGGACATGTGTTGAGAAGGGATGAAAGGGTCGGGATTAGGCGAGCGTTGGAGTTCGAGGTTGAAGGAGTGGTAGGAAGGGGTCGTCCGCGATTGGGATGGAGAGAGCAGGTGAAGAAGGACAGGTTGAAAGCGGGGTTGCGTGATACTGAGGCGAGTGACAGATGTGGATGGCGTATTTCGGTTTCATCATAGGTAGCCAAACGGCAACCCCCGATCTCGGGAAAAATGTCGTCTAAACGTGTGTTGTTGTTGTTGTTAGAACTTTAATATTAAACTTGCGTACAGGCTACAAAAAATATTGACAATATAATGGATTGAAACAGCATAAAAACATTGACACGTAGTCCAGCGAATAAACCAATAAAAATTCGTTATTGACAAAGTATAAATACAGTTGACAAAGAATACAGTTCAATGATATTATGATGATCGTGTCCACATACAAACACGAGCTTATACATGTTTACATATAAACACATTTATACACATACAATTATTAAGTATATGAATGAATGAATGATTAAATTAATTAATTGATTAATTAACAAGTGAATGAGTGAATGAATGGATGAATGAGCCAAAATTTAACCTTATCATCTGAACCCCGACTGAAATCATCATCCTCATCTTCGTCGTCGTCATCACCGTTGATCTTAGCGCTGATGGAGACCTCCATCGTGTCCTCACCCATCAATGCACTGAGTGAATGAATGAATAAATTAATGAGTGATGGAACGAATGTTTAAATGAATGAATGAATAAATGAATCAACAAATGAATGAATGAATAAGTGATGAAGTGCATGCTTAAATGAATGAATGAACGAGTGAGTGATGGAGTGAATGTTTAAATGAATGAATGAGTGATAGAGTGAATGTTTAATGATTGAGCGAATGAATGAATGAGCAAATGAGTCATTGAATAAATAAATGAATGAATGAATGAAGAAATAATGTCAACAAAACAACATCCAGCCAGTGAACAATAAATAACAACAAACTAACACAACACACACGCGCGCACACACACACAGACACACACTCACACACACACCAACCTATCATTAGTTTCATTCTGCGTCACCATTCTCTTCACACCATCATCATCACCACTGTGACCCACTTCACCATCATCATTATCTTTATCGCCAGCACCACCACCATCGTCGCCATCTTCATTTTTCAAAATGACGTCATCCTTAATTTTATTACTACCCCCAACTACTTTTCCCTCACTGGATACTGTGACTTCCATATCTTCTTCATCTTTTTCAGTCACCTTATCATCATCATCATCATCTTTGCCTCTGTCATTATTATCATCATCGTCTTCGTTATCATCATTATCAGCATCGTCTCTACTACTACTGAGTGTTTCTACTCGTCTATCACCATCCTCCCCATTACTAATGTCATCATCGACTTTGGAATCCTTTTTATATTTATCATCATCATCAGCATTTTTATCAACATCATCATCACCAGCACCATCATCATCCACCTCTCTACCGACAACATTCTTAACCCCACCATCACCACCATCATCATCACCACGACCACCACCATCACGAACACCACCATCATCATCATCACTCTTAGTACTATTACTAGCAACAGATAGCAAAGTATCTGAAGTAACAGTGGTGACAACGACTGGCGAAGCCTCATCGTTACCAGAATTAGTAGTAATGGTAGTAACTGTGGTAACGACAGCAGCCACAGATGCAGCAGCAGTAGAAGCAGCTACAGATGCAGCAGCAGCAGCTACAGATGCAGCAGCAGCTACAGATGCAGCAGCAGCAGTAACAGTGGTAGCAGCATTATTATTGTTAGTATTATCAACAAGAGTGGAGAGAATAATACTTTTACTAGTATCATCATTAGAGGTAGTAGCAGAAGTATTGGCCACACTACCAGTTGTGGCGTTGAAAGAGCCACTATCATCATCATTATCACCATCATTCTGAAGAGTAGTAGTAGTAGTAGTATTTGTGGTAATAGTAGTAGTAGTGGTAGCAGAATCAGACTGCTCATCTTCAGTGTCAGCATCAGAGTTGTACTTTTGTTGTTGTTGTTGTTGTTGCTGTAGCTGAAGTTGTCGTTGCGACTGTTGCTGTTGATGTTGTCGAGGTGATGTTGAAGGTGATGAAGACTGTTGTTGTTGCTGATGTTGTTGAGATGATGTTGAAGGTGATGAAGATTGTTGCGGCTGTTGTTGAGGTTGGCTTAAATCTTCCGCCTCGCTCTGCGACTCACTCTCCTGAGATCTGCTTACTTCCTCTGTTGGTTGGTGGGTGGGTGGGAGTGTGCAGGCATGAATGGATGGAGGAGGGATGAGTGGGTTTATAGAGATGTAACTAGCTGATCAATCATCAGACAAAACTTCAATCAGATGAAACTTCAATCAGATAACTTAAACCAATCAAATAACTTTGATCAAATAACAGGTAACCAACTGACCAGACTACAGACTGACTAACCAACCCCCATACCAACAAGACAACCAACAAGACAACCAACAAACTAACCAGCCAACACTAACCAACCACCTAATCTATCAACCAACGAACCGGCTAACCATCCAACTAAACAACCAACCAACAAGCTAACCAACCAACCAGCTAACCAACCAACCAACTAACCAACCAACCAACTAACCAACCAACCAACCAACCAACCAACCAACCAACTAACCAACCAACCAACCAACCAACCTACCTTGATATTTTTTCTTCTGCTCCATCTGCTGCTCCAGAAGCTTCTCCCTCTGTTGCAGATAATTCTTCACAAATTCATTCGACTCGACACTTTCATCGGCTGCTGGGAGCTGATGATGATGATGGTTATGATTATGATGATGATGTCGTTGATGATTATGATGATGACAACGATGTAGATAATGAAGATGGCAGCGAATGTGATGAAGGTGATAATCCTCACAGTGATTTATGATGATAAACAACATGATAAAAAATAAAGTCATTGATGACGATAAACAACAACAATAATTCATGTTGATCACGATGATATAATTAACTAAAATAAATCATGATATGATGGTTGGGTTGTGATACACTGATTATGGTAATTATAATGACCAAAACGATGATAACAGTGAGAATGACGATCGGCAATGAAGGCAAGCAATGATGAAGACGATGATGCGAGCTAAATATAATGGAGATTAAGATGATGGAGGTTGCAATTTATGGTTTAAATTGTTTCGAAATTGTGATAACGATGATTAAAATGATTAAGATTACAATTACATAACATAAAATAACAGAAAAAATTTAATGAAAGCGGGTGCCCAATAAGCCCATAAGCTCAAATTCCCAAAAAGGTTTCAATTATGGTTTAAATTGCTATGACATTGTGATAATAATAATGATTAAGATGATGATTAGAACTGTGGAAGTGATAATAAAAATGTAATAATGAATTCCGTCATAGGTCAGATGATGATCGTACTATTGATGTGAAATAATGAAACTGAATGTAATTATAAAAAAATGATCAAGAAGAACAACAAAGACGATAAAAAAACAACTGTGAAAAAAAAACAAAAATGAAAAAAAAAATTGAAAATAAAAACAAAGATACAGAAAACAAAGACAACTGAAACCAACATTCAAGGATGAAATCGAGCCAGCATCCGGGTCTTGAAATTTATGGGAAAAAAATTTAATTAATTTTTAATATTAAAGTTTAAAAAGTTTAACAACAATTAGTTAAAAATAATTAAATATAAAATTCAAATAAATTAAATAAATATGTGATGAAATAAAAATATAATATTTAAACAAATGTGAGATGGATAAAATTAGCTAATGCATACACTCACCCAACTCAGAACCATCACCGTCACCCTCTTTCAATTCTTCTGTTAACAGATGCTATAATTTAAAAAAATTATTTAATTGATTAATTAATTGATTAATTAATTAAAAATAAATATATTTATATATCGGGTACTATAGTTATTAACGCATTTATATTACAAGGTATTTTAATTATCATTTCACGGTATTATTATCAATTTCGGGTATTAAAATATTTTTTAGGTAGAACTTCAGCATCACATGGCGGGTTGCACATTTCCGGCATACATTTTTTTAAACATGGTCATTTGTGGTTGACGACCTATTTTTGGTCATAATATCTGGCTAATGACCTCTTTTTGATAATTTCAATTTTTTTATTTATTTTTCTTCAAAATGTGTAGTTTGCCCACACCTGCATTACATAATCACATCAATTACCAAAAATCCATTTAATAAACAGCCATGAACACTTTTTTTTTTATCATTTATATATTTTGATGTGTATTTATTATTGGGCGATTATTGGGTGTATTTATCTTGTAATCTAGTTAAAATCAAACTAAATAATTCCTAATTCTTGTAATCTAGTTAAAATCAAACTAAATTCTAAGGAGATTCAGGGATTTAAAAAAATTAGACATAAGCAGGCAAGTTGTGTACAAATAAAATATCAGTCTTTTAGTCAAACAGTTAATTACAACTATTTGACAAGTAATGATCTAAAAAACTTACCTAATTAAATTATTTTCAATTTGATAGTGCTAGATAATTCAAAATGGGCGGAGTTAATTTATTAAAAGTACATTGATTGTTTGTAAAGATGGAGGATACCATAGGAGTACCTATCTCACGTTTTACCTACAAACCATGGGAGTTGGTTTTAATAAAAAATTAAAAAAGTAACTTTTAAAAACAAATTGAATCTTAAAGAAAACCCGTGATCGCAGAATTTTAACAAAAATAAATCAAATAAGATTATTTTAGAGATAAAATAAAAGCGAGAAATTAATCAAAGAAAAAGATTCATTCAACAACTCAGCATCTAACTAACAGATTTAGATTCTAACTACTACTAATCAGAAACACTAACCGCTTTCAATCGTTCGGCCAACTTATTCTTGCTCCCGCACTTCGACAAACATCTTTTTTCTAGCTCCAACTTCAGATCGACAACTCTTAATTTGTGCATATTTTCTAACAAATATCTCGCTTCGTCTGCCATTTTATTAATTTGCGATAAAACATCCAAAACTGTGATACAGAATAACTATAAATATGGACGCTGGGGAAGCATGGATAAAATAACTTTAAATAAAAACATTTGTAGCGTAGATAAAAAATTTATAATCTGATAAATATAAATTTATTATTTTTATAGAAATACTCACGAAATATCTAATAATTTGTCATAATTGATGAAAAAGAATTATTATTACTTAATTATTAATTAATAATTTTATATATATATATGATGTTGAATTTTGGTTTAAAAATGTTTATAAACGTTTATAATACCAATTAGTATTTTGGCCTTTTTCTATTAATTTTTTCAAAATTTAAAAGAATTTTATATTTTAAAATAACTAGAATCTCTTAAAATTTAAATAATTCTACTTAATTTCATAACAATTATAGTTATAATTATAATTTGTTTGGATTACTTTCGTTATTATTATTATTACTATTAAATATATTATAAATAATTAATAATTGATTTTAGGACACACATTTTCAAAAAATGTCCTTAAACATTAACCCCTTACTAATCATCATCAACATTCAAACTTTTACGACACCAGCAACAACAATAACGACAACATCTGTACCAGCAACTACAATGACTACAACAACAATAACAACAACATCTGTATCATCAACAACAGCATCTGTATCAACACAAACAACAGCAACAACAACAATAATAATAACAACATCCGTATCAACAACGACAACATCTGTATTAACAACAATACCAACAACAACAACAAAAACAACAACAACGACAACATCTGTAACAACATCAACCCTAACCCTAACCCTAACCACCAGCACCAACAACAACATTATCTGTATCAACACCAACAATAACAACAACAACATCTGTATCAACGCCACCAACAACAACAAAAACAACAACAACAAAATTTGTAACCACAGCGACGACGACTACAATATCAGCTAATAGCTACACCATCAGCACTCTCAATATCGACATTACAGATGATATTATATCTGATACTTACACTGATACTATCGCTCCTGTTGGTACTTAACAATAACAACAATAACAATATTTTATTTGGCCACAAAATTTGATGAAAAAATCAAGGGCACGGGATGGCTGTGAGGAGTCTTTGAGACTTATCGGGCACAGCCACCTTTTCAAATATGATATATAATTGTCAGTTTCATATATATATAATTGTCATATATATAATTGTCAGTTTCATATACATATATACATACACATATACATACACATATACATACATTCTTATGCTAATATATCTAATATGATACCATTTGATGATACCAGTATATCTATTAATAATACAGATGCCAGTATATCAAATACAGATACCAGTATATCTAATACAGATGCTAAGAGATCTAATGTTACTACCAATAGGCCTTTTATAGATACCACAACCACTACTACTACTAACACCACTACTACTACTATTACTACTACTACCACTACTACTACTATTACTACTACCACAACAACTACTACCACTACTACTACTACTACCACTACTACTACTACTACTACCACCACAACTACCACTACTACTACGACAACAACGACTACTACCACCACAAAAAGTTTAGTATTATTGAATGATATTATTGAATTCAATATATTATTAAAATATTTTTGACGTAATTTTTACAAATGATAATATTTTTAATAATAATAATAACCGTTTTGAATAATTTACTAATTTAATTTTAATCTTTGCCGTCAGCATGTTAGTAGGTAGAGGATGAAGTAGAAGTGCCAAGGTTAAGCGTTGTAATTGCATGCTGACCTGTTTCAAACGCAACCGTAGCACAAGTAAATATGTCTGAACCCACGGCATCGCACACATTTGCATGCAGGGCCGATCCTAACGGGGGGGTGGGCAAAATGGGTAGCCAAATTTATGATGCAAAAGCTGAAAAATGTTTTAGGGAGTCGGAACCTAAAATCGAAAAGGCAGGATTTAGAGTCAAAATTTGGAATTTCTTGATGAACCGAATTCGGAGTCGAAATTTTTTGAAGGGCCGGATTCGGATATCTTTCCTCCCATTTTGACACTATGGAATATTTAGAGATAAAATTTGAGGCTGGGATGAAAAGGTCCAGGATCGGCTCTGATCGCACGTGATAGGCGAGGATCATTACGCATTCAAACCCGGTTACTACGATGCAGAACCACCAGGCTCCTTACACATGACGCCATCTTCACTGCTATTGAAAATGTGCTTTGTTGTAGGATTAAACAATAGAAATAACTGGCAACAAAGCCGATATAAAATAAATGTCAATTGGTTAATTCATTGCGTCAAAATAATAATTATTATTTTATGAATGTTATTTTATTTGAACATAATAAACATATCTTTCGAAACATTCTATTCGTTTTTTTAATAATAATAAAATATTTTATGACTTTATTTAATATTTCAACAAATTTGATAATAAAATAATTTCAGTCATAATGAACCACATAAATTCTTGGTCCAGTAAATAATAATAATTATAATTATATTTGCAACTTAATTTTTTTTTAAATTAAGTACTCATATTTAAATTAAAATTAATTTTAAATTTAAAATTAAAATTTTCTCAAGCTACAAATCCATCGATACACCTGCAAACACGATTCCGATATACCGACCTAATACCCGACGACAATATCCCTAACAAAGACGCCAATGACAGTAACTACACCATTAGGATGGTGCACCGACACCGAATACCGAATCTGGTTTGATAACCGGCGTTAATGTACCGGCTCGGATTATAGTATTCACTCACAACTTTCACGAACCTAACAAATTAAAAATTCGAAGCTTCGGCATCGGCGATCCGCCTGTAGAATCGGTTTGGACAATGCCCAACAACGTCAATAAGACATTCCAGAAAAACCCAAAACGCGTCATATTTGATCTTGTCTATGTTTTGAATTTTTTCCGAAGTGAAGAAATTTTAAGGATGTACAGTTGTAGGGTTTTTAATCACCATAGCGAGACGCTGGAGACCATGAATATCTCAAGAGTGTCGACGTTTCATCATTTAGTTAGATCTTGCTCTTGTTCAATGTTTGTGTCATGGTTTTGTTGTTGTTGTTGTTTGTTCTGGCAGGTGATTTTATGGCCAAATTTGTCGTTATATTTATTTTAGATTTGCGTCACGTACGCAAACACACGCACACACACAAACACACACATAAACACTTACACACACACACATAAACACTCACACACACACACATAAACACTCACACACACACACCGTTACTTGTATTGAAGTCTAAATTTCTTATAATTTACACAAACCACTATTTAGCATAGCATGATATAACAAAGTTTAAAGTGCTTCAGTATACTAGCATCTGTGTAAGAACTGTTAAGTTTTATGTTTTATTTTAAAACATTATGATTTATGATATACGTTTATTTTCTTTGGAGCAAATGTTCTTTGCTTTGTATGTAACTTCACCCTTTCCTTTTTTGTTGTTCCGGTTGATAATAAACAAGTCAAGAACGTTGCTAAGTTTATTTCTCTTCTTTTAATGTCTTTCAATATTATATTAATTAATTAAACGATCTTCGTGACAAGAAATTTAACAAAAACCACTACAAAATAAATGTCTTTTTTTAGTATCCTAGCTCTCCTAGCTTGATTTTAAATTTGTTGTATGAATCCACTTAGAGAGTTTTATCGCATCGCTCAGCTCGTTCCAGGCGTTTACCACCCCACTGCTGAAGAATCTTTGCTTTGTTGGATTTCCTGTCTTCTTGAAGACCTTGCATCTATGACCTCTTAATCCTTTAAAATGACACTTAAAAATGACACATCATCATTATTTTTTAATTAAATAACTATTATTAATATATTATTATTATTAACTTTAATCGATAAAGTTGATGGCCATTATTGTCAGTGTTATAATTATTACTTCGGTTATTGTTGTGCGTTATTGTAATTATTACGTTAAACAAAGGCGAAGACGAAACATCCCCGTGCCTTCTCAAAACTAAGACATTTTTAAAACAATAAATTAAATAAACTTATGAGTCTATACTGAATAAAATAATTAATGTTCTTATAAGTCAAATAATGTATTAAACCTTATAAAAAAAGGATTATAAAAAAACATATAATTTGTTATAAAAACGATCTTTATTTATTTGACGTACAACTTGAGTAATAAAAAATATTGTACATCCCTATTTTTCGTGTTTACGTCGTGCGAGTTTTTGAATTTACGACAACAAACAATGTCGGTCAATTTATTTTTTGGTAGTTCGTTGGTTTTTTTTAAATTTTATTTAAATTTAATTTAAAAAACTGGATGACAGTCTCTGAAAGAGAAAGAGTGAGAAAAATGTTCTTAGATACCACGAAGATATCTGTCTTCGTTAGATGGCAACTGCTTATAATATTATTTTTACATTTTCACTCATCCAATTCCTTAAAATCGAAAGAGCATTGCTTCAAAATCGTTCCAAATAAAACGGATCTATGTAAGTTCTCACAGAAAAAAGATTATTTTCTAGAGCTAGATGTCGCTCTGCACAACGATTACCATCCCAAATGTGACGAAATCGTCCAATATTCGTTTTTGGCTAAAAAACCGACGGTAAAAATTCCGATTATTATGAATGACGATTTTGCTTATGTTACTATCGTCATCGGTCCGGCAGATACCAAACATCAATCGAGTATTTATCGGTTTAAAATTTATTTATTTGATATATCCGATAAAAGATACAAGTTTTTAAACCGTTTTGAGAAGGCTCTGTCTCCACCAAGGTCGATAGAACATAGGTACGAATTTTATTTTTTAGAAATCGAAAAATCTTCCATTTCAGAATTTGTACGTTTCACGAATGCCCACCTGAAAACAACTGAGAGTTCAATATCTATTGAAGAAGTCATTATCATACTTCAATCTAGAATATTCTGCTTATTCCTAATCGGCGTCTACACGATTCGCGTTGCCAACTGTCGTGATCTCGCAGACCGAAATGAACCGTGCTACAATTTCGATTTCAAAACATATCCACAATGCGAAAATCCCGTCGGCATAAATATAAATACTTACCTGAATAGACGCTCCGGATATCGAGAACTATTCCGATGCTCGGAAAGTATTCGCACAGCCGATATAGACCTGCACAACCCTTTCGAAGTTCAAATCGATTGCATGCTAAACGGTTCAAGGTACGAGGAAATGAAAAATAAAACATTTCTGCTGGTGGTGTTCAGGCAGAACTTCGATTTGAGCACAATTTGGAGACACTGGGTGGTTACCTTTAAATCTTTCAAGCCCTTCTACCATTATTGGCACCAGGCAAGCCTGGAGAAAAGTTTTACGAGATCGAGTTTCAGATTTCTAGTTTTCAAACTTGAGGCTGGCTACCTGAGATGGCCTGCTATCAATAAAGGCAAGGTGAACTGGGATTTCAATGAATTTCTGCTGAGGAATGAACTCTGTGATGAGCTGGTGGCCAGTTCGTCACTTCATTTGTCCAGTTTCGGCTACCATTGATCGCACGCTCTATAATTTTTAATACGACTTTTGGCAATTTTTTTTTGTTACTTATTAAAAAATTGAAATTTGTCAGAAATATTAAGAAAGATTTGACTAAAATTTGATTTGGTATTTTTTCAAACATTAGTATCATCATCATCATCACCATCGTCAACAACAACAGCAACAAAATACTATTGTTATTATTTGTTGTTGCAGAAGTAGTTGAAATTAAGTAGTAGTAGCAGTAGTAACTGTAGCAGCAGTAGTTGTAGTAGTATTATATATCGAACGATTAGTTAGATGATTCCCAATCAAAATGTTTAGAAAGTGTTAAGCTAAATAATAACTCACCGCTACATAATTTGTTTCGAATTTAACATAAACGTCATCATCCATAATAATAACAATAATATTAATAACAACAACAATGAATAGCTATAACAACAACAACAATTATCATCATTATTTGTTGTTGTTGTTGTTGTTGTTAGAGGTATTGCTTCATTGGTCATGCAAGTGAGAAGAAGAGAAGGTTTTTATTTATTTATTTTATTTATTTATAGTTATAATATAATTAATTTATGATTGTCATAATTTTCATCGTCGAATGATTATTATTATTACTCTTATCATCATCAGCATAATCCGTGATTATCTTCATTGTTATCATGAGTGTCATCATCACTATTGTCATCATCATCATCATCGTGATCACCTAGATATAGGCTCGCATCACCATCTCATCAAAATGATGATGATGATGTTGATGATGATGATGATGAGCTACAAGGTCATCAGTGGAGGTTATGATGGTGATGATGTTTTGTTGGTGATGATAATGATGTTTCAATGATGATGATGATAGTGATGTTGATCATATTTTTGTTGGTGATGATGATGATGTTTTATTTTTTATTTCGTTGTTATTATGTTTCGCTATACCAACCAGCCAACTTTAACTTATTCCATCGCTCAATCACCCATCTATCAATCATTCAGTTCAATTGTTCATTTATTCATTCCTTCATTTATTCGTTTACCCAGCCACCCATCGATCCATTTATCCAACAATTCATCCATCCATCCTTCTATCCATCCAGCCATCCATCAATCCATCCATCTAACAATCTTTCTATTCACCCATCCAACAATCCATCCGTCCATCAATCCACCCATCCACCCACCCATCCGTCCATTTATCAATCCATCCACCCACTCATCCATCCATCCATCTAACAATCTTTCTATTCACCCATCCAACAATCCATCCACCCATTCACCCACCCATCCATTTATCAATCCATCCATCCACCCACCCATCTATCCAGCCATTGTGTTGAGGGAGGCATGTTACCTGCAGACGAAGGTCTGCTCCAAGAGCATCAACTACCAGTGCGACAACCACGAGAAGATGATACGCTGCAAAGCTAGTGACCTCCATGTCTACAAAATAAGTAGGGTGGTGTTGGTGGTGGTGGTTGAAGTGGTGGTGGTTGAGGTGGCAGTGGTTGAAGTGGTGGTGATGATGATGGTGGAGGTGGTAGTGATGATGGTCGTGGGGGTGGTGATGATGATGGTGGTGGAGGTGATGATGGTGATGATGATGGTGGTGGAGGTAGCAGTGATGATGATGATGATGGTAATGATAGTGATGATGATGGTGAAGCTGGTGGTAGTAGTGTGGTGGTAGTGTTGGTGTTAGCAACAAATTAGTACTATCCATTCTAACCAGTTCAACATTTTTTATTAGCACATATTTAATAACTTTCATTCAGTCGCTCTTACAAGCTCTTTTGTTGCTGTCAGAATTGTTTTTTTCAATCTTTCATTCAGTTATACATTCATTCATTCATTCATTCATTCATTCATTCATTCATTCATTCATTCATTCATTCATTTGTTCGTTCATTCATTCGTTTATTCGTTCATTCCATTCATCCATTCATTCATTCATTCATTCGTTCGTTCATTCATTCATTCGTTTGTTCGTTCATTCATACATTTATTCATTCATTCATTCATTTATTCATTCGTTTGTTCGTTCATTCATTCATTCATCCATTCATTCATTCATTCCTTTATTCATTCATTCATTCATTCGTTTGTTCGTTCATTCATTCATTCATGTATTCATTCATTCATTTATTCATTCATCCATCCATCCATTCATTCATTCATCCATTCATTTTTTCATCCATTCGTCCGTCCATCCAGCAAAAGCGCTCTTCTGTTATAGTACGTACGATAGGGAAGAGAACATTCTCATATGCAATATTACAGTCTTTAAACCCTGGCCAGATGTGAGTGAATGAATGAATGAATGAATGAATGAATGAATGAATGAATGAATGAATGAATGGATGAATGAATGACTGAATGGATGAATGATTAACTGAAATGATGCGGTGTCCAGGTTCGAATGCAGAAAGATCCCCAGTTTGTAAAATAAAGTGGCGATAAACTGTTAATACACTTAAAGATCAAAATTGTTGCAATTGTTTAAACAATTAAACAATTGCAATGCGACTGCATGCAATTGTTTAATAGTTGAAGCCATTAAACTGGGAAGGATGACTTACATGGGATCTGAATGTTAAGTTAAATATATTCTCAACGAACCTATTTTGGATGATGAAAATTCGTTCAATTAAATAGCTGGGCGCATTGCTCCATATTAAATTATTGAATGAATGAATGAATGAATGAATGCATGAATGTATGATTGAATGAATGACTGACTGATCGAATGAACGAATGACAAAATGCACAAACGAATGAATTATTTACTTAGTGAATGAGCAACTCCTTTGATGAGTGATTGACAGAACAAAAGAAGACTGGATAAAAATATAATAAACAAATTAATAGACAAAATTATTTCTTTCTTTCATTATTATTATTGTTGCTATTATTACCATTATTATTATTATTATTATTACCATTATTATTATTACCATTATTATTATTATTATTATAATTATTATTATTATAATTATTATTATTATTATTATTATTATAGCTGATGGCCAGCACGGACTACATGGTGGACGGGTCGATAGGGGGTTACAACCTAAGGGATGACGTCATAATCCAAAGTATTACCCCAACAGACATATCAATGGTATGTGTGTGTGTGTGTGTATGTATGTTAGTATGTGTGAGTGTGTGTGTGGTGCGTGTGTGTGTTGTGTATGTGTGGTGTGTGGTGTGAGTTCGTGCGTGTGTGTGTGGTGTGTGTATGTGAGTATGTGTGGTGTGTGTTTGTGTGTGTGTGTGTGCGCGATTTCGGTAACTTTTTGTCCTATTTTAAAAAACTTTCTGGAAAATTTGCTGAGATCCGATTGGATTTTTTGGACTCATACGTTAGAGTATGTAAACGACTGGATGAATAAATCATTTATCGCGCCAGAAATTATTGTTTTGTTGCCTGTCATGTTATATTGTACATTCTTCTCAGCACTATATTGTACATTCTTCTCAGCACTATATTGTACATTCTTCTCAGCACTATATTGTACATTCTTCTCAACGTTTTCCATTTAGAGA
The DNA here is from genome assembly GCF_000326865.2 of Helobdella robusta. Taxonomy (NCBI): domain Eukaryota; kingdom Metazoa; phylum Annelida; class Clitellata; order Rhynchobdellida; family Glossiphoniidae; genus Helobdella; species Helobdella robusta. The sequence continues at coordinate 209,717 of NW_008705547.1, forward strand.
TTTTCCAAAATCAGGAAAAGAATGGATGAATGGTGTTTGTAAATCGGGTTAAATTTTTTGAAAAATTCAAATCCGGTCCATCCCTATATAATGTTCTGCTGTTTTGATTCACCGCAGTCCCTAAGGATGACACTGACGGACTATGACAAGAGCTCAGACAAGCTGCTCATTTTCACGCACGGTCCAAAAAGTTAGTCATTGATGATGACGGTGCTGATGATGATGGTAATGATGATGATGGTGATGGCAATGATGATGATGATGATGTTGGTAATGATGGTGTTTATGATTGTGATGATGATGATAATAATGATGATGGTAATGATGATGTTTATGATTGTGATGATGATAATGATGATGATGGTGATAATGATGGTGATGATGCTGAAAATGAAGTACTACTACTACTACTACTACTACTACTACTAATAATAATAATAATAACAATAATAATAAAATAAATAATAATAATTTTTTATAGCTGATGAACAGGATAAGTTGAATATTGAAGAAATAATCAGAAGTAATAAAATTATTATTATTATTATTATTATTATTATTATTATTATTATTATTGTTATTATTATTATTGTTATTATTGTTATTATTATTATTGTTATTATTGTTATTATTATTATTGTTAATATTATTTTTATCATTAATTTACTTAGTATGACAATAATAGACATGATAAACATTGTTTATAATTATAATTTAAAAATAATAATTTGAAACATTGACCACAACAACAACAACAACATTAACAATAATAACAGCAAGAACATCAACAACACCAACATCATCAACAACAACATCAACATCATCAACAACAAAGCAACAACATCATCATCAACAACAACATCATCAACAACAAAGCATCAACATCAACCACAGCAACATCAACAACAACAGAGCAACAACAACATCATCATCAACAACAACAACAACATCATCAACAACAACAGCAACAAATATGGTATTGAAACAACAAAAAAGCAGACACGGAAGCTAAAAATTCTTAAAAAGCTATTACTGCCAGAGGTTTAAACTGGAAGGAGACGACAGAATCGGTGTCAGAAGAACTAAGTGAACTGAAAAAAACCTCTTACCTAAGGCATAAGGTGCTATACATACAACCACTACTAAAAGTTGAAGAAACCATTCGGTGAAATAGTCCGTGCCAATTTTAGCCGCTTCTGTATAGGACTTCAACTGGACCTGAAAAGCTATCAGAACAGAATTATTATTATTATTATTATGAGAAAAAACATGGGCGAAGACAAAATGTCCCTATGCCCGCGACACAAAATTAACTATAAAATTTCAACACACAAACAATGTATATGAATATATGTTAATATGTTCTGTTCATACATAAAGATCAAACAAACAAAAGAATTTAAACAAAAATATAAGATATAATTGGCATTATTGATAAGGCCAGTGTCGAATGTAGAGGAGGTCCGGGAGCAATATTCTTAATATTATTATTACGTTAAACAAAGGCG
>NW_008705547.1:215344-222677 GCF_000326865.2 Helobdella robusta
GATACATGCATGCATACATTCATACATTCATACATACATACATACATACATACATACATACATACATTCATACATACATACATACATACATACATACATACATACATACATACATACATACATACATACATACATACATACATAGTGTACAGGGAGAAGACAAATAGTTATTTGGAGATAACTCACGATTCAAGAGAGAACAGGTTCAACTGCAATGGCAGAGAGTACAGAGTCATTCACATTGGTGAATGAATGAAAGAATGAAAAAATGGATGAATAGATGAATAATTGAATAGATGAATTAATAGAAGAATGTATGAATAAATGAAAAATTAATGGATGAATGAATGAATGAATAAACGAATGAATTAATAACTAAGTAAATAATTAGATGAAAAAACAAATAAAAATAATATTTATTTAAACCGCAACAGTTACTAATACTAATTATTCTGACATTAATAATAAATAAAATATAATAATAATAATATTATTATTTTTAATAATAATAATAATAAATTCGTTTTAATTGTGATTCAGAAAGTGAGGTTTTCAGTGAGATCTCGAGGGATATGATGAGTGGGGCGATTGAATACTGCCTAACCGTGGAAGTTAAGAATCAGAGAGGTTGATTGATTGATTGAATAAATGAATGATTGATTGGTGGATTGAATGAATGAATGATCGCTTAAATGAATGAATGATTGATCGATGCAATGAATGAATGATTGAATGATAGCTCGAATGAATGATTGAACAAATGAATGAATGATTGATTGATTAAATGAATGATTGATTGATGACACAATAAATAAATAAACAAATGGTTGATTGAATGATCCGATTGATTGATCGTTCATTCATTCATTCGTTCGTTCATTCATTTATCCATTGCTATTTCATTCATTCGTTCATTCATTCATCCATTCTCTATTTCATTCAGTCATTCACTTGTTCATTCATTCATTCATTTTCTCAGTCAATTATTCATTCCTCCCTTCAAGACATGTTCCCCGTAAGTTTTGACGTCTTCGGTGGTTTGAACAAGATAGCCAACAACCGCTCCATTAGTGGTGAGTCAGAAACTAGGAAGGTTGGAAGGAGAATTGTATTCGTTTATTTGTTTTTGTTTGTTCATTCATTCATTTGTTTATTCATTCATTCATTCAATCAATCATCTATACATTCACTCTTTCGTTCATTCACTTGTTCGTTCAAGCATTCTCTCATGCGATCATTCATCCAACAATCAATCATTTTTCGTTATGATGGCTGCGATGTTCAAACTGTTGGAAGGTCGAAATTCCCATTCCCAAATTACACATTTTCATGCTCATGAGATGAATCTAGATCTAGGTCTACGTGAATCTAGCTGAAAATTGCCAGCTTAATTCACCATCTTTGAGCCAACGAAGTTTAACTACAGTACGTGCTTAGTGATAACTTTTCGGCGGAGTTGTGGCGATCTAAGGCCAGGCGGTTGTGAAGATCGCTGAAATGCATTGTGACTCGTGACGAAAACTGTAGACATTAACTTCTCCGACTAGCATATCCATTAACCATCTGAGACTGACCAACTCATAATAGACTGATTTGATTCTAAAAATCCAAATAATGAATAGAATGGAGTTTATATTGAAGAACTGTTGAGTCTGCAATGTTGGCTTGCATTCAAAGTTGAAGTGGTTGCATTTCTAACTTATGTGAACATTTTTGAACTCTATGTATAGTTGAACTTTATCAATTTTTTAGTTGCTAACTTCAATTTCTTTTTGAACTTGATAACTATGATTTGTTCAATTTTGCTTATTTCTCTAAGGAACTTCAACGCTCACTTTGTCGTAAACCAATCAACCAATCAATTAACTCATTCGCTTATTTAATTATTATTTTATTTTATTTTTCGTTATAATTCCGTCATCTTTCTAAACTATTGCCTTGCATGTGCCTTGCATGTTGTATGTGACAGTTTCTGCGTCTGTCGATATCTCATTTTTCAAAGAATAATTTTAAAGAGATGAGTGAATGAATGAATGAGTGAATGAATGAATGAATAAATAAATAACTGGTTGTTTGATGAATTGATTGATTGATTGAATGAATAAATAAATGAATGAATGACAGAATCAAACATTGAAATAAATAAACTCGAAAAATCTTATCTCCCAAATAGGGCGTATGCTTCAGTGTGTTGGAGCTGAAGAAGAACAACCAAGTTGAGCTCATCATCAAGTTGAAACTGGACCCGCACCATGTCTCAGATTACATGTTCAGCCATGAAGAAATCATATCGAGTGAGCGACCCTATTTTTATTACACGACAATATAGAGTAGCGGTAAAGTGCCATTTACGGAAATTCTTCGCGGGAAAACTTCTTCGCGGGAAAACTTCTTCGCGGGAAAACTTCTTCGCGGGAAAAGGGTTGTCAATGTGATCAAAGGCGAAGCAAAAACAACGCATAATGCAACTGATCGGATAATTACGGATGCATCTGTTGGTCTACCACATCCAGTCGTTGGTCAATTGCCTTCCTTTAAAGACACATGGATTGGACGAAACAACGGACTATGTGGAAGAAACCAACAAAGGAATGTGTCTAAATGAAATAACTGAGCGCATGGAAAAATACATTTGCAGCACAATAAAAGCATTTGTAAATAGAACATTCACTCACTCTACTTCAAGAAACAACCGCGAAGCAAAACTAATAAGAATCACCAAAGCTCTAGTAACTACAAAACAACTACCATCCAAGATACAATCAACTACATCTCAATAACAACAACAACAAACAAGGCGAGAATATAATTTTCTACTACAGGAACTGCATGTTATCTGCCTTTAAAACAGCCAAATCTGTTCTAAAGAAAATTGTTTTCAAAAGCACCTAAAGCCTCAAAATAGAGATGATAAAATAAATCTTAGAATGTTTTATCAGAATGCAAAAAAAGCAAACCTGATGATAAAGAATAATTGCACGCCTCTCCAAAATTCAACCCTAGGAAGAAATTACCTAATATATGAGTTTAAATGCCCTCTTGACGAATACTCTCGTCAGCCACACTCATATATTGGAATGACAACCACATCCCTATCACGTCGTCTTACTATGCGCAAAAGAGATTGAGCTTAACCGTAAACTTTCAGAGACTAAAAAAATTCGATAGCGCCTATCAAATATAGAATTTTACAAAATTTGAATTTTTCTCCATAATGTAAATCTTTAAAAACTTTTCTCACTTTGAACGTCCTAATGAAAAAGGTTTCTGTTCTCTGCATAATCTCACCGCTAATAAATACTAGTTAAATGACGAAATGATTGTATATCTGTAGAAAAGGGCTCTGACTCGAGTTAGCGTGGGTATCTATTTGCTATATGTGGCAGCTTGGCGACTGTATACAAATTGACTTGCCATTTGCCAATTCTTATACATATACAATTCTTTCTTTCTTAGCTTCCAGTAGCACCGACGGCAACGCGCTACGGACCACCCAATTTGCACGCGATCATTCGAACGCTGTAACTGCAACTGTAGAACCGGACACTCTAATCTTAACATGAATTAATGAATGGATAGATGAATGACTGGATGAATAAATGAATGAATGGATGGATGGATGAATGAATGGATGAATAGATGAATGGATGGACGGATGAATGAATGGATGAATGAATGAATAGATGGATGGATGAATGAATGGATGGATGGATGGATGGATGAATTACACCTAATTGTAATCATACTTAAATGATTTTTTTTAATTTTTTTAAAAGATCCAATGACAAGACTGGAAGTAAGACCAAGTTTCCTCACGCTTAACCAATCGGTCAAGTGTCTGACTTCAGCAGTACCAAGCCAGAGCCTCTTTAAATGGTACATACAAATATGTGTGTTTGTGCGTGTGTGTGTGTGTGTTAACGAAAATATAGTGAAAAATTGTGTAATATAGAAACCTATTAAAGCAGAAAAAGGTGTATATATATATATATACACACATATGTATATGTATGTATATATATATATATATGTATGTATATATATATATATGTATGTATATTTATATATATATATATATATATATATATATATATATATATATGTATGCAGTTTCTGTTGTGTTTCAGTTTATATATATATATATTATATATATTATATATATATATACATATATATCAAATGAAATCAAAAAATCAGAGATTATGATTAAAGCCACGGCCCGGATTGAAACATAATCTTCGAATTATTACATTCAGATTCACTCACTCCCAGCAGTTCACTGTTATTATTTGTGCTATTTTTCTTCTTCTCCTTCTTCTTCTTCTTCTTCTTCTTCTTCTTCTTTTTCTTATTATTATTATTATTATTATTATTTTTTGTAGGACGATCAAAGATTACTCCTGGCACGAACAACAAGTGGAATTTGAAAGCACTCATGATAACGTGAATGAATGAATGAATGGATGGATATGAATGAATGAATGAATGGATATGAATGAATGAATGGATGAAGGAATGAATGGATGAATGAATGGATATGAATGAATGGATGAATGAATGAAGGAATGAATGAATGGATGAATGAATGAATGAATGAATGGATATGAATGAATGGATGAATGAATGAATGAATGGATATGAATGAATGAATGGATGAATGAATGGATATGAATGAATGGATATGAATGAATGAATGAATGGATATGAATGAATGAATGAATGGATATGAATGAATGAATGGATGAATGAATGAAGGAATGAATGGATGAATGAATGAATGAATGAATGGATATGAATGAATGGATGAATGAATGGATGAATGAAGGAATGAATTGATGAATGAATGAATGGATGAATGAATTGATGAATGAATGGATATGAATGAATGAATGAATGAATGGATATGAATGAATGAATGGATGAATGAATGAAGGAATGAATGGATGAATGAATGAATGAAGGAATGAATGGATGAATGAATGAATGAATGAATGAATGAATGAATGGATATGTATGAATGGATGAATGGATATGAATGAATGGATATGAATGAATGAATGAATGAAGGAATGAATGGATGAATGAATGAATGGATGAAGGAATGAATGGATGAATGAATGAATGAATGTGTGTGTGTATGAATGAATGAATGAATGAAGAAATGAATGAATGAAGAAATGAATGTATGTAAGTATGAATGAATGAATGAATGAATGAATGAATGAATGAATGAATGAATGAATGAATGAATGAATGAATGAACAATTAATGAATGAACAAATGAATGAACAAATAAATGAATGAAGGAATGAATGTATGTATGTATGAATGAATGAATAAAAGAAGGAATGAATGAACGAAAAAACGAAGGAAGAAATGAATGAACATCATGATAATCGTCAACAGTTGTATTTCCCCAAAATTGGTTTGTATCATGTTTCATGCTCAACTGTCTCTGAGGTGAGTTTGTTTTCTAACAGTAGTGATGTCCTGGTACACCATAGTAAAAGTTGGTTGGTTGGCTGGTTGGTTGATTAGTTGGTTGGTTGATTAATTGGTTGATTGATTGATTGGTTGGTTGGCTGATTGGTTGGTTGGCTGATTGATTGGTTGATTGATTGATTGATTGGTTGGTTCATTGGTTGGTTGATTGATTAGTTGATTGATTGGTTGCTTGGTTGATTGTTGGTTGATTGATTGATTGGCTGTTTGTTTGTTTGTTAATTGATTTTTGATAGATTTATTAATCGATTGATTAGTTATTAAATTAATAAAAAGAAAATAATTTAACTGTTTAACCAACCAACTAACTAACGAACCATCTATCAAACCATCCAACTAACCATCCAACAAACCATCTATTCAACCAACCATCCAACCAACTAATCATCCATCCATCCAACCAACCATCCAACCAACCAACCATCCATCCAACCAACCATCCAACCAACCATCCATCCAACCATCCAACCAACCAGGCAACAAGTTCGTGGTGCTTTTCGACCCGAACGCCATTTCCACGGTTCCCTGCAGCGACGAACGCAAGTTGAGCAACCTCAACAGCAGCGGCGTCTTCAACTGCTCGGCAAAGCTCATATTCTTCTTCAAACTCTGTATATAGTTGAAATTATTAATCATCGGTACAATGATGACGACGATGATGAGGATGATGCTGATGTTGATGATGATGTTGTTGATGGTGATGATGATGAGGATGATGTTGATGGTGATGATGAATATAATGATAATAATGATGGTAATGATGGTGATGATGATAGTGATAATGGGGGTAATAATAATGATGGTGTTTATGGTGATGATGATGATAATGATGAGGATGATTTTGATAATGATGGTGATGGTGATAATGGTGGTAGTAATGATGATGATGTTGTTGATGGTGATAATGATGATGATGGTGATAATGATGATGATGTTGATGGTGATAATGATGATGATGTTGATAATGATGATGATGATGGTGACGATGATGACGCCGATAAAATACAAAACAATCTTATCAGAAGTAACAAATCAGATGATGGACAAAGGATGAAAATAAAACTCAAACGAAAAATTAACCCAAACAAATTTAAACTAAATCCACCACAAGCCAATCACACAGATATTCACAAATAAGGAGAAGAGTGAATTTCTAACTTTCCAAAGTGTAACACGCACACAGTTTACACACGCACACAAAAGAAACGTATTTCCATAAAAGAAATCTGATTATGAGCATACCTATCTTCACTCACTTACTCTCACCTCACTCACTCGCACTCACTCACTTTCTCACTCATTTACTCACTCACTCACTCACTCAAACACTCACTCATTTCACTCTTTCAGCCGAAAACGCGCACTGCAGCATAAAGAACGGCTTCAGCAGACGCTACTTCAACTTCAGCTGCAACATCTCCTACCACTACCCCACAACTCTCCACGAGGGGAACTTCGAGTTGGTGGGGGTGCATGACAAAAAGATGAATGGTCTCACCAAAATCAGCAGCATCCAACAGAGGGATGGAATGGATGCGATTAAAACTTTTGTGAGTATTTCCGGTGGTCAAATGGTTGAGGTGTGTGTGTGTATTGAGTGTGTGTTTATGTGTGTGTGTGTTTATGTGTGTGTGTTGAGTATATGTGTGTGAGCGTGTGTTTATGTGTGTGTGTGTTTATGTGTGTGTGTGTTGAGTATATGTGTGTGAGCGTGTGTTTATGTGTGTGTGTGTGTTTATGTGTGTGAGTGTGTGTTTATGTGTGTGTGTGTGTTGAGTATATGTGTGTGTGTGTTGAGTATATGTGTGTGTGTGTGTGTGTTGAGTATATG
>NW_008705547.1:225482-226577 GCF_000326865.2 Helobdella robusta
CCAGCCTACCCAACCGGCCAGTCACATCATCCACCCACCCACACCCATCAAACCACCAATCAGTTGTAGACGTACAAATGCAGCACTCCGTCGTGAAAATCCGCGAAGAGTTCGTCTGCCTGTACAAGTCTTTCCCGCCACCAATCCTATACCGGTGGATCGTCAAGGGGGCGGATGTGGATAGGAATGAGTGGAGCAAGGTGGATTCCCTCCTGCTGAACAGGGCCGGGCATTTCAATCTCACTGTCATCGTGTACAATCAGATCGATGGGAGGACTTACAATAGTAGCTGGAGTGGGCCCGTGGAGGTCTACTCCGCTGGTGAGTGAGGGAGTGAAGAAGTGAAAGTGTGAGGGAGTGAGGGTGTGAGGGAGTAAAGGTGTGAGGGAGTGAATGTGGGAATGAGTGAGTGAGAGTGAGTAAGTGAGTAAATGAGCCCTAGAACCGCCCAAGAATTTATTCCATAGATGCAGACCTAGCTCTAATGAATAATAATAATAATAATAATGGGAGCTCTTTTATTTTTTTTCCAAAAAGGGGCGAAATAAATATTCAATGAAATAAAATAAAATAAAATAAAATAAAATAAAATAAAATGAATTAAAATGAGAAAGTAGTCTACGATGCTCGCCATTATAAATATAAAATGCGTACAACGAGAAATGTAATCAGTCTTAATATAGTTATTATACATTTGAATGTATAATAATAATAATAATAATAATAATGACAATAATAATAATAGTAATTTAATATAATAATAATAATAACAATAATAATGATGATCGAAAGATATCAATATCACCATTTTTCCAACGGAAGTGAAGGAGAAGGAGTTGGTCACGTGCTCATGCATCTCCTACTCCCCGATCACCAAAACCAAGTCGGTCATGATGATGATGAGGATAATGATGGTGGTGGTTGTGGTGCTGATGATGGTGATGATGATGGTAGTGATGGTAATGATGGTGGTGATGATGGTGGTGATGGTAATAATGGTGATGATGATTGTGATGATGATAATGTTCATTTTGATGATAATGATGATGGTTGATGATGATAATGGTACTGTTGTGGTGATGATGATGATGATGA
>NW_008705547.1:227125-236037 GCF_000326865.2 Helobdella robusta
CAACACTAACTGGACATGCTTTAATAATACGGAACAACTTCTGAGTGATTGGATATTGTACGGGGTCACACAAATGAAAAACAACAGAAAGATCAGTAGTCAGTGATTTGACTCCTCCTCCGTCCTTGTTCATTCTAAAGCATTTGCTCTGCCACAATTCAACTTCCGATATAAATTCAAGTTGGGTACTAAGTCCAAGAATGGTACCATAAAAATTACTGATTGCTGAAACAGATTCGACAACATCTTTATGATTTAGTTTAATAATATTTTCTGGCATCAAAGAATAGATTTGGAGACATTGCAAATTTTCTTTAGAAAAACGAGTATTTATATCCAATATCAGTGCATCAAGAAGAGGGATGTAAACTGATCGCCTGTAATATTCTTCCAATGAATCAGAAGGTACATTTTCACGGCATGTCTGTCGATGCACAAATCTTTTGTAGGTAAAAGTGCCATCTTTTTCAATTATTATTTTTTCTGCTGCTCTAAAAATTTCCAAAAACATTTCTTCGCAGTTTTCTCTCTTTTTTTGTAAAACATTTAACAGGGCTTTAATGCAATTTTCTGCATCATGTAAATTTAAACTTTTTTTTTGAAACAATTCACTGAGGCCCTTTGTTAGAGAGAATACATACACAGCACAGCCTAAGGACACAATAAAATCACTTTCTCTAATTGCTGTTAATAAAGTTGTTGCTTTTGATGAAGTTGTTCTGTCATTCCATTTAGATATATTCTTTAGCGCATCAATTATTTGTGGAAGTTCAATACTAAACATCAGCAATGCGTCATGTCTCTCAACCCATCGTGTTTCGCAGAGTGAAACCAGTTGTGAATTTATCATGTTCTTTATTATAAAATTTCGTTTTGCAGAAGCATTGAAAAAAGCAACTACTTCACTAATAACACCCAAACAATTTCTTATTGCTTGTACATTCGAACTTTTTGATAAAGTTAAATTTAAAGCATGGTTATAACAAGGACACCAGACTGCATTCACTGCAACTTTTTGAATTTCAACTACTGCTCCTTTTTGTAACGAAGACATAACACTGCAACCATCTGTTCCCACACCAACACAGTTTTCTAGAGAAAGGTGGAACTTGTTTGAAAACATGTTTATAACCGATTGACCAATAATTTTGCCGTCAAGAATAGGTTCAGTGTCAATTGATGCAGTAATATCAGATTGGTAATTGTTGTCATGTAGATCAACAAATCCTGCAAAATCTTCTCGAACTGATCCATCAGGCAGCAAGTAACGTAATATTATAGTCATTTGCGACTTATGTGATGCATTGGTTGTTTCGTCAATCATAATAGCATAATACTTTGATTCTCTAACGCGACTCAAAATTTGTTCACATATTTCTTCCCCACAGCATTTAATTAACGCATTTTGTGTGGTTTTGCTAATATAGGTTGCTGATGCTCTAGCCGTTTTTAAATGATTTTCTAAATTTGAATCTCCACTGCTTACTCTAAATTTTAGCAATTCTCGGAAATTACCTTCATTTTTAATCACATCAGAATCTTCATCATCTTTGTCTAATATACTGCCATCATCTCTGTGTCCTCTGAATGGAATATTCTGCCTTCCTAAAAATATAATTGTTTCCACAATAGGTATCAATCTCTGACGATTCTCTAAAACCTGCTGAAGCCGTTAAGCATTTACTCTGTTTACAATATTTATTGCTGGTTCATTATAGTTTTTTAAAAAACACCTCCCTGCTTCAACAGCTTCCTTGTGGTATCTTGCTTTGTCATGCATTGTTAAATCTCCATCTTTGCCAAACAGTTTAGCAAACACTTGTAATGGTTGTTTAACAAGCTTCTGAAGTTCCATTTGTTTGTGAGATCCTGCAGTCAGGTGGTATGAAAATAATGAGCAATATTTGCAGTACAATCCTTTTTTATTATCTGAATAAACTAGCCATTCATATTTTTCCAGATGAGAATGATTAAGATATCGCTTTTCTTGTTTATTTTTCTTCTTGTGAAGTGAATGTGGCATTTTGTAGTCAGCTAGTGGCTTCCATGGCGATTCTAACAGACTTTTTTTTGTCAAATCATCCATAAATGTTCCAACAAATTTTCCAATATCATTGATAAACCCAGCATTTAAAATCTTACTAGAAAATGCCTTAGCAATTTCAGCTGTTCCAGTCTCAGTTGAAATCTGTTCATTTTCAGAAAAAGACTATCATGAGCTATGACTACTGAATTGACATTCATATTCCGGCTGTTGCTGTCTATATTATTACTGGTTTCTGTTATCTCATGTTCAACATGTTCAGTAGAAATACTATTACTTGTTGAAGCTTCTGCTGATGTGGTTGGAAGTGGAAGTTTAGTTGTTCCACCAACTTCAGTAGTGACAGTAGAATTAGTTGTAGATGCTTCAACAGACTTTTTTTCTCTTCAACGTCACAAAAAATGAATCCAAAGTACTCTGTAGTTGTAAAAAATTTGTTCTCTTCATTTTCTTCCGATGATAATGGTTTGTTGTAATTGTTCCTAATATTTTATAGTATTATAAACAATAATTAATGAATGTTTTAATTTAAAAGTAACTTGTATTTACTATTTTTGTCGTTTTTAAGTAACACAACACAATACACAACCATGGCGCTTGAAACCGAAAGTTAGACTGTTTTAAAGTGAATAGTGATATAAAATTAAAAAGTGCATATTTTAAAGGATTACTTAACACTACAATAATGGGATCCGTAGTAAATAATATGATTACTACATCACTCTTTTTAATAGAACAGAGTAGATTTAAGTTTACTGACATGATACCGCGATGATGCGAGCTACCGCGAGCGTGCACACTTGCACCGTCTTTACCGATGCTGATACGATCGCGACATATATGCCGTAATGTCTTAGTCACAAAGATTGTTATTTAAAGGGCAAATTGAAAAATAATTTAAACGTTTTTTTATTTGTGGGCTTGCCCGCCTTGCAGGCAGTTGTGGGTTGCCATGATGGATAAAAATCGCCCCCCCCCTTACTAGATCACCTGGATCCGCCCCTGGAATCAAGCAGCTGTTTAAGTGTTTAATTAATTAATCAATCGATTCAACAAATAATTAACCAGCAATTAAAATTAATAAATTAACAAGCCAATTAAATATCAATCAATCAATCAGTCAGTCGTTTATTCATTCATTCATTCATTCACTCACTCACTCACTCATACATTCATTCATTCATTCGTTTATTCGTTCATTCATTCATTCATTCATTCGTTTATTCATTCATTCGTTTATTCATTCATTCATTCATTCACTCATATATTCAATCATCCAACCAATCAGAATCATGATTGACAACAAAAGGATAACTTCAGATCCTAGCCGCTACGAACTGGAGAGTAACTCTTCAAGTATTGTAAGGTGATAGGCGTGGTTTCGATCTGTCAGTCATTAAACTTTTCAACCAATCAAGTTGACTGACATCTGTTTATGCTGAATAGATTAGCATAAATTAATTTTTTAATTATGCGATGCATACTTGATCTGAATTACTTTTTTTATTTATCTATTCATTCATCCATCTACATATTCATCCATCCATTCGTTCATTCACTCATCCATCTACCTATCCATCCATCTCTTCACCTACCCACGCATCTAGCTATCCATCCATCCATTCATTTATCCATCTATATCTACAAATTCATCCATCCATTCATCCATCAATCTACCTATCAATTCATCCATTCAATCTAACTATCCATTCATCCATTCATACGTTCATTCACTCATCCACTAGATTCAAGAAAGAAGGTACGTATAATTTAACGTGCGAGTGTTCCAACTACCAGGGCAGGAACCTGGTGAAGTTGACCGAGGTCATCAGGGTCACTCCTCAAGGTTCGTTTGCCATCCGCCCATCTGTTCATTCATTCATTCAACCATACGTTCGTTCGTTTGTTCATTCATTTATCCATCTATCCTTCCATCCACTCATTCATCTATCCATCCACCCATCCACTCATTCGTCCTTTTATCCATCCATCCATTCATCCATCCATTCACTCATTCATCTATCAATTCATCCATCTATCCTTCCATTCATTTATCCATCTATCCACTCATCCATCCTTCCATCCATTCACTCATTCATCTATCAATTCATCCATCTATCCTTCCATTCATCTATCCATCTATCCACTCATCCATACTTCCATCCATCCATCCATTCATCCATCCATCCATTCACTCATTCATCTATCAATTCATCCATCTATCCTTCCATTCATCTATCCACTCATCCATCCTTCCATTCATCCATCTATTCACTCATTCATCTATCAATTCATCCATCTATCCTTCCATTCACCTATCCATCTATCCACTCATCCATACTTCCATCCATCCATCCATTCATCCATCCATCCATTCACTCATTCATCTATCAATTCATCCATCTATCCTTCCATTCATCTATCCATCTATCCACTCATCCATCCTTCCATCCATTCACTCATTCATCTATCAATTCATCCATCTATCCTTCCATTCATCTATCCATCTATCCACTCATCCATCCTTCCATCCATCCATCCATTCACTCATTCATCTATCAATTCATCTATCCATCCTTCCATCCATCCATCCATTCACTCATTCATCTATCAATTCATCTATCCATCCTTCCATCCATCCATCCACTCACTCCAGGAAAGATGGATCGGCAGCAGCAGAGTGAGTACCTGACGATCGTCATCTCAGTTCTCGTCTTCGTCCTGGTTGCCATGCTCATCTCACTCCTCATATTCATCTACTACAACAGGCTAAAGAAAAACGGTTGATGGGTGGATGAGTGAGTGGATGGATGGATGGATGGATGGATGGACGGATGGATGGATGGATGGATGGATGGATTGATTGATGGATGGATGGATGGATGGATGGATGAGTGAATGGATGGATGGATGGATGGATAGATTGATGGATGGATGGATGAATGGATTGTTGAATGGATGGATAGATGAGTAAATAGATAAACTCATTCACTCACTCACTCATTCACTCACTCACTCAGCCCAACTGAAGTACATACATAACCTGGCGAAACATTTCACTGGGAAAGTCAAGAAAATTGATTACCGTTCCACGAGTGCCGAGCCCACATACTCTTATGACAGTGTTGACGACGACCAATACAACTCTGACGGCAGTGCCGGGCGTAACGCCCATGAAGTTGCTTCTGCAGATTCTGAGGAAAGAACAAAAGATGATGAAGATGACGAGGATGATGATTATAATGATGTTTCTAAGCAAGTTTGATTGGGGCTCTGGTGATAAGATGACTGATTGGTTGGTTGGTTGGTTGGATGGTTGGTTGGTTGGTTGGTTGGTTGGTTGGATGGTTGGTTGGTTGGTTGGATGGTTGGTTGATTGTTTAACTTTAGTTCGTTGGTTTGGTGAGTTTTTTCACTTTACCAAAATCTTCAAATGTTGTTAATCTAGATCGCCAAATTTTTATGGCCGCAAAATTAACTAAAAACTTTAAGTTGATAATGATAACGGTATTTCTTTTATTTCAAAAATCTGTTATATAAGACAAAGATGGCTAAAAATCACGGTTTCCAATGAAATTTTTTGTTTAAATTAATTCAATACCAACATGGGACTTAACTTGTTCGGAAAAATTTGTTTTAATAAATATTGTTTGGTTTTTAATACAAACCAAATTAGAAAAAATCGGCTTATTTTAAACTTTAGAATAAACCCAATCGTCTGAATCTAAAATTCTGCATCTAAATTTCAATTAAAATTTGTGCGAATGAAATGAAAATATATCATCTACTTGTCGTGCTATAATAATGTGGCAATCAAATGCTGTAACCAGAATTTTATTTTGGAAGATGACCTGAATTGGTTAAAAAAAACCTCTCTTCTTTTTTTGGCACAAATTTAAACATATCATTCTAGGAAATCCTCGGAACCAATGGTTTTGTACAGAATTGTATCCAATTTTAACTTTATGAAAGAAATGAAATAGCCTTCAGTCCAACTTTTTACAATTGTTTATAGAGATTTTTCAAAGTTTTGCCTTATTCGTACTAAAATTTTTCGTTGGGGGCTTCAGTCCCTAGGCTTACGCCACTCCACTGCTGAAATCTTCTCGCCGAATGGTTTAAATGTAGCAATATATGATAACATGCACAATTGAAATTGTAAGTAAGAATAATAGTAATTGAAAATTGAAAAGACAAACTTTAAATTGATTAATGCCAAGAATTCGGTAGAATTCGTACACCCTACTGTATAAAATATAGTCTCCTTCCAACAATTGTGTATATTTAGACATAATAATAGGTGATAATAAATACAATTATATAACAATATAATATTAAATAATAGTTAATTATTAAATTAATGGAATCGTTGACTCAAGTTAATGATTGATAATAAGTAAATGAAATAATTTTCTGACTGCAAAATTTGCTGCCAATTTAGACAACTTTAAATATCACTGCTAAGATATATTATAATTTTAGGAGGTTTAATAATTTTTGAACTCTCAAAAAATAAATAAATGGATGACTAAGAAGTGTTTGTTCAGTTGCGAGGTATTTTTGTTGTGATAGAGCTCGTTGAAGCAAAACCAAAGTTGAAGTTGCTTTGTTTTAAAATTTACGTCAGAAAATAATACTCTATATCTGAAATCATTGAGCTTCGCACAGCAGTCAAACCTTGTTTTTTAAACAAGGTTAAGCGTTGGTTTCGTAAGTTTTACCATAAGGTTTAATTTTGTTAATATATTTAGCCAAATACTTATATCTACCAAATTAATTTGAGAATCCAGGCATCCAGCTAATGCAGACACATTACCGAAATAAAAAAAATCCATAATTTAAGGCGCAAGTTGTCAAAATACCGTCGTTTCAAATAATTATTTAATTTAATTTTATATAATTTACTAAATAAATCAATTTAATTAAACTTGCTGCATAGCATTGAAGGCACTTCAAAGAAATATCATTCAGTCTTTAATTCAAACAGATTTAGAAGAAAAATAGTCGATTTTAAAATTTGAAATAAAGCTCTATTGACAAAACATTAAATTCTGAATATAAATTTCAATTAAAATATTTGCGAATGAAATGAAAATATATCATCAACTTGTCATGTTATAATAATTAAGACCTCTTTGAGCCCTGGCTGAAATACACTTGGAGCTTTTCTAAACTGACCATTCGATTCATCTTCTCTATTTGTGTTTTGAACATATTTCAATGTCTACATTAATTTTTGTAAAATAAAAATTGAAGAAATATTTTTTATTATTTTTGTATCTGTGAAAGTATCTTTTTTTATGCATAGATGGGCCCCACAAATATTTTCGCTCCGGGCCTCAATAGCCCTAGGAAAACAACTATCCATTATCAATGAAGCTTTAAGGGAATTATTTTCATTTTTCTTTTTAATTATCATTTTAAAACGGTTAAAAAAAGTCAAAAATATCATTTTCATCGTTGCGTTTCTATAATTCTTTTATTTCGAATATATGAAACATTTCTAGATGGGTAAAAAAATTTTTTCTCAATTAATCAAACAATTTAGAATAAATTATTCAATAAAGTTGATATAAAATGTTGAAAACTAATTTAAAAACCGCAGTCTAATTTTTAATGAGAAGTGAATAAAGATAAAAAATTAAAGTTAGTATAAAAAAACACACATCCACTTCGTGAAAAGGCAAAGACATTTAATAAAGTTGTAACTAGTTTAGATCAAGGAGAGGCCTATTTACCAATATGCAGCACTTTCTTATGGGTTGAAGCAGGGATATGCAAAGAATCTCAATTTTTTCAACTTTTAATTATTTTCGGTAATGTCGATTTTATTTTTTAAATTTTTACTAAATAAAAGTAATTAATTGAATTGAATTAATTGAATAACAATTTTTAAAAAATTAAAATTTTAACATTCTGAATAAAAGCAATATTCCGTAATTAGTAAATATACTATCGTAACTTTTGACTCGAACGATAAAAAAATCACCCTTCAACTCTCCTCCGGAAGTAAGCTCCTTGCTCGACCGTTAAAAGTGAGCGAAGGCCGTTATATTTATTCTAGTTAATTGTATCAAACAGTATCTTATTGAACAAAGTAGTATCATAAAATGAACAAAGATACTTTTTTCAAAAATTTAAAAAATTCTAAAATTGATTACATTGCGATATCGATGATGATGATGATTGTGAATGTGACTAATTAAAGACTAATTAAAAAACATCAAATAAAATTTATTTAAATAGAATGGGAAATTCGTTGCGAAATCGTTGGAGGAAATGACGTCATGTTAGCAGTAGTTATTTTACTGCATGGTAGTTAATCAGCCGGTATAAAGGTTATATTCAATTCCTATCAAATAAATTTGACCAAATATCATACGCAGGCAGAACTAAATAAAGAAATAGATAGATATAGATAAATAAATAAATATATATATATATATATACAATATTCTATAAATTCTACTGAATGTTTGGCGTTAATATGTTTGTAGTTCGTTTTTTCGATTTTTCTCACTAAAGTTTTTTGGTGAACGTTTAGTTTATTAAAATTCAAAATAAACTTATTTTTCGAATTCATGCTGCAAATAAAAATTAACTTTGGTGTTGTAAAATTGAACTTTGATGCGAATTAGGTGTCAGGTTTCTTAATTGGCTGGTCATCTTCTTTGGTCTCCTTTTCTTCATCGATAGCATCATATTCTTCTTTGTCACTATTTACGATGCTAGTTTTTATTACTTCTTTGTTTTCGTTGTTGGTTAAGCGCCGGGTTGGAAGTGAGGTTGTCATTTTTTGTTGTATATTTATTTTTGGTTTATTGATGTCGATTAGCACTGCTTCTGCAATTTTAAGATGCGTGTAGTG
>NW_008705547.1:236087-237252 GCF_000326865.2 Helobdella robusta
AAATTTGTTCACATATTTCTTCCCCACAGCATTTAATTAACGCATTTTGTGTGGTTTTGCTAATATAGGTTGCTGATGCTCTAGCCGTTTTTAAATGATTTTCTAAATTTGAATCTCCACTGCTTACTCTAAATTTTAGCAATTCTCGGAAATTACCTTCATTTTTAATCACATCAGAATCTTCATCATCTTTGTCTAATATACTGCCATCATCTCTGTGTCCTCTGAATGGAATATTCTGCCTTCCTAAAAATATAATTGTTTCCACAATAGGTATCAATCTCTGACGATTCTCTAAAACCTGCTGAAGCCGTTAAGCATTTACTCTGTTTACAATATTTATTGCTGGTTCATTATAGTTTTTTAAAAAACACCTCCCTGCTTCAACAGCTTCCTTGTGGTATCTTGCTTTGTCATGCATTGTTAAATCTCCATCTTTGCCAAACAGTTTAGCAAACACTTGTAATGGTTGTTTAACAAGCTTCTGAAGTTCCATTTGTTTGTGAGATCCTGCAGTCAGGTGGTATGAAAATAATGAGCAATATTTGCAGTACAATCCTTTTTTATTATCTGAATAAACTAGCCATTCATATTTTTCCAGATGAGAATGATTAAGATATCGCTTTTCTTGTTTATTTTTCTTCTTGTGAAGTGAATGTGGCATTTTGTAGTCAGCTAGTGGCTTCCATGGCGATTCTAACAGACTTTTTTTTGTCAAATCATCCATAAATGTTCCAACAAATTTTCCAATATCATTGATAAACCCAGCATTTAAAATCTTACTAGAAAATGCCTTAGCAATTTCAGCTGTTCCAGTCTCAGTTGAAATCTGTTCATTTTCAGAAAAAGACTATCATGAGCTATGACTACTGAATTGACATTCATATTCCGGCTGTTGCTGTCTATATTATTACTGGTTTCTGTTATCTCATGTTCAACATGTTCAGTAGAAATACTATTACTTGTTGAAGCTTCTGCTGATGTGGTTGGAAGTGGAAGTTTAGTTGTTCCACCAACTTCAGTAGTGACAGTAGAATTAGTTGTAGATGCTTCAACAGACTTTTTTTCTCTTCAACGTCACAAAAAATGAATCCAAAGTACTCTGTAGTTGTAAAAAATTTGTNTCTCTTCATTTTCTTCCGATGATAATGGTTTGTGTAATGTC
>NW_008705547.1:244255-270301 GCF_000326865.2 Helobdella robusta
TTATTTTGAGTTAATAAACTAAACGTTTACCAAAAAACTTTAGTGAGAAAAATCGAAAAAACGAACTACAAACATATTAACGCCAAACATTCGGTAGAATTTATAGAATATTGTAAAAATTATATATATTACCAACATATATATATATATATATATATATATATATATATATATATATATATATATATAAATATATATATATATATATATATATATATATATGTACGTAGTTATAATACATTTATAATGTTGTATTTACACATTCAAATTGTACAGTTGTGTTATGGTAATTATTTTGAATTCTCTCAGAAAAATTTAAACTTTTTACTATATACTAGTTACTTTTAATAACAATTTTTAAAAAAATTTCAATTTGATTTCATCGCGATCACGATGATGATGATTGTGACCTGACTGATTAAAAAGCATCAAAAAAAATTTGAAAAGAGGATGGAGAATTTGTTATGTTGGGATATTCGTATATAAAGCGAGCAAAATTTTAATACAAAAGTGCTTATAAATCTACGCATTTGGCTCGGCTTGGCTTGGCTCGGCTTGAAATTGGATGTTAAGCTAGGTGTGGTCTCAGTCTATTTGGAATTCTCTCCAAAAAATTTAAACTGCGTGCGTACATATATAGGACTGATTACTGTTGCTTATATTATGAATTTATATTATATATATATATATATATATATATATATATATATAAGGACTAGAATCCATGTATACAAATAATAATAAGATTATGTATATGTTTATATAAAAAGCAATATAGCAGAATCAACCAGCCAATCAGAAAGTTTCGAAGGCGTTCGTTGGATGACGTCAATTTTGTACTGTAAGCATTGTGGTTAAGACTGTATAATAGTGTAGTATATACATTAACTAAGTTGTTTACTGATGTGAATGATTGAAATGATAAAAATGCTTGGTTGAAACGAGTATAAATAGGAACTGAGACAACATGAAAATCAGATCAGGCATTCTGCCTCGCTTGAAGCAGTCTGTCCGATCTCATTTATTTTATTTTTTTTAATTTTTATTTATTTTATTATATAGAGTTATATAGAGTTATATAGAGTAGAGTTATAGAGAGTTATATATGTTGCCTGTGGATTGTGTGTTTGTATGGTGTATTTTTTTATATTTTAGGTGGGTTCTATAGCGGTTGCTCATACATACATACATACATACATCATGTTTGTTTGTGTGGTGGTATTTTATGTTCTGTTTAACTCTTTTTTCTCTTTCTTCATGAGTCTTGAGTTAAGTTAATGCAACATAGGTAGGTGAGATTAAAAATTAATTTATTATATAGGTAGGCTAGGGCATAAGGCAATTTAGTTACATAGGTAGGTTAGAGACTTCTATTTTTTTACTCTACTTGGTGATGTGTTTTTTGTTTTGTTTGTTTCACACCATACATGTAACAGGTACGCGGTGGTTCCTGGTTTTAGTGGGATTTTTATTGACTGAATGTGGTAGTATGCATGGTTATATAGAGTTATATAGAGTTATATAGAGTTATATAGAGTTATATAGAGTTATATAGAGTTATATAGAGTTATATAGAGTTATATAGAGTTATATAGAGTTATATAGAGTTATATAGAGTTATATAGAGTTATATAGAGTTATATAGAGTTATATAGAGTTATATAGAGTTATATAGAGTTATATAGAGTTATATAGAGTTATATAGAGTTATATAGAGTTATATAGAGTTATATAGAGTTATATAGAGTTATATAGAGTTATATAGAGTTATATAGAGTTATATAGAGTTATATAGAGTTATATAGAGTTATATAGAGTTATATAGAGTTATATAGAGTTATATAGAGTTATATAGAGTTATATAGAGTTATATAGAGTTATATAGAGTTATATAGAGTTATATAGAGTTATATAGAGTTATATAGAGTTATATAGAGTTATATAGAGTTATATAGAGTTATATAGAGCATAAATCCTATATAGATACCTTTCTTTTTTTTTTCTTTGCCGACCGGTCGGCTTCTTTGCGTTTCTCTATTTTATTTAAATTAATTAAATAAATAAGATTTTTCCATTCATTTAGGTTTATTCAGGTTCATTCAGGTTCATTCATTCAGGTTGAAGCTTCCAGAGAAGTTTATCATGGATGGTCAAAATGGTTGTGATGTCACGCTACGTTCGTTCATTCAGAATGCATGCCTGGCTGGGGTACGTTTTACGGTTTCTTTGCGGTTCCTTTTTTGCCAGTTGGCTGGCTGTTCCAGCTGGCGGGTTTCACCGCGTCTCGTTTTTCTATTTTCATTTAAATTAATTAAATTAGTTTTTTTTTATTCCTTTTATTCATTTCATTCAGGTTGAAGCTTCCAGAGGAGTTCATCATGGAAGATATCAGGCCACGTTCGTTCATTCAGTGGCAAAGAACACACGCCTACGTTTTATTCTTTTATTCTTTTTTCTCTGTTTTTCTCTGTAATTTAACATTAAGTAAGAATGCTCACACGCACACACACACACACATTTACATTAAGTAGCTATATAGGTAGGTTAGATAGGCATAATTTTAATTGTAGGTAGGATAGATAGGAAGCATCCAACACTAATGTAGTTGAATAGGTAGGCGCGTAAGTTTATCGTTTCTATTTTTTCTTGCACATTACACGCATCAGCGTATTACACACACACACGCAAATACATACATAAACACATATGTTAGTATTTGAGCGTTATTTTATTTTCATTACACATTCTAATTTATTATTACTAAGGTTGAGGGTAATTTAATTTCATTGGTAGTTAAGGGCAATAATGTAATTCTAGGAACAATCTTGTAATGTAAATTAAAACGCTGTAAGTGTATCGATAGGTAGGCTAATATAAGTTTTACATTATTATTATTATTAGGCTGGAGCTCAAGGCATTACGTAGGTGGTGGGGTGGGTGCCGAAAGGCCAATGAATTGGGCTCTTGAGTTTTGTAATTTTAGGTAAGCTAGGACCATAATGTAATGAATAGGTAAGTTAAGGCTACGTTGTAACACATACTCATTAATAGATTTAGGGTTTAAGTTTTATATTATTATTACTAAGTTGGAGCCCAAGGCATTACGTAGGTGGTGGGGTGGGTGCCGAAAGGCCAATTAATTGGGCTCTTGAGTTTTGTAATTTTAGGTAAGCTAGGGCTTAATTGTAATGAATAGGTAAGTTGAGGGTACGATAGCCGATAGACTCTGAAAGGGGACTTTCGACTATTGTACCGTTAACAATTTAATATAGATTAGTTAAAGTAATTGAATAGGTAGATAGGATTATTTTTATTAAGCAATTTGAGATGCAGGCACTGCTAAGCTTTCTGATGAGAATCTTCTCTTTCTCCATTCCACGGGCTGTGTTTCAACAACAGTCTCGAGGAGGACTGGCATCAGTTTTGGAGGACAACGTAGGAACCGGAAAACATTTATCATTCTGTCTTTGTCGAATGG
Source organism: Helobdella robusta (assembly GCF_000326865.2). Taxonomy (NCBI): domain Eukaryota; kingdom Metazoa; phylum Annelida; class Clitellata; order Rhynchobdellida; family Glossiphoniidae; genus Helobdella; species Helobdella robusta. Next base: position 247,734 of record NW_008705547.1, read on the forward strand.
ACGACGGTAAGTTTTTTTTACATTTTACTCTCTTTATTATTTTAAAATACTAATTTGCCATTATTTTTATTTTATAATTTTTTGCTTCTAAGATTCTAACATTCATTAACTACTACGATAATAAAAAAATTTTTTCTACAGAATGATGAGAGGTGGGCAGTGGTGGGAATCAGCACGTTTCAGATGGTGGTCTCATGATGATTTACGTATGATGATGGTGGTGTAGGAAGAATCAGCTCGTTGGCTGTTCGGCTGACACTCTGAAGTAAGGATGACATCTTGTGTGCCGACCAGATGATTGTGGTCGGTGCAATGGAGTACAGTAACGATGATTTTGAAGTAAAGTTTAGTTTTGTCTTTTAATTTTTCTCATTCATTCGTTCGTTCGTTCGTTCGTTCGCTCATTTATTCATTCATTTTATCATTCAATCTTTCAAAGTATTTTTCCATTAATTTATTTTTTTTATCATTGAATCATTGATTGATTACTTACTTAATTAATTCATTCATTCACTCAGGCATTCAACATTTTGCCTTTGTTGAATGGACGACGGTGAGGTTTTTTTTTACATTTTACTCTCTTTATTATTTTAAAATATTATTTGCCATTATTTTCATTTTATAATTTTTTCTTCTAAGATTCTAACATTCATTTACTACTACGATAATAAAAACATTTGTCTACAGAATGATGAGAGGTGGGTTGTGGTGAGCGTCAGCACGTTTCAGATGGTGGTCTCATGATGATCGTTCCGATGACAATTCGAAGATGACAATAAGAAGTGTCTGGAGAGTACACGCGCGCATATTTACGCACATACATCAATACAACACACACATACACAACATCCATTCATTCGGTGTCGTTGTTGTTATGTTTCTCTTCAACTTTCTATTTTCTTTACCTGACTTTAATTTAATTCATAGGTAAGTTAGGGATTGAGATGAGTTGAACAATCGTAGGTAGGCTAGGGCTTAACATTAGTTAAGTTTCAAGTAAAATAAAAACGCTAAAATATGTTAAATAAAATACCTGAAACGTGTAAAATTCCTAAAACTTAGAAATACAAATTTGTAGGTAGGTAGGTAAGTTGAGTTAATCATTATATAATAGGTAAGCTAGGGCCCTGAGAGTAATTTTATTGTAGGTAGGTGACTGACAACTATTCTTGCGACTTCTTATTAGTTTTGAGTGATTTGTTTGTTTGTTTTCGCTTCACAGCCCCACACCAACAAAACAAACTACATTTCATTCTCGTCGTCGCCTTACATTTTACCTTTTTGAACAATCTTTTTAATGTCTATTTATTTATTAAATGTTGACTGGTTTCTAGTTTTTTTTTAATTTGGTTGTATAATTTTTAGATATTTCTTGATTTACTTTGTGTATATGCATGTATAAATAATTACTGTTTGGTATGTTGATTTAGCCATTGTGTTATGCTGTGAACTCTTCTTAGTAAATGTTATTGCTACGTGAATCATTCTCAGAGAACTACTAAGAAGTGTGTATAATAACAATGGATAATAATTATTTTTTATCGGTCGATATTTTCTTATATTCGTTTTTTTTAAATACGAATTTTTAAAATATTGACGTTTTAAAAATTTTAATTTACCGTCACCTTTCATTTTTGAATGAATTCAAATAAAAGCAACCATTGTGTTTGTCTTTCTTTAATAAAATCTCGAAACTGTTTGTAGATATGTACGGTTAAGTGTTCGAGTTTGAACAAGCCTTGAAAATATGTTTTTTATTTTTTTTTTCGTGTATTTTCATCCATTCAATTTGGTTGATTGATTGATTGAATGATTGATTGAATGATTGATCGATTGATCGATTGATCGATTGATCGATTGATCGATTGATCTCATAGTATTGTATACATGAAAATAAAATCCGATTAAGCCAAGCTACGGTTTCAGTAAGGCACTGTTTTTCATCAGACAAAACCAATTTCTATATTTATAATGAACAAAAATAATTGTGATATGAATATATTGATTTATTTAAAGCATATGTACAAGAAAACGCTATCATAAGAGTTCTATGAAACCCAGTAAGCCAACGTATGATTTTAGCAACCAGTTTCTATGAGCACCAGCAGAATGTAAAATATTCATTGAATATAATGAAGATATTAACAATTTTGATCTATTTAGGCCGTTTATTTCATAGGCAAACAAATCTTTAACATGATCGAATAGTGTAAAAAAGGGTGACTATAGTTCAATCCTAGTTAGCCAACCTTCGGCTTCAGTAAGCCACCGGATTTTATCGGACCAAAAGCAATTTTTTCACTCAAATTAACAAAAATAATTTAATAATACATAATTCTATTAAATAAAGTTAAATAGAATTACTACAATGTTTTAAGAATATTAAGTCAAGTAAATATTTCATATAGCTTGCTCGTTAAAATCCATGCAATTTCGTAACTTTTGACTCGAACGATAAAAAATCACCCTCCAAATCTTCTCCGGAAGTTAGCTCCTTGTTCGACCGTTAAAAGTGAGCGAAGGCCGTTATATTTATTTAAGTTATGTGGTTTAAAAATTCAATAATATAGTTATTGGTTATAACAATGAAAAAAAATTTTATGACTATATACGATCATCGTCTTTTCATGCTGGTGCTAATGAGCAAAACTATTCTGATTATGTGAGTTACACATGGCAACGCTTTGATCGCCGAATAACTCACAATCGCCATGCCAAAACCGCCTTATTTTAAGATCTGTTCAAATAACAGGCCACATTTAAAATGCGATAAGAATTATGTAAAAAGTTTAAAAGTCCGTGAAAGATGGCTCCCTAACCCCCTTTTGAATGGAGGTACTGGCCTTCGGTCATGTTGTCCTTGCATTATTAATCCGGGTCCTGGTGATTTAACCAGAATTTTGCTTTGCTTTGAAAATTTGTTTAAAACATGTTGACAATCTTTTTTTTTCTTCTATGACACAAATTTAAACTTATTATACAATCAAATTCTTGAAACTAGTGGTTTTGTATAAAATTGTACTCAATTTTAATTTCATGAGGGGAGTGAAATAGCCATCACACCAATTACTGAAACATGCACGTCGGATGGTTTAAAATTTTAAATATAACAATATATTATTGTTATAAATACAGCGCTCCATAATTATGACAATAATATCTATGGTACGCCGTATTGTAAAATGTCTATGCATTGCAAAAGAAAGCTGTATAAAGGGGACGACATACGAAACAAAGAGGTGTGTGTTTACAGAAAGTTACCAAGTGTAGCAAGTACGAGTTGAAGTGCGTGTGTTTTACAAATTGAGTTCGTTCGTTTACAAGTGTGCGATTATAAAATAATTCATTCTGTAATTATTTGTTGATAGTTCGGCTTCTCTAATAAATTCGTATGGGACAAATTATCGTTGATTCTTATCGGATATGCGAACTCTACGATTGTCGGTTGTAAACAACCCCAGCAAATTTATAACATTATTTTCCATCTGGAATCATCCCCATGTGGAATTTTTAGCCGAGTGCGTGTGCTCCTGATAATATTCAAATGAATTTTTAAGAATAAGTTGGATGATTGATGCTTGAACCGTGCATCCCCTGCTGAGCTATGAACGAAAAAATATTTAAAAATCAAAGTATGTTCTTATTTTCCTAATTAAACAGGGATGTTTTGTGGCGAGAAACAGGAATTTATTACTATCCCATCAACGTATTACAAAAAGATTTTCAGCACTTTTTACTAACATAAATAAATAAAGTATTAATATTTATTATATTTAGGTAGGCTTAAGCTCGTCAAACAAACTTTAGACAAGCATACTTTTCAATGTCTTGTCCATTCCTTTATCCACTCGAAAAAGACTATTTCAATAGTTTATATCACGGCCTGACTGGTGTAAATATATCTGGTTGTCTGGACTGCAGTCGGTTCAAAATTGGGCTGCAATGTTGGTTTCAGGTGGCCTTAAATACGATCACTGGCTTCCGGTTTATCAAAGCATTATTTTCAAGGTATGTTTGACGGTTTTTAAATGTTTTAAGCAAGTTGCCTCAAAATATTTAACTGACAGAGTCTCTCCTAGAACAATGCCACTGTTGAATTGAACATTGAACTCCGGCAACTCAGGTTTACTGTTTGTACCTGACACTAACTTGGCTCTATGTCGAAGAAATTTTTCTGCAGTGGGTCCTGCTGTCTGGAATGGTTTGCCCAGGGACCATGCCTTGTCTGTTATTCAATTTCGTGAAAGTTGAAACGCCATCTTTTTGTCCAAGCTTACCCGTGCCAATGTTTTTTTTCTCCATTCACTGCATTGCTTTAGTAAAGTGCCACGCAGCGTACTGCAATAATCGTTAGCGCCTCTGAGATCTTTTTGAAGGGCGCTTACAAACGCAGCGCTAGTAGGACCTGATCAATCCATTCATCTCATCGAAGTTGTTATTTTAACATAAAAGTGTGGAAGTATTCTTTAAACATCTTATTTTCTCTGTTTTTGCCGCTAGGAATAAAATGGAAATTTAGAAGAAAAATTTTTTTCGATAGACCAACAACAATCAGGGTCAGATTCGAGGTAGGGCAAGCTGGTTGCCTCTTGGTGCACCCTCCTGAAATAAAAATGCAAGTCGATTTTTTGTTGAATACATGCTAAAAACACTGGTCTTGTTCGAGAAAAACTGTTGAAAAATTTTAAATAATCTAATTAAAACGTCATAAAATTAAAAAAAAATCCAATTACGCTATGTTAATGCTAAGGACCTCTACAAATAGTTAGCCACTTCCAACAGACATGCAAACATTTCTACTTCTCCACCTCCCCTGGCGATAAAAATCTGAATGAATGGATCTACTTTTGCGTCATTTATTCCCGCCATCCAGTCATTTTTATCACAGAGCACTTATTTATAAAAGTTTTTTATTTAGAAACTTTTTACCTCAAAAAGTCACCGCAAATCCACGGTCTCAATAGATATGATATAGGTCATGAATAGATATGATATGATATATCCATGGATACAAACGAAACTGAACGTGGAAATGAATCAAATTTTAAAAAAAAATTTTTCTCTATTGCTCAACGTCAAAATATAAAATCGCCTAAACAATAATAACAACAATAATAACAAAAATAATAATAATAATAATAATAATGGCTAAAATAATATTAGTAATAATAATTTATTGACCCTACTTACAGGAACATAGCTATCGTCTCTAACGAGCAATAATGACAAAGGATGTTATTGACATGTTATTTGGAGGACTTTATTGATTACACTTCTGCAAAATGTTCAACAACAGCAACAACAGAATCATCATCATCAACAACAACAATAATAATAATAATGACAACATCAACTACAAAAGCACGAGAAATATTTCTACAATTTCGGATGACAACAACATCAACAGCAACAACAACAATAACATCAACAACATCAACATTAACAACAAAAACAACAACATCAACAGCAACAACATCAACATTAACAACAACAAAATCAACGTCAACAACAACAAAAACAACAACATCAACAACAACATCAACAACAAAAACAAGATCAACAATAATTACTATTATCACGGCTGCAGTGTCAATGATCACATCAACCACAAAAATGACGTCACAGCCACCATAAACTACAACCACAACGCCATTGTCCCAACAAATTTAGCGACAATAGCTGCACAAAATGACAACAACAACAACACATTCACCTCGCTACCGACGCTGGCACACAAAATATGCAACAAAAACATTAACGCTAACTTCACTGACAACACCGACAACATCATTAACAACAGCCTCAACAGTCACATTAACAATCACCTCAACATCAACAACACATCTAGCATCAACAATGACGTCATCCCTACCAAGAACCGAAATAACTACAGCAAAAACACCAACTACCTCAACGTCACCACAGATGACCACAATGTCCACCACAGCGTCTCCAACAACATCCACCACACCACCACAACCACAGCTGACCACAGCGTCCACAACAACATCCACCACACCACCACAACCACAGCTGACCACAGCGTCCACCAGAGCATGCATCACACCACCACCACCACTGCTGACCACAGCGTCCACCAGAGCATCCACCACACCACCACCACCACAGATGAACACAGCGTCCACCAGAGCATCCACCCACACCCCCACCACAACTGATCACAGCGTCCAAAACAATATCCACCACACCACCAAAACCACAGCTGACCACAGCGTCCACCGGAGCATACCCCACACCACCACCACAGCTGACCACAGCGTCCACCAGAGCATCCACTACACCACCACCACCACCACCACAGCAAACCACAGCGTCCACCAGAGCATCCATCACACCACCACCACCATCACCAAAGATGACCACAACGACTCGAACGCTAACAACAACAACACCATCAGCGCGTCAACTGCAGCCAACAACAACCTCACTGCAAACATGACGTCAACGGACAGCCAGACGAACATTCCATGCTGCTACATCATGGTCGGCTTGAACGTCTTCTTTGGTGCACTGGCAATCATCTTCATCTTCAGAATTCTGTCGAGATATCTCTGTGGCTGGTCGTGAGATGCGCTACTGCAGAAGCAGCTGCTGCTACTACCACTACTACCATTACCACTACTACTACTGTTTTTTCTATTACTACTACTACTACAGCTAATACTACTACTACCGCTATTACTATTACTACTACTACCTCTACTGTCTTTACTACTGCTAATACTACTACAGCTACTACTACTACTACTGCAACTACAACCACTGACAAAATTGATTGATTAAAATGATGAATGAATGAATGAATGAATGGATGAACAAACAAATTGAAGAAACATGGAATGAATGAATAGATGAATGAATAGATGAATGAATAGATGAATTAATAGATGAATGAATAGATGAATGAATAAATGAATTAATAGATGAATTAATAGATGAATTAAAAGATGAATTAATAGATGAATGAATAGATGAATTAATAGATGAATGAATAGATGAATTAATGAATGAATGAATCTTAAATGAATTAACAGGGAATTAAATTTTGGATTACTTTTTCGAAGTCTTCAACAAAACGCGTCACCTTATTCACACTTAAACATAAACAATGCAACAGCATCAATAATAATAATAATAATAATAATAAAATAATAATAATTATTATTATTATCGTCATTAATATTATTATATAAATAAAAATTACGTAAATAAAAATAATTAAAATTGGCTGAAAATAAAATATATACATTTACATTTAAAATTCATTCAAGTTTAAAAAGATTTTTATCTGTCTGAAACAGACCCGAAGCTCTGTTAATTAAAAAATCCATTAAATAAAAAAATAAAAAATTTAAATAAAAAATAAACAAAGCATTAAAAAGTGTAACAAAAATACTGTCAACAACAATAATAATAATAATAATAAAAATTATTATTATTATTATTATTATTTCATAAATAACAATAATAAATTATGAAATCTTAGCATTTGTAATGGCTTATCACTGTGATGATTTATAAGCATGGCGAAGATTATTCTGACGATAATTTGTATCAGGCGACTTCATTTAAGAGATTAGAAATATGGTCGATTGACGAACTCGTCAATTATTGTTGCTAAGCCAGCGGAAAAATTGATTTTCAATGTCAGAATATCGAATTAACCGTTTCTGTATATCAAATGAATTAACGTGACAAATCACTCAACAAACCAATCAATTAATCAATCAATCAATCAATCAATCAGCGAACAAAATTTTATAAATTTTCAATTCGAAGGATATATGAACTATCAATATAAACGACTTTGAACCAGTATTGAGACACTCGCCATTCGCTCGCCGTATCAACAGCTGAAATACCCAAACTAATTAAAAAGTTATTCTACCATTCGATCGACCAGCCAACCAATCAATCGCTATAATCGGCCAGCCAAACAGACAACAACCGCCAAGTAGGCACTAACGACACACGTGCATCAGAAGCAGCAGCCACAACAACTACAACAGCAGAGCTACCACACACACACACACACACACACACACACACACACACACACACACACACACACACACACATACTCATATATATATATATATATATATATATATATACATAACCGTCAACAACAAAAACAATGTGGATATGAATGAATTGGAAGCTGAGCTAAACTTTACATTGCCGACGGCAAAAACTCCCCTCCAAGAAAAACTGATGGATGATTGCTGCAGAAAGCTCATGTACCTCCTGCTTTTCTTTCTCCTAGTCAACGCCCTCATTGCCGTCCACTATGCCTACCGGTACTTTACCAGGAGGAACGAACCACCGGGAAACAAACTCTCTGACTTGATTTTCGAGATCAAGCAGAGCGAGGGTGAGGAACATAAGAAGAAAGAAACGGAGAAACATGAGAAGGACGAGAAGAATAAAGAAGACAAAGATGATGATTCAGACAGCATCGAAGAAAACTCAACATCTGAAGCAAAACCTGCAAAACACGTGAAAAACAAACTAGATACCAAGCTCTCTGGTAAAAAATCGAAATCAAAAAATGTAAAAAAACAGAAACCACATAAGTCCTTGAAACGAAAATCAGCCTATAAAACAGGGGAAAAGAGAAAATTGAACCAGAAGCTAAAAGCCAAGATTTCGAAATTGAGCAGTAAAAGACAAGCGGCAAAGTCATCCAAACGATCGAGCACACAGTCGAACTAATTTTACAAATTTAAATGAACGTTTCATTGTGATGTAATGAAGTTAATTTACCTAAATCCAATTAACTAAAATTTTATTGAATTATTCTTTATTATACATTCATGCCCCGTACGATGATAAGTAAAAAGAAGACAATACATATAACATCAATCATAAGCATTTTTATTGCAAAAAAGGGCAATTTTTTTCTCGCCAAACTTTTAATAAACACAAATTATTTTTAATTACTTCTTCACCGCTCCAAATATAATTTTAATATTTACTTCCTGTCCCCAACAAACTTCTGGAAGTCGAGAATAGCAATTAGAGTTGTTTATTACTGTTCATTCTCAGAGCGGTTTAACAAGTATTTTCCTCGGGTCTCCCAGCAATTATGCTTTTGCTGAATAAACACTTTATTGAATTGAATTGAATCCAATAATGCAATTCACTTCTTCCGAAAACAGGGATTTTCTTTTAATTCAATGCTTATTTGTGTCAATGCATCCAAATGGCTCTTAAAATTGAAACAAATTCTGACTTCCTACTAAACTTAAAATTCTTGAAACATTCGCACCGGGGTCTGAACGACGTTTTGTTCCAAAATCTTTAGTCAATTAATTAATAAATCTATAAATAAATAACTCAATCAATCGATCGATCAATTAACATGCATTTAATATGTGACCGATAACGCACAAAGTAAGACATCGTTCGTTCGTTCATTTGTTTGTTTGTTTGTTTGTTCGTTTGTTCGTTTGTTCATTCGTTTATTCATTCATTCATTAATGTCTCTTCACTATGGCTTCCAGTCAGATGTCGTATAAATGCAATAATAATCATGAAGACGTTACTAACATCGCAGCCACTGTATCTAAGAAACCTAATTGCCCTCAAAATACCCAGCAAATGCTTTCGCTCGTTAAAATATCGAACAGCGTGCTTTAACCAACATCGTAAATCGTACATTTTGTCATTCGTCATCATCAATTTAGAACAAACTACCTCATCATATAAGAACCTGCACCTCGTTGACTATTTTTAACAAAAAGTAAAATCTCGTTTTAACAATTTGCTCTTGTAGCCAGTCATATTTTTATTTTAATTGCGCATTTTTTAAACTGAATTACTTTATTGATGATAGTTTTTATTATTTATGCTTATCCTAGGAATATTTATGTCAATCTACAACATATTGCATCTATTTTTCGGCAAAGAGCTTTTTAGTTGCTTGCTATTAGCGTTATATAAATTGTTTTTTTCATTGTTATAACTATTTTATAACTATTTATAACTTAATTTATATTAAATTTATATTTTAATATGTTTTTATATTTTATATGTATATTTGTTGGTATAGATAATGTTGTATTATAATTGTTACAACAGCTTTCCATACTTTTGCAATGGAAAAGTCGCCTGCAAAAACTTGAAGCTATCTTGTATTACGTTCGCTACTTCTTAATGCGATAAACATTAAAATAAAAAATTCAAAATAAAAATGTCGAAATGCTCAACTTGAAATTAAATGTTAAGACTCATCTCATCTAATGTCAAGCAGTTCAAACTAATAGTTTTTCTAAATCAGTTTAGTGGTCATCTATTATTTATTAATTTTTTTCATTAGTCAAGTTTGAGTTCAAGTGCATTTTTATTTTTTTAATTTCTTAATTTAATTTAATAATTCAATTAAACTAGCTTTAAACTTTAAGGTTATATTAATTAATTTGAAAACTTCTCTCGTTTTGTGTCTTTTTTCATTTTGGCACAGAGTTAGTGAAGTGCCATACTGCTTAATTAACTTAGGACTATCACTATTATGGTCTATTATGTATTATTAGTCCTTAGTTAAGCTGTTTTAAACTGGTTAAATTTAATATTTAAAGTAGTTTATTTTAATTCAAATTTGCTTATTATTTATTTTCATTTTTCTGTCATTCATTCATTTATTAATTCATTCATGCATGATCATGAATTAAAGCTTTCATTTTCACTTGCATTTTATTCTGTTCATATTCATCCTGCTAATAAAAATGCTAATCATATCCATTCAATTTGTTTATTCTTCTTCCTCTTCTTCTTCTACTGAAGTTTTACAGAGTTTTAGCACTGATAGGCTATCTTTAAGAAGGCCTAATGTATGATGTTAGGCTTGCTATGTTTTTATTTTAAAAAATTGAGTGTTATATATCTTTTGGAATTTGTTATTTTTTCCTGCTTTCATTATAGATTATATGTTTAACATTCTATTTTAATGCATGTTGGATTGTTAGTTTTGCATTACATTTCTCACAAAGTGGAGGTCTTGCTTTGTTTAATATCCATGGATGGGTAATTTTTCAAAATTAATTAATAATAGTAACAAAAACAATAAGTAAATAAGCAAAGTATATACTAAAATGAATTTATAATTAATTATTAAAGCAGATTAATGATAAAATTATGGCGAGCAAATTGAAAAGTGTTTTTGGCAAGAAGAAAGATAGTGATGAGTCAAGTGTGGAAGTTCACTATGAAGTTAAAGAGGTATCATATCATTAATCAAACAATCAATCAATCAATCAATCAATCAAACAAACTTTTCAATCAGTTGATTCGACATGGATTTCCGCACGCACCCCTCACCATGGCCTTTGATCCCCTGCAGAGCTTGCTTGCTATCGGGACCAAAGATGGAGATATAAGGATGTGAGTTGTGTGGTTGGTTGTGTGGTTGGTTGTGTGGTTCGTTGATTGATTGATTGATTAATTGATCGATCAATCAATTGATTTTGTCTTAGTGAGCTCTCTATTAATAATCAAATATACACATACATTCGGTTAAAAAAAATACAAACATTCATATACAATGTTATACAATATACATATTCATGTACAATGTTATGGGCAATCAATTGTTACATAAAGTGTCCTCCCAAAAGAATATCTCTTATCTAAGCAGATTATCCAGTACACATGACAATGTTATTTAAAAGTTAAATTTTTTTTATTTAGAAAAAAATAACAAAATAATCTAAAAAAATTGTTATTTTAAAAATTTAAAACCAATTTTTGAAACACTTACACATACCAAAAATACCAAAGTACACATACATACACACATATACACGCACACATATACACATATGTACACACACATATACACATATATTCACACATACATACACACACACACATATATACACACATACACACACATATACACACAAACATACACATACACTTATATATATACAATTATTGATGAAAATCACAGCATCTTTGGTGTTTGGCGACATGTATATACATACACATACACACACGTACACATATATACACACATACATACACACACATATACATATATATATACACACATATGTATGTACGCACACACATACACATTTATACACACATACATACACATATACACATACAAATACATATACAGCTACATAAAAAATGCTTAAAGTTTTAAACAGATTGTTAAAGAAATGATATTTCAGTATTAAACGTTAAATGAAATTAAATCAATCACATAATAAAAATATTAAAAATTGAAATACCGAAGGCGGAAAAACAGATAATGCAAACTGGAATGGTTAAAACCTACAACAGAAATAGTTACATTTAAAAAAATAATTTTTAAAATTGAAAGATAACAATAATTAAAACTGACAATAAAGACATGTGAAAATTGAAGTGAGAGACTGAAAACTAAATAAGGCAAAATTAATACAAATGAAATTATAAAGTTAAATTTACGAAAATTATTTAAGGCGGAAGACTATGTACATCCATCGTTAAGTTTAAAAGTTTTATAACGTCACAATCAAACGAAATTCATTCAAACGAAATTCATTCAAACATTCACATTCCCACAAGCATTTATAAAGACAAAATAAATTGTATCCTAATGATTTGCAATTAAAGAGTAGAAATACGTTGACAATATTATCATAAAACAATTTATTTCGTCATTGTTTGTTGATAGCCAGACGTGCCTAGGGTTGATTGTTGTTGCCGAAAGTTCAGTCTCTTATCCGCACATGCTCAGGCCACGAACTTACCCTTGTACAAATTTCAGAAAATTTGTCATCAACACGCGACCTAAACAACGTTGAAAGCTGAGAACAGTCAGGTCTAGCCTCATTGTTTGTTTTTTTTCGAAAGCCGTGAAGCATGAGATGACGTCGACAATGACCATTTTAAGATGCTTAATGACATCGATAGCGGCACATTTTGCCACGTTGCTGACATGAAAAACTTTTTTCCGTGTAAAGTCGACTTTTTATTATCAGAAGCTGGATTGTTTAAATTTGGCTGTGCGTCGTTTGTTAGGCGGCAATAGCTGTTTCTTTAAACAGGTTGTTGTACACAGCCTTTTTATTTTATCAAACTTTTTACTATATTTGTCAAGCGTACCCAAAATGGCGGGTTTAATAGCATTATTGAGAACTTGCCTTTGCATTGGATTAGCCATGAGTGATTCACATTTAACTAACCAATTAAATGTGCTGGCGGCGAATGTCAAAAATTTCTCTTCCATATTGTTATCAAAAGTAAACTTGCATACTTCTACAAATTCTTTTAAGCCTTTCGTTTTATCGCTCACATGCGCGAATTTCGGCAGTACAATTGACGGTTTTTCGGCTTCTTCTAACAAAATGTTTGACTTTCAATCACATCTACTAGCCGAAAACTGGAAAGTAAAGCTTCCCTAGACTCAACTTGACCAAATTTGGAATTACCTAGCAAATAAAGCACAGAAGTTTGCAAAAGCAAAAAAAAACAACCAAAAACATACACATATACATACACACACATACGAAACGAAACGAAACGAAGTTTTTATTTGCTTCTTAAAAATGAAAGTTAATAAGAAGACAATATGAGGACTCGTCTAGTATGGCCACCTTAACAGAAATATCAATATATTGTTTTCAGTAATAGTCAAAATAAATCATGAGATATTTGACGAGAAATTATATAATTAAATTATTTTCATAAAATGGGTATTGAGTATTGTTCTCAGTAATTAACGAAAATGGATGCAAGAAATTATAAAATAAGATTATATATATATAAAATGGTCACTCTAAAGATTTTTATTTATAATAATTTAATAAAAAATGAAAGTTAATAAGAAGACAATATGACCATAGTAGAGTTCATTTGAAGTTACTTGTAAATTTGTTTTATGGCTACTAGGTCTTTTCAATACTTCTTGCTTTTTTACTTTTTTGCTGTAGTTGAAATTTGCTCGATTTGATTAATGTCGTATTTACGTTTTAATTTCTTTTTTAAGTTTGCACAGAATTTACTTTTAGTCTTGAATTTAAAAAATCTAACTTCAGACGGATTTTCCAGATAAATTTTAAATAGACGTTTTTTCTTTTTTAATAATTTTTTAATTTCTGCAGAAAACCATGGCTTTTGTTTTATGCGTTTGTTTTTCTTTCGTTTTGATTTTAAAAACAAGATAGAAATCTGTTGGTGAACAGTTGAAACCCCTCATCAACATCAACGCAATCAAACACCAGTCCGAAAATTGCAAACATTCATTCAATCTATGCAGTCGGTGTACAAAAAAGGAGAACTTTATTTGTCTTGAGTCTTGACATTTATTTACATCATCGAATGAAGCAAAAATTAGAAAATGATCTGATAAGTCGCACATTACAACCTGAATTTCAATTTTTAACGTGTTTTTAATGCTGGTTCTTGTTGGAATTTTAATAAGTGGTATTAAGTTGTAGCATTATGTGAGATGCAAAAAATTAGTTTTATTGTTGTCTTCTTTTATAATGAGTTCAATCAATCAATCAATCAATTAGCTTATAAAGCGCTATTTCCGCGATGTTCAACAGCGCTCCTCAATGAATTTTGAAAACAGATGGGTCTTGAGATCCGCTCTGAACTTCGCAAGTGATGGAGAAATAGTTAGAGAAGTAGGTAGAGAGTTCCAGAGAAAAGGACCAGAAAAAGCAAAAGCAGATTTGGCAAAAGAGTGTTTAACACGAGTTAAGAAAAAGCGAGAAGAAGAAGACGATCGTAAACCGGGGCGTTTAGGGTCAATTAATATATCTGATAAGTACTTAGGAAATAATTTAGATTGAGACTTATACATCAACATGCAAATTTTAAAAATTATTCTATATTTTATAGGTAGCCAGTGCAAGAGAACCAGATATGGAGATATATGAGAAAAGAAAGGGGCACGAGCAACTAGACGAGCAGCAGAGTTAAAAGCTTTACTTAAAAGATAGAGTATAGAGTCAGGAAGACCATAGTAGAGCGAGTTACAATAATCAATCCTAGATAAGACTAACGAAGTAACAAGAAGGAGAAGAGTAGGATCATCAAGAAAAGGCAAAAGTTTTTTTATTCTACGTAGATGAAAGTAAGAACTTCTAGCAACACTATTAATCTGAGAAGAGAGAGACATAGTAGAATCAAAGATAAAACCTAGACTGCGAAACTTATGAGAGACATCAAGAGTTTTAGAATCAGGTAAGATAATAGGAGGAATAGTAATTGAGTGTTTAGATTTATTAAAACAAATTAATTCAAACTTAGAAGGATTAAGTTTAAGACACATAGAATCAGACCAAGCGATAATCGAAGAAAGACATAGAGATAAATTATGAAGAACACTATTGAGATTAGATGGAGGAAAAGAAGTATAAATATAAGAATCATCAGCATATAGTTGACTAGAGAAAGAAAAGTTATTAATAATACGAGGTAGTTCAGAAGTATAGAGTATAAATAGAAGAGGGCCAAGGATAGAACCCTGAGGTACCCCGAAGTTGAAGTCACCCAATAACACTATGCAACAAGTTTTTTGCTACTCAGACTTTGTTAGTTGTTCTAGGGTAATTTGGGTATACTGATTACAAATCTGCTATTCTTTTTGTCATAGGACGTCAGGTTATAAAGTTACAGCTAAAAGATTGTGAATTTTAGGTGCTAAATTAGTCCATTTTCAGCTGTGCTCAAGAATACTCAAAACCAAAACATATTCATAATCTGATTGATTTTTTATTTATTTAAATCAAAATTATTATATAGGTAATGTCTCAAAGTTAAATTAATAAGAATAATTTGTCGATAATGATCTTTTGCGCTTATATTGACTTTCACTTTCACGCTGTAGAAACCAACAGAAATCCCCCATCATGTTACTATCAAAACGACCCTGACACCGGTGTTCCATAACAGAGATTTCTTGATGGAATCTTTCTCCCTGTTCATCACTGACAGCTCCTAAATTGGCAGGAAAGAAGCTAAGGTGGGAATGGAGGAAATGGATTTTTAGGGACATTCTACAACCCATGTTTTGGTATGCCATTATGAAGTTTTCTACCAAGTTCACATAGTCTTCTGATCTGTGGTTTCCTAAAAAGTTCTGAACCAGTGCCACAAACGCTTCCCAAGCCAGCAACTCCACAGGCTCTAGTTGTAATTTGAAATTTGGGTCACGAATAACTTCACGTATCTGTGGTCCAGTAAAAACTCCTGCAGCTATCTTTGCGTTTGTGAGAGTGGTTTTGAATTTATCTTTAAGATAAATAAATCCTTTCGAATCAGTAGGTAGCGCCTTGACAAAGTTTTTAAATATTCCTAATTTGATATGAAGAGGAGGAAGGAAGATTTTGTCAGGATTCACCAACGATTCGTGAAGAATGTTAAATTGTCCAGGTACCGGATCAATTCTCGCAGGCCAGTCTTTGACGAGATAGTGATTTGCATCATCACGACTGTTCCACAGACACAAAAAGCCCATGTGTTTCGTGTACCCCAATTGCATCCCAAGAAGAAGAGCAACAACTTTGAGATCTCCACTGATATCCCAGTTGTGATCAGTGTACTTTATAACTTTAAGAAGTGTCTTCATAGATTCATATGTTTCTTTCATAACCACTGCATGGGCTACAGGAATGGATGTTTTAACATTTCCGTTATGTAGCAGAACTGCTTTTAGACTGACTTTACTAGAATCAATAAACAGACGCCAATCTACAGGATCATACTCATCATCCAATTTTGTCATTAATCCAGCAATGTCTACACAGTAACATATATTGTCCTCTTTGTTGTAAAATTTTGCAAATTCGGTGTGCCGGTCACGAAAATGGGATATTTTAGTTCCTCTGTCCAGTAAATTCCATTGCTGTAATCTAGACCCCAGGAGTTCTGCTTTATTTTTAGTTAACCCAAGGTCCCTTACCAGATCACTAAGTTCTCCCTGCGTGATCATGTGAGGTTTATCTTTGTCGTAATCTGGTTTGTATTCAACATCAACCATTTCATCACCACTTTGTTCTTCTTCGCTATAAAGAACAGTGTCTGTAGGAGGAGTTGGAACAGGATATTCAACACTGTGGGGAACTGGTTTTATTGCAGATGAACAATTAGGGTACACAATTGATGCTTTGGTTTTCTTAGAATGTCCTTGTATATTTGTCATGCAAAAGTAGCAGTCTGAATGGTGATCTCTTGGCTCACGCCATATCATTGGAATGGCATAAGGTATTTGCTTTCTTTTCCCATTTAACCATTGAGTGAGACCTACGTAGCAAACACTGCAGCAAATATGTGGAGCCCAGGTTCTTTCTTGATCCGCCACCTTTACTCCAAAGTAATGGTAGTAGGCAATCTTTATTCTGTTTGACAAATTTTTTCGCTGATCACGAGGTGTAAATTGCCCACAAATATAACAAAAATTGTCTGGTTCATTCAAACAACTACGGTTAGATTTCTTCATTTTTATCACTGGATAAATTTAAAATTAATTTAGAATTGTATATTTATAATATAGTTCTGGAATAGTGTATTTATATAACAAAATTGAACAAAAAAAGAATAAAAAGAAGAGATGACTAATAATATTTAAGGGAAACAAAATAGATTCAAAGAATAAAAGACAAAGGTAATAAAATAGAACAAAGAAAAACATTTAGATATTTAAATTTTTAAATTTGGTATGAAAAACTTGAAATTGAACATTAAATACAGCAAAATTTAAAAAAAAAAAAAAACAAATAACTAAAAAACTGTATGTGCTACAAAAATTCTGATTACATATTTGAAATCAGCATCAAAAACTCTATATGGATAATATAATTTTGCTCAAGTAGCAGACACAAAGTTAAAATTTGTTGTCTAGTGTAATCAAATAAATTTATTTTCATCATTCGCAACATGTGATAACTGTTTTAATTATTTGAGAAAGAATTTTGGGTCCTAAGATGGTGGTCGGTAAGTTGCTATCACTATTGGGTACTTTTTTGAATCTTTACTAATTAACTCAATTAAAAATGTTTCAAAAACTTTCCACATAAAAACCGATACCACCACCATGCTTACTGCATCGATTTTTCCCAACAAAGTGGTAGCTTTCCATTTCAACATCACTGGCATTATTCAACCAGATCTTTGTTATTGCAATGACATCAAATTTGAAAGAAAAATTTATTAATAAATCATAAAGTTCATTGGTTTTGTTTATTTGTTTATCAAGCTTCTTATGTTCATGTGCATCACGTTTAACATTAAATTTCTCTCATCAGTAATGAAAGACTGATATTTGGCATTGACTGATTTTACATCATCAAACAAAATAAAGTTTCGTGACAATCGTTTATTTGTTTATTTATTTATTTATTCGTCTGTCAGATTCTGATTTTTAAAGAATAATAAAAAAATATGGTTTATCCATGGTAGATCAGATTTGATGAACACACGTAAAAATTGTATTGTCTCCGCTCTTTTAATGACACCGCCATCAATTGATATTTCAAACTGATGATGAGATGATGACGATGATGGTGATAACATTGTAATAATAATACCAATGATGATGATGACGATAGTAATAAAAATGAATCGGAATAAATTAGAATCATGTGATAATTGCCTAATCGTGTTACTATTTATTAGTCGGAACATGCGCGCACACAGACGATCACGCATATATATATATATATATATATAAATTCATATATAAATTCATGGTAATATAATATATAATATATCCCCTAATATATATATATATATATATATATATATATATATATATATAGGGAGAGAGAGAGAGAGAAAAACTTTATGTATGAACGATGTACATACAGTACATGATGTATACTTACCTGCATGTATATTGTTGTTTTCATTGTTATTATTGTTATTATTATTTTGTTATTATGTTGTTGTTGTTATTATTATCATTTTTATTATTGTTGTTATTATTATTATTATATTATTATATTATATTATATTATATTATATTATATTATTATTATTATATTATATTATTGTTGTTATTATTATTATTATATTATTGTTATTATTATTATTGTTATTATTTTATTTTATGTTATTTAAAATATTTAATTTATCTCTCTCCCTCTCTCTCTCTCTCTCTCTCTCTCTCTCTTGTAAACATTATTCGGTCCGATCATGTCTGCAATAGTCTCTAGTTGAATCTTCACTAACTCGTCGTCGTACGCTATGCTATCTTCTACTGCGGTAGAAATGTGACTTGAATCAATTTCGAAACCAAATAACTCTAGTTGTACTCATTCCATTTGGATGAAGATCTTCATTAGACTAAATTAATACTCTACCCTTCTTGTTATTTTATTCTATCTTTTACTCTTATTTTATTCTACTTACCAGTTTGTTTCATTTTATTGTCTATTTTCATTGTTATTTAGCCGTATATATACACACACACACACACACACCACACACACATACACACACACACACACGCACGCACCGTATCAAAGCCGTATAAAAGATTGTTCTCACTATTAGATTCGGGCGACCAGGGGTGGACATACTTGTGAGGCACTCCAGCGAGGAGCTGGCCGTCGTCTGTCTCCAGTTCGCCATCAACAAGGTTTCGTTTATTATTTTTGTCGTTATTATTATTGTTGTTGTTATTATTATTGTTTTTGTTGTTTTGTTGCTGTTGTAATTATTATTATTATTATTGTTGTTGTTGCTGCTGTCGTTGTTGTTGTTAATTAGCCTAAGGAATTTCTACATAGAATTATGTGAACTTATAGAATTAATTATTATTCTGCATTAATTAAAATTTAATTATATGCGGAGCCTATTTCCAAAGGATATGCTACTACTACTGCTGCTACTGCTACTACTACTGCTGCTAATGCGGCTGTGCTACTACTACTATCGAATCTAGCCACACATTCCCATTACAATAAGCAATCACTTGAAAACACTCGGCATCGTACTAGATTCAAGGCTAAGTTTTGATAAGTATATTACATCAATAAGTCAAACATGCATCATCTTAGAGCAATTGGCCACATCAGACCGTTCTTGTCAACAACATTAGCATCTTCATTAATACGTTGTTTAATCTTATCTGGATTAGATTACTGCAATAGTCTTTTATATGGCGTCACGCATTTACAAATGAAAAGACCTCAAACATTGATGAATAAATTGCACTTGTTGTCCTAAACATTAAACTTTCAGCATGTCAGACCAACCCAATAAAGAACCTTAAAACTCTTCACTGGCTTCCGATCGAATTTCGGATCCAAATTTAAAATTCCCACAATTACATTCAAGACACTTTCAACATCACAGCCAATTTATTAAGAAATCTAATTGCCATCAAAGAATCGAACAGAAACTTGCGTTCATCCAAAGCACCTACAACAGTCTAACAACATGTGTCAACCAACATTGCCACCTTCATTTTGGAGCCTGTTCTAATACTGAATTAGAACCTGTTCTAAACCTTCACTGGCTACTTTTAAGGATAAACGAATTTTCGGAATTAAAAAAGAAAACTTGAAAACTAAAAACTTATCTTTGTACTATTTGCTACAATCGCTAATAACATTTAAACAGCATTGTATCTATTAGATCTAATTGTTTGGCTTTATATGTCATTTCCATTATATATCATATATCATGTTGCACTGGCTTGACTGGCAAAGAGTGTTTCAGTTGCTTGCCCTTAGCGCTACATAAGTTATTATTATTATTATTATTATTATTATTATTATTATTATTATTATTATCATTATTATTATTATTATTAATACTGCTGCTACTACTACTTCTACTACTCCAACTACTACTACTAATGATAATAGTTATAATTAATATTAATATTATTATTATTATTGTTTTACTATTATTATTATTATAAACAATGTTGACAAACTTTTTGTGTGCAAACAAGTTAAAAAATGATAAGGAAGGACGAGTTTGCATGGAAACAATGGGCTTATTGATTGCTCCTTTTTTCACTTGTGTCGTCTCTCTTTTTCTCTCTCTTTCTCTCTCTCTCTCTTTCTCTCTCTCTCTCTCTCTTTCTTTATCTCTTTTCTTTTCTTTTACCTTTCTTCTCATTCACTATTTTCTTTCTCTTTTGCTGTCTCGTTAGCTTTCTTTCTATCTTTCTTTCTTTCATTCTTCATAAGTATTTTCTATGGTATTTTCTCATTTTTCACTTGTCTCTCTGTATTAAATTTACCGTTCTTTCCTTTTTGTTTCTCTCTCTATCTTTCACCATCCCCTTTCTCTCTCTCTCTCTCTCTCTCTCTCTGTCTTTCACCACTCTCTTTCTTTCTATTTCTTTTTCTTTTTCTTTCTTCTTCCTCACTACTCCTTTGGCTCTTCCTCTCAATGAAAAATCAACAATGACCATATGACACTGTCTGTCACTGGGACGACAGAGTGGATGACGTCACATCCGGGCGATGGCAGTGTGGATGACGTCACATTTTCGGAAGTCGCGTTTTAATACGAAATATAAAGAAAAAACGCCATCCTCTTATCTTATTTTTATCAGTCTCTCTTTATCTACTTCACCGTTGCCTTTCTCTCTCTCTCTCTCTCTCTCACACTTTCACTTTTACTTATTCTTTCCAACTACCTCTTTGCCTTCTTTTCTATTTGTGTTCCTTTCTTTGTTCGTACTCTCTCTCTCTTCGCTATATCTCTCTCTCTTTTTTAAGTTGATCTCTTTTCTCGTCCCCATTCTGTTTCTGTTTCTCTCTCTCACTCTCTACTTTTTTTTTCTTCTCTCTTTTTCATTTTTCTCTCTTTGTCTCTCTCTCTCTCGCTCTCTCTTTCTTTCTTTTCTTTCTTTCTCTCTCCTTTTCTTTCTCTCTCTTTCCTATCTATCCCACTGTAATTCGTTACAAATTTGTTTTGTTCTTCCTCCTCCTTTGAAACAATCACGATCGATCTTTTGCACCAGTTTTATTGTGTCGCATATATTGACGATTTATTTATTACTGGATGATTACGATGACGATGATGATGGTGTTGGTTTTGTTGTTGTTGTTATTGTTGGCGAAGTTTCTGGCTAAGATGATAATGATAATGGTGACGATGATGTTGTTGTTGAGGATGATGATGATGATAATAATAATAATAATAATTTATAATAATGATGATAATAATAATAATTTTTAACTACTACTACTACCACCACCACCACCACTACTACTAATACTAATAATAAATATAACTACTAGTACTACTGCTACTACTACTATTACTACTACTACCACTACTACTATTATCACCACCACCACCACTACTACTACTAGAAATAATAATAATAATAATAATAATAATAATAATAAATAATAATAAAGACTCGGCACCACAATCATTCTCTCCTTTTACCCCCTTTCATACTACTACTACTGCTACTACTACTACTACTACTACTACTATTAATAATAATAATTATACTACTACTATTACTACTAATAATAATAATTATACTACTACTACTACTAATAATAATAATTATTATTCACTACTACTACTACTAATAATAATAATTATTATTACACTACTACTACTAA
>NW_008705547.1:271138-275225 GCF_000326865.2 Helobdella robusta
AGAGAGAGAGAGAGAGAGAGAGAGAGAGAGAGAGAGAGAGAGAGAGAGAGAAAGAGAGAGAGAGAAAGAGAGAGAGAGAAAGACGAAAGAAAGAAAGACTCTTCACTCATTCACTCACTCACTCACTCATTCATTCATTCATTCATTTATTAATTCATCCACTCATTCCTTCATTCATTCATTCATTTATTAATTCATCCATTTATTCATTCATTCACTCCTTTATTCATTTATTAATTCATCCGCTCATTCATTCATTCATTCATTCATTTTTTTTGTGCCCCTTCCTTCAGTTACCAAAAGAACCATCCTGGCTACGTCAAACAGATCACTGACTGTCCTAACGATCAAAATAAGGTGATGATAATAATGATAATAATAATAATAATATCGATAATAATAATAATAATAATAATCAGCTTCTCATCTTATACGAACTGGGCAGTCTGGTTTTGTGGGATTTCAACAAGAGGGCAGTTGAACATCATTATAAAGCTACCGGGGTTGGTGGTGACATTCATTCACACATTCATTTACTCGTACGCACATTCACACATTCATTCATTCATTTTCACATTCATTCGTTCATACATTCATGTTCACATTCATTCATTTATACACACATTCATTCATTAATTCATTCACCCATTCACACATTCATTCATTCACACATCATTCATTCACACATTCATTCATTCATTTATCCATCCATTCACACATTCATTCACACATTCATTCATTCATTCATTCATTCATTCATTCATTCATTATTCATTCATTTATCCATCCATCCATTCACACATTCATTCATTCATTATCCATCCACACATCCATTCACACATTCATTCACTCACTCAGGTGACCAGCGTATGCTGGCACAGCGAGGGGAAAATTTTCATTTGCAGCCACTTGGATGGCTCGCTATCGACTTGGTCCTACAAGAATCCCAACCAACCTGAGAAGACCTGGTTCCCTTGTAATAACGGTACCTATAATTATGGTTATAATTATGGTTTTATTCATAATTATGGTTATAATTATGGTTTTATTCATAATTATAATTATAATTATGGTTTTATTCATAATTATAGTTATAATTGCAAGTGTAATTAAAATTTTCGTGGTTTTAAACTGTACTTATAATTATGGTTATAATTATGGTTTCATTCATAATTGTAGTTATAATTATGGTTATAATTATGGTTTTATTCATAATTATTGTTATAATTATGGTTATAATTTGCTAGTGTAATTACGATTTTGATTGTTTTAAACTGTACTTATAATTATAGTTATAATTATGGTTTTATTCATAATTATTGTTATAATTATGGTTATAATTTGCTAGTGTAATTACAATTTTCGTGGTTTCAATTAGGCCCGCTTAAATGAGTTTTTAATTGCGTGTTTAATTGTAAGTATAGTTATATGAAATCGTAGTTAAAGTTGTAATATTTATTTCAAGGTTATAATTATATTTATATAAATTATATTTATATAAATTATATTTATATAAATTATATCTATATAAATTATATTTTTAATTGTATTTATTTATTTATATTTGTTTATAATAATATGTTTTTATTTTGTGTCTTTGGTAATTTGTAGGTAAGTTGACGTCAGCTGCAGATAGATGCCAGCCAATCACAAAGGTTGAATGGAAGAGTGTTAAAAATAGGTTGGATCATCATCATCATCATCCTCATCATCGTCATCATCATCATCGTCATCATCAACAACAACATCGTCATCAACAACTAGAACCAAAATAGGCCATAACTAATTTTATTGGATGAATTAGACGAACCTTATTTATCAATATTAAATTTAAAACATCCATCGAATTCAACTTCTCACTTATAATTCAGAAAAATTTCTAGAATCTTTAAACCAAAAATGAAAAAGATAACCTTATCTATCAATGTTAACTTTAAAACTTTCTTTTGTCTCTTTGATGTTTTGTGGACGCTAAACGGAGATTGATCGATTAATTGATTGATTGATTGATTGGTTGGTTGGTTGATTGTTTGATTGATTGATTGATTGATTGATTGATTGATTGATTGATTGATTGATTGATTGATTGATTGATTGATTGATTGATTGATTGATTGATTGATTGATTGATTGATTGATTGATTGATTGATTGATTGATTGATTGATTGATTGATCGATCGATCGATCGATTGATTTTGCTCTGAATGATTAATTTTGCTCGTCCTATTAACATTTGATAACTCTTTTTAAAAAATTTGGTTATAATAATGATAAAAAATATTATTTTTTTAATTATTATTATTTATTATTATTATTATTTATTATAAGGAAGAATAATTTGTTTTTATTATCAATGTTCAGCCACCAAACAATCATACCAGGCGATGGCAATAGAGACAAATTAATAACAATCATTCACAGTGAGCCCGTCATAATATTCATCGGAGGGGTGAAGGTGGATGGCGCCGTTTCAGCCCCGAGCATGACCGTAATTAAATCGACCAATCAGGTCACGACTTTCCAGTTGGATTTCCCCGTTATTGATTTTTTGACCATAAGCTCCACCCCTTATCTTAATGGTTGGCGTGATAGTTTGGTGGCTTAATGAGTGATGGGTTATTCCGCTCATTCCATCATCCATTCATTCATTTATTCATTTGTTTTTCCCTTCATTCAATCACTCATTCATTCATTCAATCATACATACATTTCACCCCTTATCTTAATGGTTGGCTTGTTAGTTTGGTGGCTTAATGAGTGATGGGTTGGTTTGGTCGATTTTTATTTATTACGATCATTCCATCATTCATTCATCCATTTATTTGTTCGTTCATTCATTCATTCATTCATACATTCATTCCACCCATTATTTTAATGGTTGGTTTGATAGTTTAGTGGTTTGGTTGTTTAATGGCATTCATTCATCTATCCAATCATTCATCCATTCGTTCATTCGTCTATCCATTCGTTCATTCATCCAGCCGTCCAGGACCCAACTGCCCTGGTGATCTTGATGAGAGATGAACTTGTCGTCGTCGATCTACTGGATGAGAAGTAGGTTGGATGAATGAATGAACGAACGAATGAATGAATGAATGAACGAACGAATGAATAGATAGATAGATGGACAGGCGGATGAACGAATGAATAATCGAACGAATGGTTGAAATGAATTAGTGACTGAAAGAACAAATAAATTTATGAACGAACGAACAAACGAATGAAAAAAGAAAACTGATTGAGTGCATGAATAAACGAACGAACGACTGAATGAATGAACAAGTTTATTTAGAGAAAAGTATAAAAAAAAAACTTTGAAACTTCCAAGCCTCCAGCCATTCGAGCCTGCCTACCCTATGGACATACACGAACAGCCGGTGACCTGCTGTCATTACCTGTCCGACTGCTCCAGTGATGTCATTCCCGCCATCTACAATGCCGGAAGTAAGATGGCGCAGAGGAAGAGGTTCAGCGAGAGAGTGAGTTTTTGTGAGGGTGTGGTTGGTGTTTGTTACAGTGAGAGAGAGAGAGAGAGAGAAAGTTTTTGTGAGGGTGTTGTTCGTTCATTCGTTCATTTTATTATTTATTTATGCATGTATTTATTCTTTTATTTCATTTATTTCTAAACGTCTGCTCGTTTGTTCATTCGTTTGTTCACCTGTATGTTTGTCCATTCATACATTCATTCATTTTTTCATTTGCTCATTCATTTTTCATTCATTCATTTGCTCATTCATTCATCCATCCATTCATTCATTTATTCATTCATTCGTTCGTTTGTTTGTTCGTTCGTTAATCCATCCCTTCATTCATTCATTCATTCATTCATTCATTCATTCATTCATTCATTCATTCATTCATTCATTCATTTGTTCATTCACCCAATCAGGAGTGGCCCATTAAGGGTGGGAAGTGGGGCTCTGCCCTCTTCAGCTACTCAGAGATCATCATAACTGGGTGGGGTATTATTATTATTACTATTTATTTTTATTATTGTTTTTATTATTATTATTATTAATCTTCAACAGACATGCAGATGGTTCGGTAAGATTTTGGGATGCTACGGCTGGTAATCACTTTTATTCG
>NW_008705547.1:275903-292040 GCF_000326865.2 Helobdella robusta
ACCATCCAACCAACCCCATCCAACCAACCAACCATCCAACCGACCCCATCCAACCAACCCCATCCAACCAACCCCATCCATCCAACCATCCAACCAACCATCCAACCAGTCACTTTACAGCACCTGTTCAAACTGAGGACGTCAAAGATATTTGACACCCAAGCTTCCTCACCAACGTCATCATCATCATCATCTCCACCCCCTCCCAGTCATCATCATCATTTTCCGCCCACTCAATCATCGTCGTCGTCATCATCATCATCATCAACCACAACGATGACGTCATCCCAGTTTTCCGTCACTAACATTTCATTTTGTGACGTCAGCAAGTTGCTGGCCGTTTCCGGGTCCAGCTACGTCATCGTGTTTGAGTTCTCCAGGAAGGAGTTCTGTGATTACTGTCCGGTTAATTATTTTGCTATTGTTATTATTGTTGTTGTTGTTAATGTTGTTGATGTTGTTGTTGTTGTTGATGTTGTTGTTGGCGTCGTTGTCACCATCATCATCACTACTATAGTCATCATCATTACTATCGTCATCATCGTCACCATCATCACCATCATCATCACTACTATAATCATCATCATTACGATCGTCACCATCATCACCATCTTCAAGGTCATCCCTATCCATCTTGCGTACGAAAATTTTGATCCTAAACTGCCGATGAGTAAGCCCCCATCGGATGAGGAGGTTATTAGGATACGATGATTGTGATAGTGACCAGTTGTTCATTCGTTTATTCGTTCGTTCGTTCGCTCATTCATTTACTCACTCATTAGTTCGTTCTTCATTCATTTACTCACTTGTTTGTTCGTTCGTTCGTTCATTCATTTATTTATTCAGTCATTCATCATTCATTCATTCACTCATTCATTTAATTGTTCATTTGTCCATTCATTTATTTATCCATTTATTAAGGTTTAGGGACATTTTCCCTTGTGTAGTTTGAACGACAAACACACACGCACACACAGCGTATATTAACACACACTTACTCACCACACACACACACACACACACACACACACACACACACACACACACACACACACACACACACACATACATACATGCACAGACACACACACAGAGCGCATATGAACACGCGTGAAGAGAACCACACGCATCACACACATCGCACATGATTGGCGGGGATCTTTGAGCATTCGAACCGGGTCACTGCAACGGCATACATAACCAGGCGCCTTTAACCACTGAGCCACTGTTTCGTTCACAAAACTTAACAAGGGGCTTTAAAATTTGCCCAAATTGCCATAGGAACTGCAGAAATATCCGGCGACGAAATTCACACCAGTCCAGTGGCAGCCAGGGTACAAGCCACTCTTCTGCTGCCAGCTTCTGTGGAGGAGTGGTCGTCGGCAGGCCACTGTGACAGCCATCAGTCTCAGTTCTAAATACGGATTGTTAGTGATCATGATGACGATGAAGACGGTGTGGTGGTGGTGATTTTTGAAAGTATAGCTTCTAAAAAATTATTCGTCTCAGAGGTTTTATAGTATTTTCTGGACAATATGGATAAATTAGACGATAAAAAGTTTCAAAATAATGTTTCAAATTTTTATAGTCATGAAGAATTATTTGTTGCTAAAAAACTTTCTATTCTGAATTGGATAATATAAAAAAAGAAAGAAAAGTAAAAGCTTCAACCAGACAATACCAAGTTTGATATAATGCTTGACATTGTTGATTTGATAAAATGTATTTGCACTGTACACTGCTGAAGTTTATGAAGTAATAGAATCCTCTGGATTTTCATATCATGCGTACGATGATGACATCCAAATAATAGTTAGCAGTGAACCAGAACTGTTTAAAAGTAAAGTTGAAAATTTAATTGGATGCTTGACTAAAAAGGTACATGGATGTCAAGAAATTGTCTCAAATTGAATCAAGATAAAACTCAATTTTTACCTGTCGGTACATGGCAACAGCTTTATAAAATTAATATTAATTCAGTCAAAATTGATAATAATGAAATACAATTCTGTGAAAATGCAACAAACTTAGGATGTATTTTAGACTGGAGATTATCTTTCTAGGATCATATAAAAACCATATCTAAATCACGTTCTTATCAGCTTTGCCAGTTATGCCGCGTTCGAAAATATTTACATCAAACAACCATGCAAACACTAATTCATGCGTTTGTTTATTCACGGTTAGACTACTGTAATATCTTGTTTAATGGATTACCAGTGAGATCTATTGCTTTTCTTCAATCGATACAGAATAGAGCTGCAAAAATAACTGTTGGACGTAGAAAGTATGACCATGTGACACCCATTTTGAGAGACCTACATTGGCTAACAGTGAAAAAAAGAATCAACTATAAGATTTGTGTGACTATGCATAAGGCTTTGAACGGGTTGTTACCAGTATATCTCGTAAATAAAATCTTAAAAAACCAGCTTCTTCAACGGGTGTAAAATTGAGATCAGACTATGCCAACCTACTGGCAGTGACAACAACTCAACTACAAACTGCAACTAGAAATATTGCCGTGTCAGGACCAATTGCCTGGAACAGTCTTCCGCAATCGCTCAGAATGCCTGGACTAAAGCTTGATGGTTTTAAGAGGAACTTAAAAACATATTTATTTTGACATAGAAATACTTTATCGATTTGTACTTTATTGACCTTCACTGGTTTCATTTATAATGGAGAGCGCTTTCGAGAAATTTTAATTTTATAATGGGCTTAATAAATTGTTGATAATAATAATAATAATACATACGTACATATATACATACGCACATACATATATACACACAAACACACACACACATACATACAAACATTCATACACATACATACATACATACACACAAGATTCAATACTACTAATTTGGGATGTAATGTTGACACCGAATTGAAACTTTGTGACCACATAAAATCACACTCTAAATCATGTTCAGCACAACTTCAACGGATATACCAAATAAGAAAATATCTGGATCAAACTGTAACACAATCATTGGTACATGGGTTTGTCCATTCGAGCTTGGATTATTATTGCAACAGTCTGTTCTACGGGTTGCCAGGAAGGTCTATCGCTGACCTCCAGTCTATTCAGAACAGAGCTGCAAAGGTGATTGTTAGAGGCAGAAAATACGATCATGTGACGCCAATTCTGAATAGCCTCCATTGGCTAACAGTGAAGAAACGAATTTTTTACAAAATATGCGTCATTATGTACAAGGCCATAAACGGACAACTCCCAGAATACCTGGCTGATAGATTCATAAAGAAGCCGCTGTCTTCGACTGGCGGACGCATGCGATCAGATGACGTCAATTTGTTGAATGTACCAACTACGCAGCTGCAGACATCGTCTAGAGACATTGCAGTGTCGGGATCAATCGTCTGGAATAGTCTGCCAATGTCGATGAGAATGTCAAAGATGAACATTGTTGATTTCAAGAAGAGTTTGAGAACTTATCTATTTGCGATGAACGATTGTAATTGATTGTATCATATCGTCTATTGATAGGATGTACATTATTTCACTTTTCGTTTATTATTTTTTTCTTTTTTCGATAGCGCTTGTGAGAGATATTTATTTTAATAGGCGCTTTATAAGTGTTTGATAAGAATAATGATAATAATAATATTAATAATAATAATATTAATAATAATAATACTTACCCTCATGTAGACTAGCAATTGGTACAGATGTTGGTGTAGCGGTTGTGGACATTTCATCGAAGAGTTGCATCTTTTCATTTCCTTGCCCCGATCTCTATGGTTGGCTGATTGGCTGGAAGTTTGTTTGATTGAAAAGTTGGTTGGTTGGTTGGATGGTTAAATGGTCGATTGGTTGGTCGGCTGGTTGGATGGTTGGTTGGCTGGAATTTTGTTTGATTGAAAAGTTGGTTGGGTGGTTGGTTGGCTGGAAGATTGAAAAGTTGGCTGGTTGGTTGGTTGGTTGGTTTGTTGGTTGGTTGGTTAATTGGTTGGTTAGTTGGTTGGTTTTTTGGTTGGTTGGTTGGTTAATTGGTTGGTTGGTTGGTTGGTTGGATGGTTGGTAAGCTGGTTGGATGGTCGATTGGTTGGTCGGCTGGCTCGTTTGTTTGGTTGATTAAATTGTCATTCGATGTTTAACTAGTTCGGTCAGAAAGCTGTTCAATCAGCTAATAATCTAAAAACCATCCAAGTTATCCAGCAAACCAATCAATCAATCAACTTACTACTCTACAAATGAACCAACCAACCATTTGATCATCAAATCAATCAACCAATTAATTGACCAACCAACCATCCAATCAACAAACCAACCATCCAACCAATCAACCGTCCATCCAAACTTCCAACCAATCGACCAACCAACCAATCAACCATCCATCCAGCCATCCAACCAACCATCCAACCAACCAACCAGGCACCTCAGACCCATTCACACGGAAACCTTTAACTTACCAGAGCAAATCAAAGTGCGAGGATTGCACTGATAGTAATGATACTACTACTACTAATAATAATAATAACAATAACAATAATAATAATGACTATAATGTTGAACCATCGGCCTATTCGTTTAAAGAGGAGAATGTAAGTATGTCGCAGAAATGATGATGTGATGATGATGATGGTGGCGATAGTGTTGGTGTTGATGATGATGATGACGATAATGATGATGATGATGATGACGATAATGATGATGATGATGATGACGATAATGATGATGATGATGATGACGATAATGATGATGATAGTGACTACTGATTTGACACCGAATACGACAAACGATTGCTATTAAGTTATTTTGTTTTTCCATCTATCATCGTCGTCGTCCTCATAATCATCATCAACATCATCATCGTATTTCGAAATTAGTAAATAGTTACATTGCACACACTTCAATTTCTCTAGAGAACGTTAACTTCACATTAGCATAATTTATTATGTTAATTCCCGCCTAAGTCTACCTAATTAGCATAATACTCGTATTAGCCTTCCTAATCGACATAATCCCCATTAAATATAATTTTAAATTAACGCATCTGATTAACATAATTTAGTAAGCTGTTTTGTGCCCTGTCAGTTCTTTGGCTTGCCTGATCTGTTGAAAGTTTAAGTGATTAATACGATTCATCTAATTAACATAATCCCTTATTGATCTACCTCATTAACATAATTGCCCAAAAGCGTAACTAATTAACATAATTTTAAATAATTAACATTTTAGGAAGGCTTGTGTGTGTGTTTATGTATAAAATATATATTTTCATCCGATCAATCAATCAATCGATCAATTAATCAATCAATCAATTAATCAATCAATCATTTATCAATCAATCATTTATTCAGTCAATCAACGAACCAACCAGTCAATCAACAAACCAATCAGCCAATTTTATTCTAATTTGCATATAGTTCTGTCTTAGGGCTCGCCTAATTTGCATAATTTATGCTCATTTTCCAACTAATTTATTCCACTTTTTCTTTAGTTTGTTCGCTGAATTAATTTTATTTTTAGATTTCTTTATAATTATAATTATTATTGTTATTATCATTATTATTATTATCATCATTATTATTATTACTATTAATTGGTCTGTGGGATCTCATTTTATCAACTTAATTAGTTTAATTCCAGTTTTATTTACCATCTCTTCTATTTGTTGTTATTATTATTATAATTATTATTATTATTATTATAATTATTATAATTATTATTATTATTATACTTGAAGGAAGGGAAAATGTTTAAAGTTAATTTAGAAAATACATCAACTACTGCTACTACTACTACTACTACTACTATTACTACTACTACTACTACTACTACTACTACTACTACTGCTGCTGCTGCTGCTACTACTACTACTAATAATAATAATAGTAATAGTAAAGATTGTAATGATGACATTGATAATAAAGTTGATGATGATCATAGAGGTGATAATAATAATAATAAAATTAATAATAATAATGAAAATAATAATAAACTGGTTTCTGAGCCAACAACAACAGCAATATCATCAGCAACAACAACATCAACAACAACAATATCTTCTAGAACGAGTTTTTTAGATAAACTTTTCAATAAAACTCAGCGCCAACAACAACAACATCAACAACAACATCAACAACAACAACATCAACAACAACATCACCAACAACAACATCAACAACAACAACAAGAACAAGACAGAAAAACATTACAACCAAGCCTTTTAGTAAAAATTCCACATAACGATGATGCTAACGATGACGATGATGATGCTGGTAACAGCTGCGATCACAATCATCATCATCATCATTACCAGGATCATCGCCATGATGATGATAAGAGTAATGAAGCCAAGCGAAGACGTAATGGTGATGATGATGTTTGTAATGGTGATGATGATGTTCGTAAGGAGGATAACAGTACCACTAAATATGTTATTGATGCTGTTACAAGTACAACTACTGATGCTGTAGTCGATACTACGACGTCCACTACTACTTCTACTACTACTTCTACTACTACTACTGCTTCTGCTGCTGTGGTAGCGGCGTCAGCGACTTCACAATCGCTCAATTCTCCGCTTTCGCCTGGTTGGGTTGTAATCATGAAAAACAATTCTACCATATATAGCGAAGTTCGTGGTGATGACGATGATGATGATGTTATTGGTGGTTGTTGTGTTGCTGGTGATGGCGAATTGTTGAATGAATCCATGAAGAAATCGCGAAGAGTGGTACCGCCACTACCACCATTGCCGCCGATGTCGCCAGTGTCGCCACTGGCGCTTCCGCCAACATTAGCACCACCCACATCCACATCATCATCTTTACCATTATCTTTGTCGTCGTCGTCTTCATCACTATCACATCAAACATCGTCATTAGTCACAGCTGCAGCAGAAGCAACATCGCTACCACTATCTCATGCTACTACAACAACATCATCATCATCGTCCACCTTTTCACCATCATTGCCATCATCATCATTACCATCATCATCATTACCATCATCATCATCACCATCATTGACGACGTCATCATCATCATCATCAAAACCGCAACGGCCTCCATCTTTGACGCCACTGCAACTTCAATCTAAAAAGCGGCAACCGCCGTCTCGACCACCGCCACCAAAAATTTTGATTAAACAACAACAACAATCACAACAACAACAGCAACAACATCAACAACAGCCACAACAACAACAGCAACAACAACATTTTCAACAACAACAACCTCAACAGCAGCAGCAACAACAACCTCAACAACAACATCAACCTCAACAACAACCTCAACAACAACATCAACATCAACAAAATCCAGAACAACCGACAAAATGGAAAACCCGATTTTTCGAAAAAGCTAAAAATAGCATCATAAACCCTCTGACGTTAATCTTCTCTAACCAATCAGAACACTCCAAAGCAGGCACGCCGCCACTGCCGCCGCTGCATTCAAATGACCAGCAACGACAGCGCTCACGTTTTGTAGTTCGAGATCTAGCAGACGACGACTCCTTCTTCCGATGTAAAGTTACAAAGTTTACAGAATACAGCGATTACGCGAGAGGCTGTAAGCGGCTTGTAACCGATGGTTCGTTTGCAGTGGTCATAGTAGGAGTAATGATATTTTAGTATCTTTTGTTATTATTATTGTTATTATCGTTGTTATTATTTTTATTATTATTATTGTTGTTGTTGTTGTTATTATTATTATTAGCATTATTATTATTATCAATCAATCAATCAATCAATCAATCTTCGTTTTGCGTCCAGAGACCCAGTTTCCCGAGGTAGGGCGTATTATTATTATTATTATTTTCAGTCTGTTTATGTAACATTGAATGTATTGGTGATTATTAAGGTAATAATGATAATAATAATAATAATTATTATCATCAAATAGTAATAATAATTATTATTATTATTATTTGATGATAATAATTATTATTCGATGATAATAATAATTATTATTTGATAATTATAATAATAATAATTATTATTATTATTATTAATATATCTATTAATAATAATTATTATTATTATTATTATTTCGCTATTGTTATTATTATTTCTGGAATGTTTTTGGTTATTTTCAGTTGGGTTGCTCCTTAATTTGGTCAATGTTTTTTTATTATTTTAAATTCTTTTGAAGAACTCATCATCATCATCATCGAGTCTTCATCATCATCAGAATCCAGTCATCATCATCATCGAATCACCGCCACCATCATCATCATCGTGTCTTCATCATCAGCATCCAATCATTATCATCTTCGAATCACCATTATCATCTTCATCACAATTTCACCACCATCATCATCACAATTTCTTCTTCATCATCATCATCATCATAATTTCATCATCATCATCGTCATCATCGTCATCATCATCACTAAGATTTTTACTTATTTTGATAATGTGAGAACGCTGAGAATGATGATGACTATGTTGGTGGTGATGACGATGATGATAACGACGCCGATGATGATGATGATGATGATGATAGTGGTTGTGATGATGATGATGATGGAGTTTATAAATTAAGTTACATAGTTTCTTTTAACACTATAAAAATGCATTCCATAATTAGGAGACAGGTTAGTGACGTCATCATCATCACCATCAACATCATCATCACCACCGCCAACAAAGTCATCATCATCACCACCGCCATCAAAGTCATCATCATCATCATCAACACGTCATTGTCGTCATCATCATCATCATCTGTAACAATAATATTTTTATCTCTTCTTCATCATTATAGATAACAATTATTATCTTTAGATTATATATATATATATTTATATATATATATTTATTATTATTATTATATTATTATTATTATATATATATATATACAATTATTTATAAAGATCACTGTGATCTTTATAAATAATTGTATTTATGATAGTCTAAACCCAAAATATGTGTGTGTGTGTGTGTATGTATGTATGTATGTATGTATGTATGTATGTATGTATGTATGTATGCATGTATGTATGTATGTATGTATGTATGTATGTATGTATGCATGTATGTATGTATGCATGTATGTATGCATGTATGTATGTATGTATGTATGTATGTATGTATGCATGTATGTATGTATGTATGTATGTATGTATGTATGTATGCATGTATGTATGCATGTATGTATGCATGTATGTATGCATGTATGTATGTATGCATGTATGTATGTATGTATGTATATATATATATGTATGTATGTATGTATGTATATATGTATGTATGTGTATGTATGCATGTATGTATGCATGTATGTATGCATGTATTTATTTATTTATTTATATTTTATTTTCAATAAGGGAACCAAATAAGTTTAAATGAAAAAACTTGTGGAGAGGCCACCCTAAGTACTTTACATGAGATATATATGCAATTTAAAACAGAACAGAAAATATACAAATTAAATTTCAATGCACGCAAAAATCGATAAATATAATCAGTAGGATTAACACTCGAAAACCAAAGTTAATATCTGAACATATAAGTATATACAGATATTACTAATGAATCTACAATCAAAAACAGAAAGTAGATTGGCAATGTGAGATAATTTATAGTATTTGATACAATAATTAAAAGTATGGATTGATTGAAGAGATGAATAAACGAGTCTAAGTGGACAGAAACATATGCTGAATTTAAAATAATTATTAGCGATGAAATGAGCCATATATAGTGTAATATATAAAAGGTTAAGATTTAGATGGTGGTGTCGGGATCAAGCAAATTTAACCGCGATCTCAGTTTAATTTTAAAATGGTACAATTCAGTGATAACCCTAATATCTGGGGGTACAAATAATTGCCAGATCTTAGGGCCCAAAATTTTAAGACTAGTTGCAACGAGCTTAAGGCGGGTTTTTGATGGATAAATAACAGACGCGTGTCTTGTGTTCAATATTTGGACGGAATTACTATAAATATAAAAGTTAGAAAAAGAGGGAGGGAGTAAGTTGTTCAGAAATTTAAAGACAAAAATAGCCGTGAAGTAGATGTAAAGGCAAGGTAGTGACAAGATATTGTGCTCGACGAAAAAGGATCTCGTGTGAGAATAAGGTTTAAGATTAAATATTAGACGGATGGCTCTTTTCTGAGAAACATGCAGACAGTTAAGATGACTTTTAGGACTGTGACCCCAAAGAAGTATACAGTAAGTTAGATAGGGGTAGATGAAGGCATTGTAAAGAGTTTTTAGAGAAGAACGAGATAGCTTGTTTTTTATGTTGTAGAAAATTCCTATGAGTTTGTTAATCTTTAAAGATATGGATTGGAGATGAAGATCCCAAGAAAGATTATCAGAAATAGTCACACCCAAGAACTTGGTTGAGAGAACACGATTTATTTTAATATTATTCAGCATTAGGTTTAAGTTATTGGATTGGTTAGTTAAGATTTTGGGTCCAAAGATTATGTAAGAACATTTAGAATGATTGACAGTAAGTTTGTTAGAAGAAAACCAGTTTGAAAGTTCTGAAAGGACCGAATTTATATGATCTGAACATGAAATGTCGTCGGGAGTAAATAGGAGATTCGTGTCGTCGGCAAATAGTATACATTTAGTTCCAATAGATATATTATGAATGTCGTTTATGTAGATTAGGAATAGAAGTGGGCCGAGGATTGATCCCTGAGGTACACCAATGGAAGTTAAGGCCTTTGAAGATTGGTAATTGTCAATAGTGACGTATTGATTCCGATGTGAGAGATAACTTTGAATCCACCCGAGAGCTTCTCCTCGAATACCATAACAACTTAATTTATCAAGTAAGATGCTGTGATTAATAACGTCAAATGCTTTCGAAAGGTCTAAAAACAAACCAACTGAGAGTTTTTTGTCATTGAGTTTGGAGAGGATGTGATGGACATAATCGAGTAGAGCAAGTTCCGTTGAGTGGCTAGGGCGAAAACCATATTGGTTGTTGCAAATAATTTTATGTACTTCGAAGAAAGAAAATAGTCTGACGTAAACTGCTTTTTCTAGTAATTTTGACAACGGAGACAGTAGAGAAATCGGCCTGTAGTTATTAATGTCGGCATTATCTCCTTTTTTAAATATGGGAATAACTTTCGAGGTTTTAAAGCAGTCCGGAAAAATTCCTGAACTAAGAGATAAGTTGAAAATATGTAGAAGGGGTACTGTTATATTGGATATTATGTTTTTTACAAGAAACATATTTAATCCATCATCTGAATAAGATTTCTTGTTTTTCAACTTGCCAGCTAATGTTAGCAGCTCGGAGCGAGTGATCGGATGGAAGCAAATAGAGTGAGAAATATGTATGCATGTATGTATGTATGTATGTATGTATGTATGTATGTATGCATGTATGTATGTATGTATGTATATATATATATGTATGTATGTATGTATGTATATATGTATGTATGTATGCATGTATGTATGCATGTATGTATGTATGTATGTATGTATGTATGCATGTATGCATGTATGTATGCATGTATGTATGCATGTATGTATGTATGAACATCACACAGAAAAGAAGAAAGATGATAGCACTGATAACAGTGATTACGCTGATGAGGAGTTCGTGAAGAAGTTGGTGTTCATGGATTCTTATCCAACAAAAAATGGTGATGTTCATGATAATGATGATGATGACGACGATGGTGATGATGATGATGATGATGATGATGACGATGTTCATGATGATGATGATGACGATGATGATTGTGTTACTATTTGTAGTTATGATGATGGTGGTGATGATGATTTGGAGTAATGGTGATGATGATTTGTGTTTATGGTGATAGGTTGATGATGGTGATGATTTGGGGTTATGGTGATAGGTTGATGATGATAATGATGATGATGATGGTGACGATGGCCAATCACTCGTCGATATTAAATTTAAACCAATTAAAACCTTTACCTTCAGATTTCAGCCAATCAGCGTGCTTGTGGCTGGGCACGAGCCTAGGCTCCGCCTTCGTCCTCACCATCCTGGCGTCTCCATTGGTGGAGGAAAGCACGAATGACGAGGCTGATCACAATCAAAACCTCGTTGTTGTCCCTACGTGTTCGTATTGAGTGAATGAATGAGTGAATGAATGAGTGAATGAATAAATGAATGAATAAATGAATGAATAAATGAATGAATAAATAAATGAATGAATGGTTGGATGAATTAATGCAAGGATGGATGAATGAATGAATGAATGAATGAATGAACGATTGATGATTGTGATGACGATGATGAGGATGATATAAACGGGATAGTAATGATAGTTGTGATGGTGGTGGTGGTGACGATAATAGGGTGGTAATGATTATGGCGAAGTCGTGGGTGCTGATGATGATGATAGAATTGGCAGTAAGAAAATTCACCAATCTGTCATCCGTCATTTTCTTCATCATCACCATCATCATCTTCTTCTTTGTCATCATCATCATCATCATCATACCATCATCACCACCATCACTACCATCACCATACAGCCACCATCTACCGTCTGAAAGGACCTCTGTTGGGCATCTTCTTCCTGGAACCCTCCACCAACCCCGTCATAATCTCACCGCCCAAGATGGCCTGGAAAGATGAGGAGAGATCGGCCTGCAGGAGGAGAGTGGAGGGAAAAAGTTGGGAGGAGTGAATGGAGGAATGAGGGGATGAATGAATGAATGAGGGGATGGATGAATGAGTAAATGAATGAATGATTGAATGAAAGAGTGAATTAACGATCGAATGAATGAACTGCCTTTGAGTAATTAATTAATTAATGTATAAAAGAACGTATGAGTGTAAGAATGAATGATTGATTGAATGAATGAATGAATGAAAGAGTGAATTAACGATCGAATGAATGAACTGCCTTTGAGTAATTAATTAATTAATGTATAAAAGAACGTATGAGTGTAAGAATGAATGAATAAATGAATGAATTAATTAATTAATTAATTAATTGGTAATTAAACGATCAGTTTCAGAGGCCAGCGATAGCGCCCTCTTGGTCATTCTCGTATCGGACAGGCAGATAAGGGTCAGTGACGTCATCGTCGTCGTCATCCATCATTCATCCATCCATCCAGCCATTCATTCACCTATTAATTCATTCATTATTTAATTCATTCACTCACCCATTCATTCTTTTACCTATTCATTCATTCATTCATTTACCCATTCATTCATTCATTTACCAATTCATTCATTCACTCATACATTCGTCGTCGTCATTATACTTTATCTTCTTCGTTACAATCATCATCATCGTCGTCACCGTTATCATGATCATCAACATCATCATCATCATCATCATCATCAACATCGTCATCATCATCAACATCATCATCATCATCATCAACGACATCATCATCATCATCATCAACGACATCATCATCATCATCATCAACGACATGATATATATGATAATGATAACGATGATCATCATCATCACCATACCTTTCTTTTCCATCATCATCGTCATCATCATCGTCATCATCATCATCAGGTGATCAGCGAGCCAAGCCAGGTCTGCTTGCACAAGTACAAGACGACTGATGATGGCTTCATCGTCAAGGCTGAAGCGATGATGATGAAAGGTGACGATGGTGGTGGTGATGATTGTGATGAGTATGATGATGATGATGATGATGATTGTTATGGTGGTGGTGATGATTGTGATGAGTATGATGATGATGATTGTGATGATGATGAAAGGTGTCACGACGATGATGATAGTGATGATGACGAAGAAAGGTTATGGTGATGATGATCATCATCATCATCGTGATGACGATGACGAAGAAAGGTATGGTGATGATGATGGTGACTAAAACAACTACAACATGATGATGATGACAACGATGATCATCGTCATCATCACTATCGTCATAATCATCATCAGATGTCCCAGTACTGGTGGTCGCACTGACCAGCCACCACTTCCTGCTCCTCCAACTGCCAGCCCTCAAGATCATCTCTGACATCAGCTGCGAGGATAGAAGTTCCAAGTAATGATCGTGGTGGTGGTAATGGTGGCGGTTGTGATTGGAATAGTGGAATGATTGTGTTAGTGGTATCAGTGGTAGTGGTGGTGGGGGTGATGATTGTGATGGGAGTGGTGTGACGATGGTGGCTGTGATGATGGTGGTGGATGCTGTGATGATGATGCGTGAGTCAGCATCATCTTCAGTAACATCATCACCATCACCGGTAACATCATCATCACCACCATAATCATCACCAGTTACATCATCATCATCACCACCACCATCATCATAATCGTCATCAGCATCGGGTTCTTCAGGACGTTGACCTTATCGGACCACGGCCACGGCTTTTACATGCACTCACCCTCCGAACTCCAGAAGTTCATCATCACCGATGGAGATGAGTGAGTTGTGCTGGTGGGTGGTGGTGAGGAAGGATGGAGGAGGTGGTGGTTATGATTGTAATGATGATGATGATGATGAAGATGATGTTGATGATGATGATGAGTTATGGGTATAGTGTTGATGATGATGATGAATAGATATTCATCCATCTTTCCATCTAGTCATTCATCTATCCATACATTATTTTGTCAATTCATTCATCCACCTTTGATCCATCTTTTTATCCATCCATCCATCTTTTCATTCATCCACTTATCCATCCACCTAT
The DNA here is from genome assembly GCF_000326865.2 of Helobdella robusta. Lineage (NCBI taxonomy): Eukaryota > Metazoa > Annelida > Clitellata > Rhynchobdellida > Glossiphoniidae > Helobdella > Helobdella robusta. The sequence continues at coordinate 290,532 of NW_008705547.1, forward strand.
CTATCTACCTTTCATCCATCCATCCATCCATCCATCTATACATCTTTTTATCCATCCACCCATCTTTCCATCCATCCACCTTTCCAATTTTTTATTCATCCATCCACCCATCTTTCCATCCATCCATCCATCTATATATCTTTTCACCCATCCATCCACCCATCCATCCACCCACCCATCCATCCACCTATCCATCCACCCACCCATCCATCCACCTACCCAGCGAGCAGATCAACCAACTTTATGGCGAACTTTTCGTACCACGTGAGGTTCCAGAGGCGCCGAAACCGAGTTTCTTCTCGAACATTTTCGAGAGTTCAAATAAGGCCCTCGACAGAGATGCATTGTGTGAGTGTGTGTGTGTTTGTGTGTGTTTATGTGTGTGTGTGTGTGTGTGTGTTTGTGTGTGTGTTTGTGTGTGTGTTTGTAGACACGGTCACCATCATTATCATCGTTACCATCACAATCATCATCACCATCATCATCATCACAATCATCATCATTACAATTACAATCATCATCATCATCCTAATCTACATCACAATCACAATCATCGCCATCATCACAATTACAATCATTATCACCATCATCACAATCATCATCACAATCGCAATCATCATCATCATCAACAACAGTCGGCGAGTCGGGCAGCGGAAAGGCGAGCAGGACTCTGACCCAGCACGTGAACCACATGGAGAAGTTGCAGGTTGGGGCTGAGACCTCGTGCTCCGAGATTTCAAAAGCCAGACAGGTTTCTAGCTCGCTCTCTTTTTCATTCATTCACTCTTTCATTCATTCATCCTTTTATTCATTATTCATTCATTCAATCATTCATTCATTATTCATTCAATCATCATTTATTCATTCATTCATTCATTTATCCTTTCATTTGTTCATTCATTCATTCTTTCATTTATTAGTTCATTCTTTCATTTATTCGTGGTGGTGTAACGATAAAGTGTTGGTGGATGTGTGCGTTTGTGTGTGTGTGTCGTTGATACCTCTGAAGCGAGGGTACTCGAAATAATGACCTTTGACTTTTAATAAAATACTTAACCTTTGACCTTTAATATAGGACTTAACCTTTGACCTTTAATATAATACTGATCCTTTGACCTTTAATATAATACTGATCCTTTGACATTTATATAGTAATAATCTTTTGACCTTTAATATAGTACTTAATATTTAATACAGTACTAATTACCCGTAATATTATTAAGGCGGCCCTCGAGAGGGGCGAAAAGTTGAGTGACCTTGAGGACCGGACGGCCCTAATGAAGGTCAACGCCGAGGTCTTCTCCGGTCTGTCCACACAGCTGAAGAATAAGTACAAGGAGAAGAAGTGGTATCAGTTGTGATGGTGGTGGTGGTGGTGGTGATGATGATGATGATGATGATGATGATGATGATGATGATGATAAGAATGAGGATGGTGGTGATGATGATGAGGAAGAAGAAGATGATGATGACGATGATGATGATGATGATGATCGTGATGATGATGAC
>NW_008705547.1:292090-297501 GCF_000326865.2 Helobdella robusta
TATATATATATATATATATATATATATATATATATATATATATATATATATATATATATATATATATATATATATATATATATATATATATATATATATATATATATATATATATATATATATATATATATATATATATATATATATATATATATATATATATATATATATATATATATATATGTATATGTATATATTTATATATAGATATATATATATATGTGTGTGTGTGTGTGTGTGTGTGTATGTGTGTGTGTATGTATGTATGCTTGGATTGAATTGAAACAATCTTCTATTCAGCAAAATATCACGATAATAAATTACTAGGAGACCAGAAGTTTTTACTTGCTAGGCCACCTTGTTTGTGTGTATGTATGTATGTATGTATGTATGAATGTACATATATATGTATGTTTGTATGTTTGTTTGTATGTATGTATGTTTGTATGTTTGTTTGTATGATTTTATTTGTGTTCATAAAACTCCTGTTGTTCATCGTGTTATAATTGTAAATTTACTCGATTGCATTTTGTTGACTTTATCTTGTCATTCATTAGATATGATTGATTGATTGATTGAATGATTGATTGATTGACTGATTGATTGATTGATTGATTGATTGTGATTGTGATTGTGATTGTGATTGATTGATTGGTTGGTTGTGATTGTGGTTGATTGATTGGTTGTGAGGTTGAGATATTGGTTTATTTATTTATATTGATATATTGTGATTGATTGATTGATTGATTTTGATTGATTGATTGATTGATTGATGCGACGATTCACTTGTTTTGTTGATTTGGTTCCCCATTCCCCCATGTTATTCCATGTCGTTAATTTCAATCTTTCAACCCCTTTTTAATGTTGTTTCTTTTATTCAGCATTTGATTTGTTCTTTTTATCAATGGTTTGTTCTTGGTTCATTCGTTCATTCATTCTTTTACTCGTTCATTTGCATCACCGTACATTCATTCATTCATTCATTCATATTTTTATTCATTTGTTATTATACATTTATTCCCTCTTGTTTATTCGTTTAATGTTTTTATTTGTTTTTTAAACTTAATTTCGTTCAATCATTTGTTCAGTCATTAATTCACACTGACATTCATTCATTCATCATTCACTCATTTATTCATTCATTCATTCGTCCACACTCACATTCATTTATTCATTCATTCATCCATCCATCCATTCGTTCGTTCGTTTGTTCGTCAATTCTTTTATTATTCAGTGCTTTTTATATTATGAGCCTTTTATAACTTGTTCATGTACACACACACACACACGCATACGTTCACACACACGCGCATAGATACACACACACACACACATACATACACACACACACACACACACACACACACATGGTGATGGATGTATAAATATGTATATTTATTTTCCAAGATAATCATCATAACTGCTTTTATTATTATTACTCTTTATTATTTTTATTTATTTTATTATTATTTGTTTTATTTTATTGAAATAATAAAATAAGCTTTTTAACTGTGGTTCCGTTCAATTTATTTAAATTAGAAAAACACGAATCAATCAATCAATCAATCAATCAATCAATCAATAATTCATTCAGTCATTAATTATTCAATCACTCACTCGTTCATTCATCCAATTATTTATTTATTCATTCGTTCGTTCATTCAATAATTTATTTATTCATTCAATCACTCATTCAGCTACTCATTCAATCAATCAACGAATCAATCAACCATTCATTAAATCACTCAAACTCATTCATTCGTTCATTCTTTCAAACAATCACTCATTCAATCAATCAACCATTCATTCATTCAGTCACTCAAGCACTCATTCATTCACCCATTCATTCATTCAACCAATCAATCACTCATTCATCCATTCATTCATTCAACAAACCAATCAATCAATTACATTCACAGGTAGGGCATTGGTCATCTCCTAGCTGGTACTTGCCAGCCTCACACTTGCATCCGTAACCATCTTTTTCTATGACATTAATAATAATAACAACAATAATAATGATAATAATAATAATAAAATTAATAATGTCAATAACTTTGTAACGATGGTATTATTATCGTTGTAATGTAAATGTAACCAATCGTTAGTGATCATTTCATGTTGCGACTACTACAAAATTGCGACGGCGGTTATCTCCTTCCAGTATTATCATTAATTATCATCACCAACATTATTATTATTTAACTTCATTAAATGGGGGTAAGTCAATATATGTATCTATCTATTATTATCCATGTATTATCTATGTGTCAATCTAATAAGTCTATGTCCACTATGTAGTTATCTCCAAACAAATAAACATGTTTCGAATTGTGATTATAACATTTTACATATTTTACATATATGCTTATATTAATTGGTTTTTACATGTATGCATATATTAATTGTTTTTAAACATAAATTTTCCATATTATACATATATATATATATATATATATATATGTTTTAAAAGTTAATTCTTTAAAAGTCTTAAAAAAGAAAGAAAAATTATTTAATTTACATTTATTTAATCAAACTATGAATTTATGGATTACTTTTTTGAATGTTGGGGGTTCCGCTTAGTTAAGATTTACTCTCTTGGAATTCCCCATTATGTAACAAATTTAGTTTTGTTACATAATAAACGAATGAAAAAAAAATTCCACAGCGACTCTCGCAAGGTATACCGACAGGCATAACAAACTGTGATACTTCTGACGTTGGTTGTCAACTGGTTGAAGATTTTTGCACCCTTCGACTGTTGCATATTTGCCGACCTTATTGCAGAAAGTGTACGTTCAATGTCACAGTTGTTCGACGAGTTGCGGCCGGACATTGCCATTCTCCAAAAAAAAACAAAATCGAAATTTTAGAGCTCACAATTTGCCACGAAATCAACCTAGCTTCATCACGTGAATACAAACGCCAGAAATATAAAAACTTGAAATTAAACTTAAATTCAGTGTATAATAACTATTCGTTAATTATTAATTCATTTGAAATATTACCTGTGGGTTTTAATCTAACTTCGTTTAAAATATTATGGCCGAAATCTTTTGATAAAAAACTGATTAACGCGATAATTCGCTCGTCATATAGCATATATTGTGACAGAAACGCTGCTTAACCGATTTTAAATATATTTTTTTACTCTCAAGCACTTGTTGATCAAAAAGCATGAGAGGATCTTACCTTATATTTTACATCTTATATATTTACACTCTGATATCTAATTGATAATTTTCGATTGATTTCATTTAGATTTTATCTTTTCGGTCAAAAAAATGTTTTTATTATTATAGTTATTATTATTTTTATTATTAATATTATTTTCAAGCACGTTATTATTATTCCAATCCATCCCAACAATCGGTATCCATCCCAGCTCCGCTTAAAACTCTAGACCGCTTAAAAAAAGTATTTCTAGGACGGAACACTTCTCACAGCAGAAACTCTGCCATCCATCATCTATTCCATTCCATCGCTTTAAAACTCCTCCCAGCACTGAATCCCCAACATTCCATCGACAGTCGGACAATGTGAGACCAAAGCGTCCATCTGTCTGTCCTCTAGACCGAATCCCAATGATAATCTTTCTATATAAAAAAAAATTGTCTTATTCTTTGAAGAATTCCACATCAGTCGCCGGTCGAATGTTGGAAATCCTCTACAATTTCCACAAATTGGAGGCAGGCCCTTGCAATGTTAATTTACGGAATTGGCAAAACCAGTGACCCTGAAAGTTTTAGACCACTTACGCTACAACTAAATATGTATACAGGTTGTATACATGTATACAACCTGTGTACATGTATACAACCTGTGTACGTGTATACAACCTGTATACATGTATACAACCTGTATACATGTATACAGGTTGTATACATGTATACAACCTGTATACCTCTATAGTCCTTTACAAACGTTTTTCAACACTCATCGACAATTGAATATATAAATGCATCGTGGGCATGTCAAACGAAGTGGAGACAGTGCCATAACTTCTCTTGCAGATGTTGAAGTACCTGGCACACGTCCCAAAGGCCGTCCGAAGAAGTCCTCGAACAATCGAGCAAGACATTAAAGCTCTAAATTTAAACGAAATGGATAAAACTAATTTTCTAATTTGACGCAAAAAGTTGATGGTAAAGAAAACAACGTCCTACCTCGGGAGAACTGGGTCTTTGGATGCTAAACGAAGGTTGATTGATTGTGAAAAAAACATCCAGACAACAACTCAAACAGGTTCCTAGTTAGTCAAAAGTTGACCGTGTAACTGAACACACTCAACTCTTGACGCATCTACTAAAGGACTCCAAATTACACCAACGACCAAGCTACAATTCAACCGTGCCGCTGGAAAAATATTTGGAGGAATGTCGGAAAAATTTTCATCTTAACTGCTAGCATGCACGAAGACAAATATAAAGACTTTTGTGGGTCTGGATAACGAGGCAGTTCGACCAATGTGGCATCTATTCAATTTGCTCCGACCAGATCCTGTCATAGTCAATCATCAAAGTTCACGAGTTGACCGATTGCCTCGAAACAATCCGTTTCAAATCTAAACTCTATAAATTTAGAAACAACTTCAAAAACGACTTGTCTCAAAAATGATGGTTTTAATATTTCAATTAAAACAGTTGAAATTGCTTCTATGGCTTCCGTAATCCTTCTGAACTATCATTAATAAATTCCTCTCGGACAGGCTACTTCAAGAAGAATCGTCCAACAAACTACAGAATGACTTGCCCCTACTCAATTTATTGCAACAGGAACAAAGCTTGATCAATTTGATATCATTTTCTCATCTACTTACTCAGTTTCACTTGACGAAACATAATGAATATACTAACTTTACCTATACGTATATAATATTTTATTTATTTATTTTTTCATTTATACATTCCGATTTTAAATTTCGACGTTTAATAAAAGAGTTTCTATTATATTATTTCCATTAATATTTATTAATTAATTAAGACACATAATAATAATAATAATAATAATAATAATAATAATAATAATGGCAAAAATTATTATTATTATAAAATTACGTACGTGCGGGAACGCAGTCCCAGACTTGGGCAGCGTAAGCCATCATATCCGGCAGGTAGAGATTGTATTTCTGGTAATCCGAAATCAGTCTGCACTCCGTGTTGTTCGGGCAGTCTAGTGTCTTTGGGAGATGCGTGTGTGTATGTGTGTGTGTGTGTGTGTATGTGTTGTATATATATATATATATATATATATATATATATATATATATATATATGTGTGTGTGTGTGTGTGTGTGTGTGTGGTGAGTGTGTGCGTGTGTGTGTGTGTATGTGTATATATATATATATATATATATATATATATATATATATATATGTATATATATATATGTGTATGTGTGTGTGTGTGCC
>NW_008705547.1:297551-298458 GCF_000326865.2 Helobdella robusta
CCACCGATTCCCGCCAATTTTTCCACCGATTCCCGACAATTTTTCCACCGATTCCCGACAATTTTTCCTCCGATTTCCGCCAATTTTTCTACCGATTTCTGCCAATGTTTCCACCGATTTCTGCCAATGTTTCCACTGATTGCCGCCAATTTTTTCACCGATTCCCGCCAAAACAACAAAAAAATCTCACGTTTCCATTTCCCACACTCCCAACAAAGGCCTCATCGTTGACAACCACCGACGACAGTTTGACGTTCGACACTCGGAAGCTGACGGACGAGACGAACGCGTAGTCGCAGAGTTCATAGGTCAGGCTGGGTTTTTCCGGAGACGAGGAAGAGTTGAACTTTATCAGGGTCGAGTTCATGAAGGAGGCCTGTTGTTGTTGTTGTGTAGATTATAATAATTATTATTATTTGTTGTTGTTATTATTTTTATTATTGTTATTATTAACATTATTATTATTATTGTTATTATTATTATTATCATTATCATAATTGCAAAATACTTCGGGGAGGGCTTTTACGGTGTGGGGTGCCTGGCTCTTTAGAGCATTCCAGGTGTTTGGGGTGGCGAGGTATAGAGGGAGTGAGGTTTCTGCCGCTGCTGCTGGTGGTAGTGGTGGTAGTGGCGATGGTGGTGGCGTGGAAGATGATGATGATCACGATCATGATAATGATGATGGAGACGACGCTGATGATGATGATGATAATGATGATGATAGCTATAATAACAGTAACGACAATTTATTATACTATTGTATGATATTAGTTATGGCAATAATAATAATTTTCTTTATATTAATACTTATCGTTATTATTATTTATTACCACCTTTATTATAATTATTTATTATTATTATTATTTATTATTATTTATTATTATTATTATTATTACATCCATAATGG
>NW_008705547.1:300252-305088 GCF_000326865.2 Helobdella robusta
GCGATGATGTTTATATTTCAGTTGAAGCAACACAACAACTTGGTCATAAGCCAGAGTTTTTTGAAGAGTTTATATTTCGGTTAAAACGGTACTCTTACAGACTTTTATTAAAAAACTTTTTCCATGCTAGTACTCCAGAGAGATTCGTTCGTTTAACAGGTTTGTGTTGGTTTTCTCTTCCTCTCTCTCTCTCTCTCTCTCTCTCTCTCTTTCACTCTCTTTCATTTGAATTTTTTAATTTTTGATAAATTAATAGTTTCTAAATGACCATCTCCACCATCTTCACCATTCCAACAGTCACTGCATGTCTAAGAAAAATTAACATTGGCTTTCAGTCTATGGAAGATGGACTTTAACTGGAAATTAAATATTCTAGCGCTGAACACAAAGAAAGACTAATTTAATTTTCTCCTCAGAGTTTCACTTTGAATTTGAATTCTCAAATAGAGTACCTTTTTTAAAGGCATATCAGTGGCGGATTTAAGGAGAACAGCCACGACCAACTCCGTTATTTTGGCCTCAGTCAGCAACCTCCTTTTGTAGTAATTATTTGAAAATATATTTGGGAATTCATTGTTAGATGGCTTTTTATAAATTTAAACAACTTTCTATAAACTTAAACGGCTTCCTATAAATTTAAACAGCTTTGAAAACGCCCTTTCAAATACTTAAATTTGACATAAAATTGTGTGATAACCTAAAAATAACCTAAAATAACGGTTTCCAAGTATTTTCAGAATTCGTTTCTCCATCCAGTGGAAACTTTAGTCCCCCCCTCCAGTACGTCAAAGTTGTCTAAATTTTGATTTATTATTATTATTATTTCAATAAAGGTTAAAGGTTTCTCTCTCTTTCTCTCTTTTGCACTTGCTTCAGAGGTTTCAACGACAAACACACACAGCGCATATGGATACGCGTGCAAACCACACATTGCATATGAGAGGCAGGGATCTCTTTGTATTCGAACCCAGGCGCCTTTAACTATTGATCCATTATTATTATTATTATTATTGTTATAGTGATTCTCATACAGATCTCTACTAAACCGTTTTAAACTAAATTATGTTATTTTATGTTTTTTACGTAATTTGTGCCATGGTGCTGTCGGATTAAAAATCCTAGCGATTAAAAAGACTAATAAATAAAACACCACGAAACAAGGAGTTGATTTGTGCGGGCTTTATAACAAACTGCGATAACTATTCTGATAGGTATTCGGGCTGCTGATGAGTCCCCGGTAGGGGCGAAACACGTGTCCAGCCTATCCAAACGAATACAATTCTTTTCTTTTCCCGCTCACTGCTCTTCTGGTTCAGTGTTCATCCATCATCAAACCCAACCGCAACAGTGCGTATGATAATTAATAACGTAACGAAGTGAAACAATAGGACAGAAAATCCAACAAAATACTGTTGAAAAATTTTATGAGAAATTAATTTAAACTGAAGATAAAGAAGATTTCTCCAAAAGTTGTCTAAATTAAAATTATTTAACGAATAATTTCAAGTAATAAAGCTATTGACGGGCAAGAATTTTAATTTTAATTTCAACGATCACAAACACGTCAGTCGTCGAGGTTCATTGAAATCCATGGGATTGGCCATTCAAAACGGTCGATATTCAAATATTTCGTTAAATTTTTAGAAACACTCAGAAAATTTAGAGTGGAACATTTTAAAGGCAAAATCGAATTGTTGAAACTCGTTTGTGGCAAGTTTATCCATTGAATTATATAATTCATAATATATAATTCCATGAGTTTATCATCTGCCCTGTGCCAAATGAAATTAACATTTGGACGGCGAAATGAACTTTTACCCGAATTTATTAATTTCGACGTTCTTATACGAACAAAGAATAATTTATTTCTTTTAGTTTTGCACGTTGAATTTTTAAATTGCAGTATATTTTTTAAAGAGAAGGTCAAGAAAATAAGTCAAAACCGCATTAAAATTTAGCCAACATATATTATTTATTTATTTATTTTTCATATCTAATTAATTTGTATACATTTGAACAGTTTTTTGAACACGAAAACACCGTTTAAAATACTAAAAATTGACACAAAATTATTTGAGAAGCTAGAAGGTATATCTAATTTTTGTTATATTTCTTTAAACTTTGGACTTTGAAAGTTCGTAATAGTCGTCATTACTTACCAGAAGAATTGCCCGCCTCGTCAAAATGCTGGTCTGCCCGGAGAACATTTCCCCAAAAAAATTGTAAAAATTCAACCCCACCAGGTCTGTTAAGATGACTGTGCTGTTGGTTTTAATTATAATTAAAAACTGATGATGATGAAGACCTTGCTGATGTTGATGACGAGATTGTCAATCAGGTTGTCGGTGAAGTCGGTAATGATGATGATAATGAGTGATGACGGTTATGATGATGAAGTACTAAAAATTGACACAAAATTATTTGAGAAGCTAGAAGGTATATCTGATTTTTGTATATCTGATGGCTATGATGATAGTGATGATAATGTGGTGACGATGATTATGGCGGTTTCATTTATAATTGTAGTGTTTTGTTGACGACGACGATGATGATTAGGGTGATGAAGATGAAGATGATTATGAAAATGATGAAGATGATTGTGAAGATGATGAAGACGAAGAAGATGAAGATGATTACGAAGATGAAGAAGATTAAGAAGAGGGGGAAGACGAAGAAGATTAAGATGATGATGAAGACGAAGAAGATGAAGATGATTATGAAAATGATGAAAACGAAGAAGGTGATTACGAAAATGATGAAGACGAAGAAGACGATGATGATTTTGAAGATGATGAAGACGACGAAGATGAAGATGATGAAGACGAAGAAGATGAAGGTGATGAAGACGAAGAAGAAGAAGAAGAAAATTAAGAAGATGATGAGAACGAAGAAGACGAAGAAGATGAGAAAAAATTAAAGTGACTTTTTGAGTTTGATCTTTTCAGAAGTGGTCTTGCTTATTTCAACTACTTTAGTCAACTTCAACCGCACTAATAATGACTATAATAATAAAATAACTTCTGAAATGTTTTATCATTTTATTATATAAAAATATTTTTACTGACGTAATTTCAACCAAATTTCTGAATTTTATTTCAAATTCTGTAAAAAATTTCACTTCTAGTTTTACGATGGCCTTCCACAGGATTTTTATTTTTAAGCATTTGTAATTATAAAAGTTTTAATTTTAGTTTAGGTGAATTTTCATACTAAGTTCACCTAATAACCGCTGTCTTGATCGTGGGTGGATTAGTGCAGTTGGAGATATATTATTTTTTTAATTTTTTGTTATTTTTGATGAATATTTGAATCAAAAAATTTCAATTAAATCGTTGAATAGGGTTAAATTTTGTTTGTTGAGGTTGAAAGTTTAATTTTAAAATATGTTTCATCATTAATTATTATTATTATAAATCATATTATATATTATTATATATTATTATTATATATTTTATGTGATGTTTCATTTTAATAAATAATATATTATAAATAAATAAAAAATTTCAGGAGAAAGATTGAAATAATATAGCAAAAAATTAAAGACCCTACCTGCAAATCATGTCTACCACACTTCTATTGAATCTGTGCAATTTCTGCAAAAAAAATTCACTCTTAATCAGAAGGTTCCCTAACTGTCAGTCATCACTTTCATCAACTTTACTGCCATCATCAAAATGTCCACACACCAGTTTCACCGACAGAAGTTGGAAATGGAGTCATTTTTCTATTACAACTCAATTACAACATTCCCCAAACATGAAATCTTTTTACAGATGTTTAAAAGTTAATTTGATTTCTATTTGTGTCTATTTTTTATTTATTTATCTATGCCAGCTGTTATGATTAATTTATTAATAATTATATTTGTTTGTAATTTAGAAAATTTTAATATTATTTAATATTTATCTTCCTTCTATATCTATTTGAAAATAATAATTTTAAAACGACAGATTTCACGAAAACAGAACGTCTCAAAGACATCTGGCCCTAACCCCAAGAATGACACAACAACCCCAGCACATCACTTTCATAATGGACCACCACCGCCGAAACAACCACCACCGCCATCATCAAAGTTTACATTTTCCATCGCCTCTAAACACACCAACACCAATAACAACACCCCTAACTGCACTAACAACCCCAGCACATCATCATCATCATCATCATCAACGCCACCAAAAATTTTACCCCAATTTTTCAAACCCCTATCGCGATCTCACTCAGGCCATGTTCACCACATTTCGATGGAGAATGATCCAACTAAAATAAAGATCACAAATAATAAAATTATGCTAAAAACTATTTTTGAACACATCTGGCCGAAGGGTCGACCGTCGGTTAAGGGAAGGGTTATTTTGGCTCTTAGTTTGCTCGTTGGGGCCAAGGTTTGTTGTCGTTGGTGGTGGTGTTGTTTTTGTTGTTGTAGATGATGATGAAAATGTTGTTGTTGTGATATTGAAGATCTATGTTGTTGTTGTTGATGATGTTGAAGATGTTGTTGTTGTTGGTGTTGCTGATGATGATGTTGAAGATGTTGTTGGTGTTGTTGCTGTTGATAATGTTGAAGATGTTGTTGTTGATGTTGATGATATTGAAGATGTTGTTGGTGTTGTCGTTGTTGTTGTTAATGTTGTTGTTGTTGTTGGTGTTGTTGATGATGATTTTGAAGATGTTGTTAGTGTTGTTGCTGTTGATAATGTTGAAGATCATCCAACCAACCAATCATCCAACCAACCAATCATCCAACCAACCAACCAATCATCCAACCAACTAACGAACCAACCAGCCAACCATCCAACCAACCAAACAACCAACCAATCATCCAACCAACCA
>NW_008705547.1:305502-307481 GCF_000326865.2 Helobdella robusta
TTGGTTGGCTGGTTGGTTGGTTGGTAGGTTAGATGGTTGGCTGGTTGGTTGGTTGGTAGGTTAGATGGTTGGTTGGTTGGTTGGTTGGTTGGTTGGATGGTTGGATGGTTGGTTGGCTGGTTGGTTGGTTGGTTGGATGGTTGGTTGGATGGTTGGCTGGCTGGTTGGTTAATTGGTTGGTTGGTTGGATGGTTGATTGATCACATTTTAGATGTTTATCCGTTTCTGTTATCATCATCATCTTTACCTCTAGGTATTCCTCCACCTACACTCACTTGATCTTTCTTTCCATCTTTCCAGGCAAACCGGTGCCCTATCTAAGGTAGTTTTGATGATGATGATGATGTTATGGTTGATGATGATATTTGATACAATCATTGTTGTTAATGATGATGGTAATAATGATGATGTTGTTTTTGTTGTTGAAAATTATGATGATGATAATGTTGTTAATGATGATGATGATGATGATGTTGTTGTTGATGATGATGTTGTTGTTGGAAATGATGATGATGATGACAGTGTTGTTGTTGTTGATGTTGAAAATGATGATGATGATAATGTTGTCTGTTATTGTAGTTGATGATGGTGATAAAAAATGGTGGAGATAGGTGATGATAACGATGTAGCATGTTTTAATTTCCGCCACTTTTCAATTTCCCGCCACTTTTCAATTTTCCGCCACTTTTCAATTTCCCGCCATTTCGGCAGGCGATAGACAGGGGAACGCGCGGTTTGAACTTCATCCTGAGCGCCATCGTCTTCAACATCGTCCCCACCATCTTCGAGGTGGGGCTGGTCACAGGTGTCTTGGTAGGTGGGTGGATGTGGGGTTTTTATATCTTTATTCTTCTATCTGTTCTTTCATTCATTCGTATAATCGATTAATCATTTATTCGTCCATTTATTCGTTCATCTTTTTTTTCATTCGTTCTTTTAATCAATCATTAATTCACTCCTGTGTTCCTTCAATCATTAATTCATTTTTTAGTTTATTCATTCATTCATTCGTTCATTATTCATCCGTCTATTAATTTATCCATTAATTCATCCATTCATTTATTATACATTTTCATTCATTTGTACAATCAACAATTCTCTTCTTCATCCATCTATCTATTTACTCATTTATCCACCAATCCACCCACCAATCCACTCATCTATCCACCAATTTCTCCATCCATCCATCCATCCACCCACCAATTCATCCACCAATCCATGCAAAAATCCATCCACACATCCATCTACCCATCTATTTACCCACCAATCCATTTACCCACCATTCCATTCACCCATCAATCCGTCCACCGATTCACTCATCCATCCATCCACCATCCATCCACCCACCAATCCATCTACAAATCCATCCACTCACCAATCCATCTTCTCACCCACCAATCCATACACCAAACCATTCATCCACCTACCCACCAATTCACCCACCAATCCATCCATCCACCTACCCACCAATTCATCCACCCAGTACTACAAATGTGGCGTGGAATACGCCCTGGTGTCCCTGGCTTGCATCGGCGTCTACACGGCCTACACCTTCTCCGTCACCTCCTGGCGCACGAAGTTCCGGATCCAGATGAATAGGGCGGATCAGGAAGCCGGGAATAAGGCCGTCGACTCCCTCATCAACTATGAAACTGTTAAGGTGTCTCTCTGTGTGTGTGTGTGTGTGTGTGTGTGTGTCTGTGTGTTAAGGTGTCTCTGTGTGTGTGTGTGTGTGTCTGTGTGTTAAGGTGTGTCTCTGTGTGTGTGTGTGTCTGTGTGTTAAGGTGTGTCTGTGTGTTAAGGTGTGTCTCTGTGTGTGTGTGTGTGTCTGTGTGTTAAGGTGTGTGTCTGTGTGTGTGTGTGTGTGTGTGTGTGTGTGTGTCTTTGTGTTAAGGTGTGTCTGTGTGTGTGTGTGTGTCTATGTGTTAAGNGTGTGTCTCNTGTGTGTGTGTGTGTGTGTGTGTCTGTGTGTTAAGGTG
>NW_008705547.1:312305-349551 GCF_000326865.2 Helobdella robusta
CATCATCATCATTATTATTATTATTATCATCATCATCATCATTGCCATTTCAGACAATCCACTTTCTTTCTACTCCGAACTTTGGAGAAAACAAAACGCGGCCGCTTTGAGTGGCGGGAAAAACGATGGTGGTGGTAATGATGGTCATGGTCACGGTGGTCATGGTAATGATCGTAAAGTTGGTGGCGGTGGTGGTAGCAGTAGCAGTGGTAGTGGTGGTAAAAGCAGTGGTTGTGATGAATGTTGTTGAGTTTAGTTGGTTGGTCGGTTGATTTAGGAATGATTTATCGGCTGATTGAAATATCGTTTGATGTTTGGTTGAATGATTGATAGATTGATTGATGGATCGATTGATGAATTAATGAATTAATGAATGAATAGATGGATGGATGATTGATTGATTGATTGATTGATTGGTTGGTTGGTTGGTTGATTGATTGATTGATTGATTGATTGAATAATTGATTGATTGATTGATTGATTGATTGATTGATTGATTGATTGATTGATTGATTGATTGATTGATTGATTGATTGATTGATTGATTGATTGATTGATTGATTGATTGATTGATTGATTGATTGATTGATTGATTGATAGCCCTGCTATATAAAAAGCCTTAGGAAAATAGTTCTCTCTTGCATCTTGTTTTGAATTGTACTTCAAATTTTATCGATAACTTTTTAACTTATTAATAAAGTAATGAAATTAATAATTAAAATTATTATTATTATTATTTCTGGTAATAATAATTAATGTTTATTTTTCAAATAATGCGTTCGTATGAAGTAATTGATTTATGTTATATATATATATATATATATATCTGTCTCTCTCTTTCTCTCTCTCTCTCTCTCTCTCTCTCTTTCTCTCACTCTTTTAACGTTCTGTTCTTCCCTCTCTTCTCCATTTTCTCTTTCTTTTTATTGTTCTTTCTTGCCATTTTATATTTTTTTCTTCTGCATTCCGCTATTTCTGGTTATTCTTACTGTCGTTAAGTTAGTATCCGATTTTGGTGTCTTTTGAATTAATCCCATTCACATTTCGTCCCATTCCCAAATACTCAAAATCTCGATTAAGCTTTCTACTCACATTCGATCTAGGCCATGCTCAATCAAGCCTTCATTATATTATGCCGATTTTCAATCCAACATTTTATTGAGCATATTAAAATGTGTTTATAGTTATTAAGTTTAGTTAAAATTCAGTTTTTGTTTGATGGTCAGTAAAACATAACTGAATGACTGAATACCGTATTTGATAATATCTGAAAGTTGTGCCGATTCCTTCAATCTCCAGAGTCGAAGTGACAATTTTCGACAGTTTTGTTACACCTGCTGTTGCTGTGCCATCAATACTTGCAGTGTGTCATTTTCAAAACAATTAGCTCTCTTAAACTTGAAATACATCGGGTTCAAAACGTGCATCAATGTATCTTAAATATTATACCTCGTTTACGCTTTCTCGATCGCTTTTGTCATGTTTGTACCCCTGTGTTAGAACTTTATTGAAGTTGGAAAGGCAGAAGATTTCTTTTCGTTGATACATCTATATGAACACGATTATGAAAATTTGGTGATGACACAAAATAATATTATTGATAAGAAAGAAGGAATTATCCGTCCTAACCCCCATCTGTCCAAATAACTCATCAGTTATGATATTTTATTTCAATAATTTAACAAAATTATCTGAGATCAAATGTAAATGGGTCCAATGCGGAAATGGGATGGATCGATGGAGAAGACAGAGGAGTTAATTTTGAAGATGTTTGCTGTTCATGAAATTGGACACTCACTTGGTTTTCTTTATTATTCCTTATCTAAAAATTTTTACTTAAAAATTTTTCATAAATCAAAACAAAAACGACACATGGCCCCAGCCCCCTAAGTATGTTACTTTTTTTAATTCATCAAATCAAGATGAAAGAGATAGCATTATCTTGTAACAGACAACCGGGGGAATAAAATTTAGAAAATGAAATGAAATGGAGTAAAATAAAACTTCAAAAATGACATTGCTGCTAACATTGTAGAAAACTGCACGACATTTACATACACACCTACGTACGTACATCTATATAGACATTTAAAAAAAACTAAATCGATAAATAAGAAAATAAAAATGTTTACTTGGATGGTAAGAGGAGTGATCAAAAAT
Organism: Helobdella robusta; assembly: GCF_000326865.2. NCBI lineage: Eukaryota > Metazoa > Annelida > Clitellata > Rhynchobdellida > Glossiphoniidae > Helobdella > Helobdella robusta. The sequence continues at coordinate 314,466 of NW_008705547.1, forward strand.
ATTAAAATCAGACACGCGACATTATAAATATTTGTATATAATTATATATATATATATATATATATATACATTTATTTACACAATGCGTGGGCGTGTGTACGTGTGCACTAAATGAGTTTTTAAAACTAAAAGGCAAGATTATACACGCTACACACACACACACACACACAGAGATACACAATTTCAAGTTATTGGCGTTTATTTGTATATGATGTACGTATAGTTTGCTAGATGTACGTATGATATCATAAACCCATGATAGCAATCGATATGATATCAAACATGATAATCTCATTGAATGTTTCCTTACTTAAATTAAGATACCAGATGGATTTCAGAAATCGGCTAACAGCTAGATTGGCTAATCGTTCCGTGCGACCACGAGGGTGCAGGCTTATAAAGTATTAATTTGAAACAATTTCTGTTGTGGCGTGTTTAGAAACAAAATGAGTCAGCATATTTTGGTAATGTGAAAACATGTTATTCGCCGACAAAAACGCTGATTTTTTTTCGTTTTCTCTGTAAAAAATGGTGGTGGTGGTTGTTTCAACTTTAGTCATTTTAATTGATTTTTCAAAAAGTTCGGATTTTAAACAAACAAATATAACGAAATATCGACCGATAAAAAATTATTTATTATAATATATTTATTATTATTATTATATAGTGATGATTGTACCTACAATTAACAGGGCCCTAGCTTACCTGTAATGATTAACTCATCTCACCCACCTACAAATTTGTATTTCTAAGTTTTAGGAATTTCACATGTTTCAGGAATTTTATTTTACATATTTAACGTTTTTAATTTGCCTTTTTTGTATAATTTAGTTTTTTTTAGTTTTTTTTTTGTTAGAAACTTATTAACTAATGTTTAGCCCTAGCCTACCTACGATCGTTCAACTCATCTCAATCCCTAACTTACCTACGTTAATTCGTAAAGTTATTTGAACAACTATCTTCATTATATTCAATGAATATTTAACATTCTGCTGGTGCTCATAGAAACTGGTTGCTGAAATCATACGTTGGCTTACTGCAGTGGCTTACAGGGTCTCAAATAACTTATGTTGGCTTAATCGGATATTTTTTCACATATACAATACTATGAGATCAATCAATCAACCAATCAATCAATCAACCAACCATTCATTCATTCAACTAATCAACCAACCAATCGACCAATCAAAGAACCATATTTGAAAAATATTTGCAAGGCTTGTTCAAACTCGAACAAACACTTAGCTGTACAGATCTACAAACAATTTCGAGATTTTAGTAAAGAAAGAAAAACACAATAGTTGCTTTTATTAAATCAAGAAATATCCAAAAATTATATAACCAAGCTAAAAAAAACTAGAAACCAGTCAACATTTAATAAAAAAAATAAAAAAATAGACATTAAAAAGATTGTTCAAAAATGTAAAATTTAAGGCGACGACGAGAATAAAATGTGGTTTGTTTTGTTGGTGTGGGGCTGTGAAGCGAAAACAAACAAACACAGCACAAAAAACTAGTAAAAAGTCGCGTCGCAAGAATAGTAGTCAGTCACCTACCTACAATTAAATTACTCTCAGGGCCCTAGCTTACTTATAATCGTTAACTCAACTCACCTCTCTACAAATAAGTATTTCTACGTTTTTGGAATTTTACTTGTTTTAGGTATTTTATTTTACATATTTCAGCGTTTTTATTTTACTTGAAACTTTTTAACTAGTGTTAAGCCCTAGCCTACCTACGATTGTTCAACTCATCTCAATCCCTAACTTACCTACGAATTAAATTAAAGTCCGGTAAAGAAAATAGAAAGTTGAAGAGAAACATAACAACGACGACAACACCGAATGAATGAATGTTGTGTATGTGTGTCTTGTATTGGTGTGTGTGTGTAAATGTGCGCGCGTGTACTCTCCAGAAACTTCCACACTCACTACGGACGAACCTCCATTGCACCGACCATCATCTGACAGGCATCGTGAATTTGACCGGGTACTGAAAAAAAAAATTAAAGCCGTTGGAAAAAGTTATTGGCAACTTATCTTATTGAGATAACCTTTAATCCTTTGTTCAAATTCGAGTACTTTCAAAGGTACGATGGGACAAAAACAAATTTCCCTTTAATATTATCTTCAAATTGTCATCGGAATGATCATCATGAGACCACCATCTGAAACGTGCTGACGCCCACCACAGCCCACCTCTCATCATTCTGTAGACTAATTTTTTTTAATTTGCATGTCGGTAAATCATGGAACAAAAGAACGAACGAATAAATGATTAACTGAATTAGTTAAAAAAATGAATGAATTAATTAATTAATCAATCAATGATTCAATGAATGAATAGAATGAATAAACGAATCATTTAATGGAAGAATAATTTGAAAGATTGAGTAATAAAATGAACAAATGAATTAATGAGAAAAATGAGAAAACGAACTAAACCTTACTTCAAAAATCGTCGTTACTGTACTCTATTGCACCGACCATCACCATCTGATCGGCACACAAGATGTCATCCGAACTTCAAAGTGTTAGTCGAACAGCCAACGAGCTGATTCTTCCTACACCACCATCATCATACGTAAATCATCATGAGACCACCATCTGAAACGTGCTGACGCCCACCACTGCCCACCTCTCATCATTCTGTAGACAATTTTTTTTATTAGCGTAGTAGTAAATGAATGTTAAAATCTTAGAAGCAAAAGATTATAAAATGAAAATAATGGCAAATAAATAATATTTTAAAGTAATAAAGAGGATAAAATGTAAAAAAACTACCGCTGTTCATTCGACAAAGGCAGAATGTTGAATGCCTTCCGGTTCCTACGTTGTCCTCCAAAACTGATGCCAGTCCTCCTCGAGATTGTTGTTGAAACACAGCCCGTGGAATGGAGAAAGAGAAGATTCTCATCAGAAAGCTTAGCGGTGCCTGCATCTCAAATTGCTTAATAAAAATAATTCTATCTACCTATTCAATTACCTTAACTAATCTATATTAAACTGTTAATGGCACGATAGTCGAAAGTCCCCCTTCATTCTTCCTCCTTGCACAGAGGTTCACCGACAGCCAGGGCACCGGATAGTAAACCATTGCTGTGCGGATAGTAGACTACTGCCTTGCGGATAGTAAACCATTTGCCGTCCGGAAGCCGTGCGGGTAGTAGACTATGGCCATGCCGCATAGTAAATCATTACGTGCAGATAGTAAACCATTGCCGTCCGGATAGTAAACTATTGCCGGTTCACCACTGGCCACCAAGGCTTACCTCTGACAAGAGACTTCGAAATTCAGAGTCTATCGGCTATCGTACCCTCAACTTACCTATTCATTACAATTAAGCCCTAGCTTACCTAAAATTACAAAACTCAAGAGCCCAATTCATTGGCCTTTCGGCACCCACCCCACCACCTACGTAATGCCTTGGGCTCCAACTTAGTAATAATAATATAAAACTTAAACCCTAAATCTATTAATGAGTATGTGTTACAACGTAGCCTTAACTTACCTATTCATTACATTATGGCCTAGCTTACCTAAAATTACAAAACTCAAGAGCCCAATTCATTGGCCTTTCGGCACCCACCCCACCACCTACGTAATGCCTTGGGCTCCAACCTAATAATAATAATGTAAAACTTACAATTAACCTACCTATCGATACACTTAGCGTTTTTTAATTTGCATTACAAGATTGTTCCTAGAATTACATTATTACCCTTAACTACCTATGAAACTAAATTACTCTCAACCTTAGTAATAATAAATTAGAATGTGTAATGAAAATAAAATTATGCTCAAATACTAACATATGTGTTTATGTATGCACTTGTGTGTGTTTGTGTAATACGCTGATGCGTGTAATGTGGGTGCAAGAAAAAAAATAGAAGCGATAAACTTACGCGCCTACCTATTCAACTACATTAGTGTTGGATGCTTCCTATCTATCCTACCTATAATTAAAATTATGCCTATCTAACTTACCTACATAGCTACTTAATGTAATTGTATGTGTACGTGTGTGCGTGTATGGATTCTTACTTAATGTTAAATTACTGAGAAAAAAGAATAAAACGTATCCCAGCCAGACGTGTGTTTTTTGCCACTGAATGAACGAACGTGGCCTGACATCTTCCATGATGAACTCCTCTGGAAACTTCAACCTGAATGAAATGAATAGAATTTAAAAATCTTATTTATTTAATTTTAATGAAAATAGAGAAATGAGCCGTGGTTAAACCCGCCAGCCGGAAAAGCCAGCCAACTAGCAAAAAAGGAACCGCTAAGAAACCGTAAAACGAACCCCAGCCAAGGGTGCATTTTTTGCCACTAAATGAACAAACCTAGCGTGAAATCACAAACATTCTGATCTTCCACTGTTCTGATGAACTCCTCTGGAAGCTTCAACCTAAATGAATGAACCTGAATTAACTTAAATGAATGGAAAAATATTATTAATTCAATTAATTTAAATGAAAATAGAGAAACGCAAAGAAGCCGACCGGTCGGCAAAGAAAAAAACCTCAAAGAAAGGTATCTATATAGGATTTATGCTCTATATAACTCTATATAACTCTATATAACTCTATATAACTCTATATAACTCTATATAACTCTATATAACTCTATATAACTTTATATAACTCTATATAACCATGCATACTACCACATTCAATCAATAAAAATCCCACTGAAACCAGGAACCACCGCGTACCTGTAGAATGTATCGTGTGAAACAAAACAAAAAAAAACAAAAAATACACCACCAAGTAGAGTAAAAGAAAAGAAGTCCTTAACCTACCTATGTTACTAAATTACCTTATGCCCTAGCCTACCTATATAATAAATTAATTTTTAATCTCACCTACCTATTTTTCATTAACTTAGCTCAAGACTCATGAAGAAAGAGAAAAAGGATTAAAACAGAACATAAAATACTACCACACAAACAAACATGTTGTATGTATGTATGCATGAGCAACCGCTATAGAACCCACCTAAAATTAAAAAAAAATACAAAATACAAACATACAAACTACAGACAAGCATATATAACCGCGCAACTCTATATAACTCTATATAATAAAATAAATAAATAAATAAAAAAATTAAATAAAAACATATTTTTATAAAAACAGCTTTTTATAAAAACATATACATAATCTTATTATTATTTGTATACATGGATTCTAGTTATATAAATTTAAATAAAAGCAACAGTAATCAGTGCTACATATGTTCGCACGCAGTTCAAAGTTTCTGGGGAGAATTCAAAATAGTTTGAGACCACACCTTGCTTAACATCCAATTTCAAGCCGAGCCAAGCCAAACTGAGCCAAATGTGTAGGTTTATAAGCACTTTTATATTAAAATTTTGCTTGCATTATATACGAATATCCCCAATATCAATATCAAAGAACTAACACGAGCGAGTTTAAAGAATATTTTATTCTAAATTAAATTAGAATAGAATATATACACAAGTTTTATTTGCCAAGTAATTCCATCCAATCATTTAAACACGCACACCCTTCAAATGAACTATCTCGCAATCTATTTCTTTTTATGCTTATCAGTTTTCCAGATTTTGAAAAACTTGTTCTTTTGGTGTGGAAGTTGAAGGGATACATTTTACTAAGTATAGAATACCGCTAGCATGACGTCATTTCCTCCAACGATTCCGTAACAAATTCTCCATCCTATTTAAAAATTTTCTTTGATGCTTTTTTAGCACTCAGGTCACAATCATCATCATCGATGTCGCGATGAAATCTAATTGAAAATATTTTAAAAATTGTTGATAAAAGTATCTAGAATATAATAATTAGTATACTAGTATATAGTAAAACGTTTAATATTTTCTGAGAGAATTCAAAATAATTTGAGACTACACCATAACACAATTGTACAATTTGAGTGTGTGAATATAACTTTATAAATGTATTATAACTACATATATCTATCTATCTATTTTTTTATTTAGTTTTGCCTGCGTATGATATTTGGTCAAGTTTATTTGATAGGAATTGAACACAACCTTTATACCGGCTAATTCACTTACAGGCAGTTAAATTACTACGGTTAACATGACTTCATTTGCCCATCCTATTTTAAGTTTTATTTGAAGTTTTCTAATTAACCAGTCACAATCATCATCGTCGAGGTCGCAATGGAATCAAAATGAGAATTTTTAAAAGTTTTGAAAAAAGTATCTTTATTCATTTTATGATACTACTTTGTTCAATAAGATACTGTTTGATACTGTACTATCAATTAACCAGTCCATCAACAAATAAATCAATCAATCAACCATTCATTCAATCATTCATTCATTCGTTCGTTCGTTCGTTCGTTCATTCATTCATTCATTCATTCATTCAGCCCGTAACCGTGATATTTTTAACTTTTCAAAAAGCTAACTCAGTTCTCACTGGAAAGTTGCAAGGAATTTAATGTATGACCATCATTTGCGAAGTGATTAGTATTTTGTAGGTTTTTAAAAATAATCAAATGTTTTAACAGTGAAAAATTTTACAGTTTTACATTTTTAAACTTCCAAGAAGTATGAATGAAAATAGAATGCAATTTTCAATATTTTAACGAAAAAAAGATAATTAGTAGATCAAATGATTAATTCTAAAAAAGATTAACACCTAAAATATAAAAAAAACCTGTATTTCTAATAAAACTGATATACATAGATTAAAAACAGGTCACATTTATTTGAATAAATTAAACAAATTATTTGAGTAAATTTATTAGGTTCAATATTATTTAGAATTTTATTTTCATTTTTGGAATGCCCCTTTTCAAGTTTCGTTTTTACGCTTCACGAAATAAACTTGTTTAAAAAAAAATTCGCAAAAACATTCACTGAACGGTCTTCATCTTCATTCCTCTCCAGTTTGGCTTGCCATCACCTTCGTTGGCGGGAAAAAATAATTAGGTCATATGTATGTAATGGATGAATGCAATAATAATAATATTAATAATAATATTAATATTAATAATAATAATAACTATAATAGTAACAATGGTAATGAGATGTGAATTTTATTGATGAAAATCACAGCATGTTAGGCCTTAGTTCAATAAACTGACAGACTTAATACAATATATATGTACAATTGTACATGTATATATACATATGTTCTGGTAAATAAAAAGTATTTTTGATTTGATTTGATATATTATTAAAATGTATACTTTTTGTTAGTTTAATTAATAAACTAAATAATAAATGGCAATGTTTTATTAAAAAAATGAAGAAATTAAAATTAGTAAATCATACTTTAGCGATAGAATTTAATGTAAATTGTGTACGTAAAGACCTTATAGGTATTTATATATGTACAATGATGCATTCTTTGCAGATGTTTATAAATAACTTAATTAAATATATCTGAAAAAGCGAGAGAAGGGAAGAAAGAGAGAGAGAGAGAGAGAGAAAGAAAGAGAGAGAAAGAAAGAGAGAGAAAGGCAAAAAGAAAGAATTAGAGGATGAGAAACATGACACACATTACATACATATATAAAGACTTAAGATCTACATTCACCTGTACTGTAAACGACAAATTCTCTGGTCAAAACATTTTGAGAGTTATCGACAAACGACAAGGTCTTTTCAGTGGCTCCCTGCTGCCGAATAAACAGCCACTTCCCGCGGTACTGCAAATTAGTGATGTCCAAGTTCTGCGTTTTCAGATATTCCATGCTTATATCCATTTTATTTCGCGGTTCGTCACACGTCTGGCCAACCACAATTACGCCATCTTGCGTGTCCTATGTGTGTGTGTGTGTGTATGTCTGTGTGTGATGTGTGTGTGTGTGTGCAATGTGTGTTTGTGTGTGTGCGTGTGTATGTGTGTGTGCGTGTGTATGTGTGTGTGTGTGTGTAATGTGTGTGTATGTGTGTGTGTTCGTGTGTATGTGTGTGTGTTCGTGTGTGTATGTCTGTGTGTGTAATTTGTGTTTATGTGTGTGCGTGTGTGTGTGTGTTCGTGTGTGTGTTTGTTTGTGTATTGATTGATTGGAAAAAATAGTTCCCCCGTGTCTTCACATATGGCTCGTCCTCAAATACAACCAATAATACTGACAATTATGTAATCAACCCTAAAAAAATTTCACAAAACTACAAACGTTTAAGTAAATAATCATAAATTAACAGACACGCAGACATAAACAAGCACACAAACAAAACAAACGCATAAATTAACACACGAACAAACCGAAAAACACCAAAACATAAAGTTATAAAACCAAATGGTCACTTCTAAGTAATTCATCATCCTCCATCCAGCTTCCGGGTCTGTGTACGAATCGAAATTTCGAAAATCATATAAGATTTGTTTTTCCAAGTTTACTCTGTACAAATTCACTCCTCTGTTGACTCCAAGCGAGCACTGATGGCTCGTCTGAATCGTGTTGTAGGGGCTTGACCCCATGGAATACTTTGCCGAGTCATCTGCCCCCCAAGACGAAATTTTGACGTAACTTGGCTCTTGTGACAAAATAATAAGAATAATAAAAATAGTAATAATAGTAATAATAATAATAATAATCGCATTTGTTCAACACCTTATGACCCGACATGTCGAATCACAGTCGAGATTCTGAAGTTAACGGTGTGTCATGGAAGCAAGCTGGGATCATCCAGATAATACAAGATAAATAAATATTTCTCTAATTTGCCTAGCTATTTAAACGACAGTTGCAAACACTGCTCAATAATTATAAATACTTTCGGAATATCGCCAATTGCTTTTTATAACAACTTTAATATTTTATTGTTTAAAATTATGTGGCTGGTTTCTTTTAATGATGAGTTGATAGAGGCCATTAGAAGGTTATCATACGGCATTTATTGTGACAGGAACAATTTATGATACAAATTTGAAATATACTTCACGGCTCTGTACTTTATCTTTTTAAAGGAGTTAAGTGGTTTTTTTTGACATTTCATTTATTAACATTTCATCATTTTACCATTTTGTTGTTTTAATCATTTATTACCCTGGCTTTAAAAATAAAAAGGTCCTCATAGTGACATTTTAATTTTTTTAATTTGTTTTTAAAATTTTATTTAATTTTAAAGTAATTGATTTTTATTATTATTGACATGTGCTGTCGCTTTGTTACACAGTTGTATTTGTGAAGGTTTAAAACATTGTTTGTCAAATTGTAGCTGAGCTATTTAAATTATTGGGATGGGAATTAATTAAAAGTTGATTATTTACGTAATCGTTCGTTTGTTTATTCATTCATTTATTTATTCATTCGTTCGTTTATTAGTTCGTTCGTTCATTCATTCATTTATTTATTTATTCATTCGTTCGTTCATTCGTTCGTTTAGTTACTCATTCGTTCATTCGTTTATTTATTCATTTATTAAATATCTCCATGAAATGAAACTAAAATACAAAACTTTTCTTTAATTTGTAAATCAAGCCACTAACTCGCTGCTGTGTAGAGGTAGCAGTTTTCGGGAGACTCTTTATAAATGTTACCAGGTAGATCAACATTAAAGTTGTAACACAACACATCGCAGGTATTATAGTTATTATTATTAATGTTATTATTATCGTTGTTGTTGTTGTTGTTGTTGTTATTATTATTTATGGTACTTCTTATGATAAGTTGGAAAGCGAAACAGGATTGGCTGGATGTCTCGCACAGCACAGCGCACCTTTTAACTTGTGCTCCATCTCTCGCTCGGTCGAGTTGGAGGTCGGATCTGCGGAACATCAAACTTTCCTCACTTGAGTTCGCGCATAATGGTGCTTCATTGCTCCAAATCATCCTCAGGTAGGTTCTACTTCGAGTTATGAATTTTAAGGGTAATGATGGTGATGGCCCTGAATTTATTAGAAAAAACAGCGCTATAAAAATTATACTCATCAACATTTTATTCTTTATTTATTAATGAGAACTATCAATTTTTTATGCTTCCTCTACAAAGATCAATCACTTAATGAAATCTCAGATTACATTATCTTTCGAATCACCTCAACATACATTATCATAACGTTCAATCTAAAAGCAATGCTCCTTCGTTGTTATGTACAGAGGAATCTTTTGGAAAAATATATTTTTTTATTTCCACAAATCTTACATTTATGAAGTAGCAGAACATACAACAAACACACTTGACCCCACTTATACATGTATGATAATATGAAGTTACATGCAGGCACACACAAACAACCACACACACACACACACGCACGGACACACAAACAACCACACACACACACACACACACACACACGGACGCACACACACACACAAACAAACATACAAACATACATCACATATTCCGTTGTTAAGCGGAACTTTTTGTATTTGTTTAAGGTAGAAATGTTTCTTTTTTTCTGTCTGACCAATTTTTTTGATGTATTTACTTTCAACAAACATTTGAAAATTCTCTTACATTCTTCGTCTAACATTTACAACACATTGGAACCACAAATGTCCAAATTGTTTCGCTGAAGTTGGAGTTTTCCATTAAAAAGTGGTTGTTCTTTTCTAGCGTGTGATGGCTTGATTCATTTGAATCCAAAAACATGGCTGCTGTTAAGTCTATTTAATCCATTCTTTAAGTAAAGCTTTTAACTCTGCTGCTCGTCTGGTTGCTCGTGCCTCTTTCTTTTCTCATATATCTCCATATCCGGTTTACGATCGTCTTCTTGTTCTCGCTTCTTCTTAACTCGTGTTAAGCACTCTTTCGCCAAATCTGCTTTTGGTTTTTTTTAGCCCTTTTCTCTGGAACTCTCTACCAACTTCTCTGACTACTTCTGCGAAGTTCGGAGCGGATCTCAAGACCCATCTGTTTTCAAAATTCATTGAGGAGCGCTGTTGAACATCGCGGAAATAGCGCTTTACAAGCTAATTGATTGATTGAATTGATTGATATTTATAGTCTCATGCCAGTTTCGATTTAAAAGTCAAAAGTTTAATTTCTAACTTATACAATTAGGTGTAGTTGTTTCAAGATGCAAGATAGCTGAGAAAGATTTGAAGATATAACTTATTTGCTTATTTTGGTTTTAATAGCGTGAAATTAGGTGAGTTAGTTTCTGTGTAACACCTACTACCCAATGCAAAGTTTTTTTTGGAATTTTTCAACATTTAAAATGTAAAAATTCAATAAACTAACAATAGATAATTCTGATTTAAATAATATTTTTGATTTAAATAATATTTAAATAATATATGTCTAACTTATTAGAATTCCTTTGCGAAGAATTTCAAAACGCAATTTTCAAATAAGGTTACTTGCATTTCTATTTCTAATCAGTTGCACACAGTGACACTAAAATTATTGTTCTCGTATGTGGTAGTAGCAGTAGCTGTAGTAGCAGCAGCAGTAGTAGTAGTAGTGAAGTAAATGTAGTAGTAGTATTAGTAGTATTAGTAATCAGTGACGAATCTAAGAGGGCGAATAAAATAAAAATAAAATAATTAAGTCAGAAAAAACCGTTTTATGTGTAAAATCGACCAAAAAAACCAGACTACCACTAATCTTGACCCCCCAAGTCAAAGCTGTCTAGATAGCAATAGTAGTAGTAGAAGCAGCAGCAATAGCCGCAGTAGTATTAGAAGCAGCAGCCGCAATAGCCACAGTAATAGTAGTAGTAGTAGAAGTATTTCTATTATTTGATATTTATAAAATAAAGTGTTCGTGATTTAGAGCAATTGTACAAACATTGGTTATATTTCTATCTGTTTCGTTCTACTGCTATTACTACTACTACTACCCCTACTACTACTGCTACTTCTACTACTACTACTACTAACTATTACTACTAGTACTACTACTACGACTACTACGACGACGACTACTACTACTACTACTACTAATAATAATAATAATAATAAAAGTAATAATAATAATAATAATATAATAATAATAATAGCTATTGTATGTTTTCTTCAAAATCCAACCATTGCTACTTTTGTTAGATGGTTCTAGCGTGTTTCCGCGCAATTACATTATGAAGCACACAATTGTGTGTTATTATTTTTAAATACTATTCATCCATTCATTCATTAGAAGACCAAAGCCAATTTTGTTTAGAAAGATAGCAATGTATTTTTCTGTTAAAAACAATAAAATAGATAACTATGATAGAACGCTACCTCGAAGTCTAGAAAGACACAATACAATGTTGTCATTAATGTCGACTTGATTTAGAAGATTTTTTCCTTATTGTTTTTAGCCATTGCTTAGAGACAAATTTCTCCTCTTATAAGAAATATGTATTCCATAATAGTTTGAAGAGTCAGTCATTTTAATTATCTTCTCTTTTTACATTTAAAATGTTTGTTTAGATTTTGAAGAATGTACATATTCCTCAGTTAATTTAATGAACCCTATTTGATGTTTTCATTATTTTAAAAAATAAAGTTAAACTATTGCAGTTTAAAATTTTTGGGTTATGTTAGATTGAAAAGAGACATCTAAGTATAATGTTTAGTCAGTTTTAATTACACTAACTGCATAATCTGTGGCGACATGTTGAACGCAATTTTGTTCTTTACAGTAGCAACAACAGTGGTGATAGTTAGTATGACGATGGCTCCAGCAACAACTACAATCTCTACCTACATGTATAGAAATTTTATAAAAGAACAATTCAGTAATTGTAGGCAAGTTGAAGTAATTTATGAAAATCAATTCGACTCTGCAATCATAGCCAATGCAGAGAAAAAACTGAACGCTACAGTTTTTAAGCCTTTGGCTGAATGCATTCCAAAAGTTGTCAAATGCGTGTACCTCTGTCGGCTAACTTCAGGTTGTAGCAAAGCTTTCATAGGCTCGTCTGGCAACTGCCGGCTGCTCGCAACCCCGAACTCAAACAGTGATAGTGTCACTAATAATCCAAATTATTATTTCCAGGTTTGTTGATTTGTTATTTGTGATTCACTTAGTTTCATAGTAGTTTTAGTACTTGGTAGGTAGGTTATTATACCCATTCGATACCGATCCCACACCCATTCAAGTCAGGTTATCACAAAATTTAACACAAACCCAAACTCGTTTGATAACTTTAACCCAATTGCAAATAGTTCAGTAGTCGTCAGTTAACGGATGTGCAATCATTCATTATAAAATTACAAATATGTCAGACAAGGAGCAGCTTATCCGGCTGTTTAGATAGAGTTTTTCTTATAAATTTTTTGCAATTAACCCCAAAAATCCAAACATCCAAATTCTGCTTTGCACAAACACTAACTTCCTGATAGCGTTTGGTTTCTATAGCATTCGAACGAGGCCACCACGTGTTACAGCAGACAAGACATCTAACTGTCTAAACTAACTTACGAAATGTTAAACTCTACGATTAAAAAGTTTTTAAAAATTTTGTGGTTTTTTTTTTAATTTACTGCAGTTACAGAATTGATCAAAAAACGAACAGAATAGCAAAGAGGATGCAAGCAGACTGAAACTTTTTATTTACAAACATTTCACTTTTGAAATTTTATTCCATAATAATTGCTAATAAACACCATTATTTTATTCTTAAAAACTTCGCCTGCTTCTTTATCATTTTAGACACTTAAAACTTACTCAAAACCATCACCCAGCATCTAGAGATTTTTTTTTCATAAAATTATTTCATTGATATCATCAAATAGTAGATGGCAGGTGTGTTGTTAAACAATTTATTGCTTTCTTTAAAATGGTTTAAAGTGTAATAGATGCGATTTCTAAATTTTTGATTGTCTGCAAATAAAATTAACTTATATAAAAATACATAAAAAATGGCTAGCGGTAGGTAAAAATAAATTTTTTGAATAAAAGCTTTACCTTTTCAATTTTTTTTTCAATAAGAAATTTTTAACGAAATTAAGTGACGTTTTGTTATAACATGAACAAAGTATTCTAAGTTTCTTTTTCAAAAAGGTTTCATAATTGCAATAGAAATAAAATGTATCGAGTGAATATTCTTCGAGTTTTGCTCCTGCCAGCAGCCCTACCCAGCGGACAAATTCAGAAGCAGGTGGGCCAAAAAACTGGCCAACGAGATGGGCATTATTGACCCTTGAGAAATGACGGCATAATGCCTAAGTATTCTAATATATGAATCCTTTTCAATGCATCTTCTGTCGAAACAAACCTTAAAAAATTACGGTCAATCGTTAAATATTCGTTAAAATATTATTCAATTATTATTAATTTATAGAATTAATGATGAATTTGTTGTGTGAATATTTCTTCTATATATATTTATCCACAAGACCAGCAAGAAAGCTATTTTTTTAACTGGATTTTAAAGTGTTTTGCAAGCGTTTTTCAAATTTTTATGTACGAATGGATTATTCATTTTGAAAGAATCTCGTCATATTTGTAGAAAGAATTTTCTAGTTAATGTGATAACAGAAAATGTTACGAATCTAAACTATGTATCCGTATCTAAATGTATCTAAACTAAATGTATCAAAATTAACTAAACTAAAGAAAAATAAGTTTGGATACAATTGCAGGTGTTGTTGTGATGAATTTGAAGAATTTTATTTCATTTTTAACGATCTAATTAATATTTGTACGGCATTCACCAGCTAACCTTCCTTTCTCTAATGCCAATCTATACTGCACATGGATTGATACATTTGAACTACTCGAATCAAACAAGTCATAAATCGATATATTTGTATCACACGTATCAAACAAACCAGAGATCGATATATTTGTATCACACATATCAAACAAACCAGAGATTGATATCCATGTATCAAACTTATCAAACAGGCAAATAAATATCATCAGAAGACGACATCAACTAAAATAAATAGGACCAAACCTTGTTGGAGCCGCATTTCATTCCATTCTTGGCATAAGATAAGTGATTGCTACCCTTTATGAGTGGAAAAATAGAGCAGACACAGGATATGGTGGTCCTATCGTATTCATACTTGCGTACTAAGCTGGGATCACTCAGAGCACATAATAATTTCCCACATAGTGTGTTACTGTTGGGGACGTTCGAGTTAAATTTGCATAACTCATGGCGTTGAAAGGGAGCAATATAACGCTAACACTGAGAACACGAGAAAAAATTATTTGATTTCAGATAACTAAGGAAGATTTTAATAGTTATAACTAATTTTAATAGTTTTTACTAAAGAAGATTTTAATAGTTTTAACTAAGAAAGATTTTAATAGTTATAACTAAGAAAGATTTTAATAGTTATAACCAAGGAAGATTTTAATAGTTATAACTAATTTTAATAGTTTTTACTAAAGAAGATTTTAATAGTTTTAACTGAGAAAGATTTTAATAGTTATAACTAAGAAAGATTTTAATAGTTATAACCAAGGAAGATTTTAATAGTTATAACTAATTTTAATAGTTTTTACTAAAGAAGATTTTAATAGTTTTAACTGAGAAAGATTTTAATAGTTATAACTAAGAAAGATTTTAATAGTTATAACCAAGGAAGATTTTAATAGTTATAACTAATTTTAATAGTTTTTACTAAAGAAGATTTTAATAGTTTTAACTGAGAAAGATTTTAATAGTTATAACTAAGAAAGATTTTAATAGTTATAACCAAGGAAGATTTTAATAGTTATAACTAATTTTAATAGTTTTTACTAAAGAAGATTTTAATAGTTTTAACTGAGAAAGATTTTAATAGTTATAACTAAGAAAGATTTTAATAGTTATAGACTATGATAGTTATAACTAAGAAAGATTTTGCTAGTTATAACTAAGAAAGATTTTAATAGTTATAACTAAGAAAGATTTTAATAGTTATAACTAAGGAATATTTTAATAATTATTACTAAAGAAGATTAAGGAACTAAGGAAAATTTTAATAGTTATAACTATGGGAGATTTTAATAGTTTAGATAACCAAGATGTAATTTTGCTTTAGCTGATATTTGTATAAAAATTTAAACAATAATAAAAAGTACCAACTTTACATTGCAAGGGACGACACTAGATGATAAAATATCGTAATCACAATTGAAGCACCTGTCGCTTCTGTGAACGCTGCGTTCGTAACAAGCTGCATCGGCTACAACGGTTTTATTGTCTCCCCACAACAGCGAACACTGATTATCTAATGAATGACACTTTCCGCCAAAACAGTAATTTCGACCCTAGGGAGATTTAAAGTTTATTTTAGAAAATAAATAACAATAAAAAAAGAAAGTTAAAAAGATTTAGTTTTTATACTCGACCTAATCAAATTTAGAATAGGAAATATTGGGAGACGGTCTAATGGTACAGCGATTGGTCCTGTCGTTTATCTACAGTTTCCAAGCTACTGAAAATATTCTTCACCATTACTACGGGTTTGCTAAAATTTTGCTGAGACCAAGCTCAAAATATACTAAATCAAAAATCTGAGAGAAATTCAAATTGAAATTCGTTGATTTTGAAACAATTCTTCACAAATTCTTTATACGATTGAATTAAATTTGTTATTAATAAACAATTTCATGATTCAACAATTAATTTTAATAAGAGTTTCTCTCAACAGAAACCGCTCTTTTGAGAACGGTCTCCAATGTGTATTTAGTCAGATATCTTACCAATATGTGGAAAAATTTTATACTGCATATATGCAAGTACATGTCTGTGATTGTGTGTGTGATAGTGTGTGTGTGTGTGTGAGAGAGAGAGAGAGAGAGAGAGAGAGAGATGCATTGGCGGTCTAGGAATGGCCGGGAGACTAGACACTAGCAAAAATTTCGTTACTTTTGGCTTCCACCGGCAAATTTCCAGAAATTTCAACATTTCAACCTTTTCAAAATGTTGTACCATTCCTTCAACGCTGTCTAGATCCGCCATTGGTATTATGCATATGTATCTGATGCTAGTAGCATATATTTTAAAACAAATCCATATTTCAATCTTGAAAATTTATACTTTGGATGTTTACTCGTGCAAATAATAGTGCTTCCATACTACATTCTTACGCGATTCCATTTAAATAGTGAATTACTCACCGTGCACATAGAGCCATCTTGAATATAAAGATCCTTGCAGAGGTTCGATCTACCATCACATGTATCTTGTAAATCACATTCGTCCTGCTTGAGCCTACAGACCACTCCAGCTGATATGATCTTTTTGAATTTTTAAAATTTTAAACAAAAGATAAATTCATCAGAAACAATTTGTTGCTCTTTATAAGGGAGAAATAAAAATTATTATGGTTATAGCGAAAAATTGTGGTTATGAGCAAGAATAATTTCATATTTTTAACTTCAAATTATTTCTCCAATTAAATATCAAAGTGAAATGTTAATGAAATCAGTTTCTCACTTTACACGTATTGAAATCACAGCACAACCCTGTAGCACATTCACTGCCAGGTCTGAACTTGCAAGTTCTCGAATCACAGCACTCTGAAGAACAAGTCTGTTTTAGAGGTTAATGTTTTTAACATTGTGACATGAAAACAAAACGTGTTATTTGTTTTATCGTTTCGTTAGAAGAAGCTCATTCTGAAACGCATAATATTAGTTTAATATTTCTGAAAATAAATTTGTGAGAATGTGCCAACAGCCAACAGCGTTTCAAACAAAAGCATTTTAACGTGTTCCTTGCTCACATGTTAAACCGTTTTACTAGAATGAAGAAATTGCTTTAAATTTATCAAAAATGCCAATAGTTTTGAGTGGAACAACTTTAAAGATGAAACATGAAATTGTTACTGTAGCAGGGAATAGACTGCAATCACAATCTTCTCCCTCATCAATCAATCCATTCCCACATCTGGCAGGCAATAAACTGAAATCTTTCCACCTATGGAAAAGACATTGGTGCAGATGGTAGGTCTCGTAGAGCATTTCCAACGAACAAGTAGACCAACTAAACGTATCAACAAAAGAATTCGCAGCCTCGCTGGAATTAAAAAAATTTCGAGTTGATTTTTTAAAAATATCTTTTGTTTATTTTAAAATAAATAAATAAATAATACACAATTATACAACAACAATTCTAAAAACTTTCATTCAAAAACCTTTGATTTGCTCAAAAAATATAAAGTCTGATTCATTGTCAGAATACTATATTGAGATTTATTTCTAATAATAATAATAATAAGAAGAAGAACAATAATAACAATAATTTTATATATAAGTTTAAACAGCGCCCATTCACAGAGCTGCTTTGAAAGGGTCCTGGGCATGTCTTAAAAAGATAAGTCTTTAATCCTGTTTTAAAAAGACTAAGCGGTTCTGCACTTCATATTTTATATAAAAAAAAACTTTCTTACGTTGTAAATTATTTCATAGATATTATATATTATTCTGAAACAACTTTACTGGGTACCAAAAAAAAAAAAAAAACTATAATGTATAAAACTCACTGATATAGTGCGTTCATGAGGCACGGCTGTTTAGGACAGTAGCAGCCAAAAACCTCTTCCACATGGTGCATGCCAAACACATGGCCTAACTCGTGAGCCACAGTGGCTCCACTCTCAATAATCCCATCCTCGGTCTTCAATTATTTGTGGCATTAATTAATATTTTATGATCACTGTTAAAATTATTAACAAAAATATACAATATTAATACATATATATATATATATATATATATGTGTGTGTGTGTGTGTGAGTGTGTGTGTACATGTGTGTGTGTGTGTGTGTGTGTGTGTGTGTGTGTGTGTGTGTGTGTGTGTGTGTGTGTGTAACCATTACTTACTAGTAGATTAGTAATTTTTATATATATATATATAAAACAGACATAAAAGAGCGGTTAGAATTGTGAAGGTGTGTCATAAGTTTGATCATGTTACTCCACTTATCATAAAATTTCATTGGTCACCAGTTGACAGTTGAAAATAGAAATTTTCTCCTGTTATTTCTCCAGTTTCTCCAGTTATTTAAATGGTCTGGCCCCGCAGAATTTTTCGACTATGTTCAAAAAATTTAAAAATTAAAGAGTTTCAAAGAATTTACAAAAATAAACTATTCAAAGGCTTTTCAAATCAAGAGATCGGGACTATTTGATTGTACCAGCAACTAATTTAAAAATGAGTGCACTTAGAGAGGTTAGGAGGTATATAAGTAAATTTAGGCTATATATAGATATATACTGAAATAAGTAAGCAATTATAATGATGGCTATATTTGCTAACTAATAGTTATAATAATTGTTTACGACGACGAGACAGCAAATTTACAGACATGAAGCAGCTTAATATAAGATAATATAACTCATAATAATTAATCGGAGCATAAAATACTTTGTATAATAAGAATGAGGTGGCATACAGTAGGGGCTGACTGGTTAGAAGAAGTTAGACAACTAGTTAAGCTCTAGGAAGTAAGGTCTCCTGGTATAAAATAGGCGAGCACATAAGTTAGAGTTAGCTAAGTTAGAGTTATCTCTTTAACACGCTTAAAGATTTTGAACATTACTTAGACACTTTTACACATTATTATTTGCGTTACTCTTTACATTTTAATTTTCAGTTTTAATTTTTGTTATTTTATTTCGTTAAAATATATTTAATTGCAATTATTAGCAATAATGGGTGAGTCATTTCTCATTCGATTTCGATTATTAAACTTTATAACATTTTAATCACTAACTAATACACAACACACGTAAGTCGCCAGTTAAAGCCATCTCCCATTATTTTATGTACATGAAGAACATCGAGTTGTTTAACGTTGAGCGAGCGAGTTTACAGAAACAGAAAGAATTTCCCCAAGAACAAACTATGTTGTTCGTTCGGTAAACCGTCATAGGATGGTGAATAGCGAAAAATATAACAATATAAAGAAATGTTACAGAATATTATTTTAATTTCTGTTAATTAATTTTATTTTGTATCTTATATCTGTATGCAATAAGCGTCTTTCAAAAAGAATACTGTTAAAATAAACATATAAATTTCTTAATACTAATATAATATTTTATTTGTTTATCATTAATATATTTATTTAATAATTTTAGACATTTCGTGCAAGGTAATTTTGTGATTTTTAATTACAGCTCGATTTAAAAATTTTTTGGATAATTAAATTCACCGAAGCCCAGAACACTGAGTCGACGAGGCACAACGATTTCTTATTGGCAATTCCTACCTGTTCACCATTTCTCATTTTTCTCCTTTAAAGAAATTATTTAAATTAATTATTAATTACTGGAAAAATTTCGAAGGAATCATTAAGAGCTGGCCCGATTTTATGCAACGTAAGCAAGAGCGTACTAGCAGCACTTTTCATGGAACAGCATTCTCTTGAATTTTTATAACTATTTGAAGAAAAAAAGGGCTTTACCTGCTATTTAAGTAGGCATAAAAGGCTAACCAAACGTATTTTAAGTTTAAAAAATATTGCATGACGTCCATTTGTGTAATTTGAATGTGCGGGTATGCATGTTTCATTGAAAACCTCACTCCAAATTGCAGATCTTTAGGGCCCCGTGGTCCCCATCAACGTCAAATCTATTTGTCTAAACTTTTCAAAGTATTCAATAAGTTCTTTATAACTCTTTGAATAGTCTTCGAATTGCCGTAGTGTCAAACTTGTGCTAAGAGACTAGCTAAAAAAAACTAGCTAAATTTAATCACATCCAGGATAACACAATGGTCAGGAAATCTCAATCAAGACAGAAATTTATAGAAATCAATAATTTTTTTAGCCTTTTTCAATATGAACAAATTATTTGTCTATTGCCTTATTTAAAAATAAATTTCCCAATAAAATTGCATTGAAGGTTAAATATTCTAAAAATCTTCTATCCGATTCAAATCAAACGCGGTGGCAACTTCGCAGCCCGCATAAAACCGGGCCTGATTATGCATGATGATAACACTCACGTAACGAGCAACGAGGCATCTTGGAAATACGACCCATACATTATGAACTTTCGGTTGTATTTCTCAAATTCCTCTAATATATCAACGGAGGTCATTGCTGGCCTTATTTTTATTTTCGGTGACTTCCAGATGTCCAAACGTAAGGCCGTCAAGTAAATATTAGTCTCGTGGTAGTACTGTTAAAAAAATTGATTTCTCCTCCTTAATTATAATCACAGGGTAGAATTTATTTAAAAAAAAAAAGTCGATACTGTGGAAATTAATAACGCATTCCAAAAACTTTTTGAAGTAACTCTGCTGAAAATTAATCTAACCTCATATATAATCAAAATGATATATGTTTAATTTAGCACATTCAAAATGAATTAAAACTGCACATTTGCAATGAATATATTATTTAAAAAAATGGATTCGTATTTTCATACTGAAACTCTCCTGTAGCGTTTCTGCATGTCGGGCAGGAAAATACCTACACTTTTACGCATCTATAATTTAACGTTTGTAGACTTGAGAATATATTTTTATGCTTAACTATTAAAGGTTAGGGCATTGGTTAAAATGTGCAAAAGTGCTAAAAAAAATTACAAATTACACTCACATTTTTTATTAATCTAAGTTCTCTTTTCCACTGTATTTATTTTATACCCTCACTAACTGCTTATTTCATAAATTTTAATTATCATGCAGTGAGTATACCTCTGCCCTATAATTTATTTTCATCGGCGTTTAAACATTTTTAGAGTTGATCGTTTTGTTTTCATGGAAACAAAGAGAAAGAGAAGAATACAAACCATACTCGCGATATTAAATACAGCCAATACGGCATCTGACGTCTTTTCTTGGTCGTTGTTGTTAAACCTGTACTGTTTTTTTCAATTTATAATGTTTTTCAGTGAATGAACATGTTTCGTAAAACTTAGCAAAAAGGATTTTTGGCATCAGTATTTACTTACAATTTTATAATTAACGCTAGATGTTGTCTTTTAATGTATAACTAGATTACTTACAATTCAAGCAGTGAGTTTTATTTTGACTATGTTACAAGGTTTAATAAATGTATGCTTGATGTAAACTTTCATACACTGGGCAAATATTTCTATATAAATGATCAAAGCTGTATTGAAAATAAATATATTATCCAATCTAATCACTCTTTAAAATATTCAACAACTATGTTCAAAAGAATTCAGCCTGGAAATGAATTATAAAATTAAAAAAATTTGATTTCAAGATGAAATTAAATTGCTACAAAACAGAACAGAAAATACATTTACCACAGATGTATCAACGCATATGAATATTTTTACAACTCTGATTTCTCTGTCGAGTAGTTCGGTAACATTTCTTCGAACCAGCTTAAGAATTAAAAAAAAGTAAGGTTAACTGGCTATTAGTCATCCTAGCAAATAATGTATACCACCTTTTGAACTTTTTGCCTTATTTGTTTGTCGAGCCCAAAGTCGTCACGAACTCCTAAATATATTAACTGAATCTTAGTACCATAAGGCTTTGATTTTAATCAGTTCATAAGTTTTTTACTCCATAATGATAGAATTCTTGAGAAGTTTCACATTTTTAAATCAGTTTAAAATGAACTGAGATTGTTTAAAATGTTTCAAACGCCAGACTCTAAAAAAAAAATAATTTCTAGTATCATATTTTTCAAAACTGAACTTAGATGATTACCCTGAGATGAAGTCAGTGAATGAGAAAATAGAAAATATAATGGGAAGACTAACCCAAATAAGCATAAATCAATACTTGTAAACTATTATATCATAAAATATATTCACTTACAACCTCCTTACAATACATTATGAAATGTTTTTAATGAAATTAAAAAATTTTCAACTGAAAAACTAAAATATAATTGAATTCTAAAACTTGACTTCATTCAAACGCATTCAAGATTGATTTTGTAGTTTAAGACAAGATTATATTGTAATATTTTTTGTTAAAAAATTTGTTACAAAACTTTTTCAAATAAGTTTACCACAAGAACGATTCCTCCTAACGGATTTCTCCACCACGACTCTGTCCAACGATCCTGCATACTTCGATTTCAGCTCAAAAGCCTTTTTTTCTCTTTGATAGATACCACTGGAAAAATTATTTGGACGACAAAATTAACTGCCCATAGCGATAAACTCGGGTTGATAAGATTTATTTTTACTACCTGACGCCATGGCAAAGTGATATAGCAGCCTTCTGTGAAGGGACGCCGTCAACGTTTCCTTGATAGTGACAACTTAATCTCTTTTGAGAAATAAAAGTTTTTATCGTTTATATTTTTATTAGGTTTGAATAAATTTGAATAAACAATACAGAAATTTACTGGAGATGATTCTATGGAACTCTTAGCTAAGGTTTGGTTAAAAAAAATCCAATACATACTTTGGACAAATAGTTTAATAGAAATTTGTGCATATTAATTGGCAAATTTGAAATATTATGACTTATTTTATAGGCAGCCGGTGTAAGAAGAAATGAAAACAAGATTATCTAAACAAACGATAGAGTTGTAAGGTTTATTAAATTCAAAACAATGACGTAGAAGCAGAAAGGCAAATGACTAGCGAGTTGAGGTATTCGATCCAAGGTAAAACCAACCAAGTAACTAAAGATGTGTAAAAAGTGGGACCATTTTATTTTCGAAGATAAACAGGAGAATTTTTAATTACATTACAAATTAGTGAAAGTTAAATACAGTGAATCAAAAACAAAACTGAAACTAAGTAAATTATGAAAAAATTTGAAGGTTCGAGAATCAAGCAGAATATTAATCAGGAAGAAATATAATAGCAGCGCTTTTAGATTAATTAAATTACAAAAGTTTAAACTTATATGAATTTAGCGTATGGCACTTGAAATAACTGCAAGTGCTACGGAAAGAGTCCAAGGAGGAGAAATATATAAATATAAGTCATCGGCGTGTAACTGACTAGTAAATGAAAATCAAGTTAGACAATGATCAATGACATAAGATTTGAAAAATGATTTAGCAGTCTTGATTGAAAAATATCACGACCAAGAGTAAGAAGTTCACGATCAAAGATTTCCCCAGAGGAAGAAATGTCATTTCGCATCATTTTTAGCAAAGAGAAGAGGTTTCAGTATTACCATGAGCTGTGTAAAACCACACACACCCACACACACACACACACACACACGCACACGCACAATTCTACTTATAAAAAAATGCATTTATTACTTTTATTTGAACTTTTTCATTCTCATTATTTTTGCCAATCAGGCGCACTTCAAAATTATCTGACACAATGTACCTTGAAAAATCAATCGGAGAAGTGTACGTTAAAATGATTTCCTTTAGTTAATGACAACAGTTTCAACCTGTTTAGACGCAAAAATACTTCAAACTGAGAGGTATTTTCTCTCACGAACTTGATCTTCAGCTCGGCATGTTCCTGGCAAATTTTTAAATTCAAGAACGGATTCACTTTATTTTTATTTAAATTATTAAGCTTCATCACCCAATTTCGGTATATGAACAAATTTTGTTAATTTTAATCAACAATCTTGTAATCTTGGCACAAGTTCACGTTCAAAATGGTGGGAGTTTTATATTTGGACAAGAATAAAACATCAAATCCTCATCTATTTACATGTGTCTTCTATTTAGATTCAATATTTTTTTTTATTATTCTTTAAAAATCAGGATCTGACAGACGCAGAAACTGACAGATTCAATATGATATGGCGTGTCGATATGCCATGTTAACTCGTCAATATGAGTTAAAATGTTTTGTGCAAACATTTCAGTCGATAAATTTTATATTTTCTTGAAAAAATTATTCACCCGTTCGAAGCAAATAAATTTTTTTAAATTTCTGCCTATTGGTTCTCAGCATTTTTTTTGTAAACCTTCTTTCGCATAAGACTTGTACAATTTTTTACAATTATAGGGTCATAAACTTAGAGTCAAAAGGTAGAATGGTTGAAACCCAAAGGGTCGGAGTCAGTCAGAGTCTAAGATTTTTGCTCGAATCAAAGTCGGAGTCAGAATTTTTTATCCAACTCAAGAAATTATTATAAATTTGAAGTTTTTTTAATTGTTTATTTTGAAAATATTTTTTTAATGATCGTCTAGCGAAATGCAATCAGCTTTAATGCTGAAAATGATCACTAATAATAAAACTACACTGACCGATTTCAAGTGTTTTTTAAAGTATTTTTCTCTGTAGTTGTGATATTTAGTATTGGTGGTAGAAGTCGAGACACGGAGTAGTTAATTTTTACCAGGAATCGGAAATCTACCATCAGTTTGATTCTAGTTTGTTTGAAACAAGAAAACCTTCTAAAACTTACTAATCGACTGCCGAGTAATTTTCACGAGATAAAATATTACACGCTAGGCAGTTTGTTTGTCTTTATGTCTGGTTACCTTATAACATAGTCATATTTCTTTTAATAATTTTAAATTACAAATTACAAAAGTACAACTAATTACGAAGCAAGATGTGTACTTGAATTAAATTTGGTAGGTTATAACTACCTCTGCCTGTATGTTATCGGTGTTTAGTGGTCTATCGGAGCCATCATAGTACAGCAAGTTAAATTCTTCTTGAGTGGATTTTCCTGTAGCTTTGTAAAGTTTTTAAATTGCTAAAAAGATTCCGCAAATATTTTTAAATAAATATTATTTTTACTTGCAAAAAGTTTCAAAATTAAAACTGTTATTAAAATTTGAATGTCCATTTTTGTTGTTTACATTCGGTTGTTAACAACGTTCCATTGTAGTTCGTCATATCAATAGGAGAAGATCGTTTTTAAGGATCTAATTCTCACCAACTCCAATTATTAATTATTTAATAATTAATTTCTAACAATTAATATTACTATTATTATTATTATCATTATTATTATTATCATCATTATTTCAAGTAACCCTAACCCCTCGCCAAACCAATACAGAAAAATTAAAAAACAAATAAAAATGTATCAGATTGAATTAAAAAAACAGTGTTGGCAGAATTGAACTAAATGAAAAAAAAAATCGTATGAAAACGTCCGCAAAAACCAAAACGATGAAGAATAAGTTGCTAAATATCACAGGCAAGTAATTTTAATTCAACAGGTAAAATAGATTGAACTGAACAGACACCCACAAGTACAAACTAGAAACTAGTTCGCCAGT
Organism: Helobdella robusta; assembly: GCF_000326865.2. Lineage (NCBI taxonomy): Eukaryota > Metazoa > Annelida > Clitellata > Rhynchobdellida > Glossiphoniidae > Helobdella > Helobdella robusta. The sequence continues at coordinate 340,422 of NW_008705547.1, forward strand.
TGACCTTCTCTGAACTTTTTCCAGTTTCTCTGTATGGATTTCATACTCGGACACCGTACTTCGTGTGCACACTCACCAATGACTTGTATAAAATTACAAAAGCTTCATCAACGCGTCAGAACAAACAAAACATACAACTAAAAATACATTCTGCTTTTGAACGAGTTGTACTGAAAATGTAGTTGAATTAGGGAACGAAACAAATAGTTACAAAAAGTCAAATGGATACTATTGTAATCGTGTTAGAGTGCAAGTTTGAAATTTTAAAATTCATTAACAATGTAAATTATGGAATGTTTTTCAAATCTGTGAAATAAATTAACGCTGGGGTTGGCAACTACGGCCGGCGGGCCGTCGGGAAGCTATTTTATGCGGCCCGTGAGGTCTTATTCACAAAAAAATGTCGTCAATCAATCAATCAATCAATCAATCAATTAACCAATCAATCAATCAATCAATCAATCAATCAATCAATCAATCAATCAATCAATCAATCAATCAATCAATCAATCAATCAATCAATCAATCAATCAATCAATCAATCAATCAATCAATCAATCAATCAATCAATCAATCAATCAATCAATCAATCAATCAATCAATCAATCAATCAATCAATCAATCAATCAATCAATCAATCAATCAATCAATCAATCAATCAATCAATCAATCAATCAATCAATCAATCAATCAATCAATCAATCAATCAATCAATCAATCAATCAATCAATCAATCAATCAATCAATCAATCAATCAATCAATCAATCAATCAATCAATCAATCAATCAATCAATCAATCAATCAATTAACTTATAAAGCGCTATTTTCGCGATGTTCAACAGCATTCGTTCAACATATACTAACGATGACCAAAGAAAAGCCACAAATCTTAAAAAATTCTCCCCCGGGTCGAATAAATTTTTTATTCAAGTACATATGCGGCCCTTCAAATGTCAAATAGTTTTCAATGCGGCCCTCCAGCAAAAAAGTTTGCCCACCCCTGCATTAGCGCAAAGATCTTTCATCAGCATGCGAACTATCGTTACAAATGTTTGAAAATATAAAGTTTAATTTCAAATATATACAATAAAATAAAATTCATACATACAATATAAAACAATTCAATACGATACAATACATACATATAATGCAATACAATACATACGCGATACATACCTACATAGAAAAGGAAACAATGCAATATATACAGTACAATACAATTCAATAAACCTTTCAAACTTTTTCCTCTAATTTATAAATTTTATGAAATATCTATAATTTGTCTTTTGTCTTATCAATGCTCGCATGATCATCCGAATTCACCAATGAATTTTTTATTTAACGTTTGTATATGTATGTATGTATTATATTGTATGTATGTATGTATTATATTGTATGTATGTATGTATTATATTGTATGTATGTATGTATTATATTGTATGTATGTATGTATTTATTGTATGTATTGATGGGTAACAACAGTTTCATTAAATTTTCATGATGAACTTGGATAATTCTATTATCAACAAACTGACTAATTCCCAGAAAATTCTAGCTAGGAAAATTGAAAAAGACAAACTTTAAGTTGATTAATGCCAATAATAATATATATTATACATACATATATATATATTATGCATACATATATATTATGCATATATAAATATATATGTATATATATATATATATATATATATATATATATATATATGTATTATACATGCAAATTATCTTAGGGTGCTAGCAAAATATCAGCATATTCATACCATTCATTTTGAAACGAATTTAATTTATACAAACTCATGATTTACACTGAGTTCATGATGTGCTCAGACACACATTTATTAGATATGGCAGAAGAATGGTACCTATCTGAGCAAATAAAAAGAATTTAATTTCAAAGATATATGAAATCTTTACCACCGCGTAATTAAACTAGATACTTCTATTACTCCATTTTTCAATCATACCAAACAGCATTTTTAGCACAAATCGAACGAAAATTAATAAAAGTTTAAGTTAAAAAAACAACTTGCTTTCCTGAGTAGGTATAGAAACAGTGGGGTAGATCTAGAAGGGCCAAAGAGGGTCACGGCTGTAGTAAGCAGTTTTTGTAATGAAACACAGTATAACTCTGTTTTTATACACAATACACAGTTTTTAATTAAGTCTTAATAAGTTTTTAATTAGAAAATTGACAAAAATTAATAAGCGAAAAAGGTAGCTAGGTTATGTTTTGACCCAACTTTAGAAAATTTGGCAGTTTTTGGCTTTCCTAATCAAACTTTAAATTTTTGCCTTCACTCAACCAGATTCACTAGATCCAACCTTGTATAGTAACATCATAGGCCTCAACATTTACTCAAACTTTTTGCAACTTTTCTCAACTTTTGGTCTGAGAATTTTACAAAAACCAACATCTCACTCAACTTCTACAACCTGATTCACTGATTCAGAGTACGGAAAATGGAACAGTAGTGGTCGGTCGCACGTGTGACGAACCGCAGAATAACATCAATCTGATATGGTCATACTTGAGTAGCGTTAACTTGGATGTCAGCAGTTTGCAGTACAGAAAGAAGTGGATGTTCGTCTGGCAACAGGGCGCATACGAGAAGACAATTTCATACGTTGATAACTCGAACGCTGGCTGCTCTGAACAGACAGTTTCTTGTTTATAATCCAGGCTCGTGGAATTTTTAGTGAATTATTTTCGGCGCTTTGAAATAAATCTTGCGATGGCGTAATGGCTAAGTTGCCCGGCATTGTGGATGTGGGTTCGAATGCAAAAAAAGATCCTCGCCTTTCACATGCAAAAGTGTGTGATGCGTTGATTCACGAAACGAAACGAAATTTTTTTTTTGCTCCATAAATTGTGCATGCATGCATACATACATACATACATACATACATTTAAATACCTGTCTGTGCGAAGCGTTTAACATAGATTAAAGCTGAACCCGGATATGATTATTACTTCCCTATAGTTCTAATCAATTATGGGTTCATACATACATACATACATACATACATACATACATACATACATACATACATACATACATACATACATACATACATACATACATACATACATACATACATACATACATACATACATACATACATACATACATACATACATACATACATACATACATACATACATACATACATACATACATACATACATACATACATACATACACATACACACATCATACAAACCCTCACAGATGCCAACAAATCAGACTGGAGAGGAGTTGTGATTCGCGCAATCAACTAAATGAAGTCACAAGTTTAGAATAATATTAGTAGTAGTAGTAGTAGTAGTAGCAGTAGTAGTAGTAGTAGTAGTAGTAGTAGTAGTAGTAGTAGTAGTAGTAGTAGTAGTAGTGGTAGTAGTAGCAGTAGTAGTAGTAATAGTAGTAGTAGTAGTAGTAGTAGTAGTAGTGGTAGTAGTTATAGTAGTAGTAGTAGTGGTAGTAGTTATAGTAGTAGTAGTAGTTATAGTAGTAGTAGTAGTAGTAGTAGTAATAGGCAGCCATCCACATATTTTCGCCAGTGTGTAAATGTCAGACAACATGAATTTTCAAAACGTGGCTAACAACTGACTATTAAAATTATTTTTAAAAAATTATTAATTAATTAATTAATTAAATTAATTAATTTAATTAGAAAATTTTTTTGAATTATTTCATTATTATACGCAAAACAATTTGTTTTTTTTCTGACAAAAAATAAATGCATGCAAACTTCAAGCTAGCAAACTGTGTTAAATCTCCAACAAGAAATACGTTATTAAAATTTACAAGTCAATATGACAAGTTGTTAAATTACCATTAATAACATGGTTTAAGCCAGCGGTGTCAAACATGCCGCAAAATATTTCTCGGATTTGTTGTTATGGTCCGTCGGTATACTCAGATTATCTTGGTGCTTTTCGCGTATGACATGCCTGATTTAAGCGGTATAATTACTTCGCGACCTTACAGGTGAAGTTTAGTGAGCGTTTTGAAAAATTTTACGAGACAATGTAAAATCTTGTTTGCCAATTTTTAAAAGCTCGTACCATTCATAAAAATCATATTAGATGTTTGTTCAACGTTTCCATCATGAGTTTCTCACATGTGTCTATATTTTAAGGTATTCTTTTTATTTATCCCAATCAGCAAATTAACATTGGGTTTCTAAAACAGTAGATTAACAGTTGCTGGTAGCTTGTTAGTTGCTAGATTAACAGTTGCTGTTATTCATTGTAGAACAAATAAATTCAGTTAAACTTTTTGTTTCATTTTGAGACAGTAGATCATTTAGGGCATCCATTTGGCCATCCATCTGACAATGTGATATGCTCCAAAAACACGGAAATAGTACATGCCATCAGTCTGCATTGGATAACCCAGCACTAATAGACAGAGTTCAACCAACTGCTTGTAATCCTCTAGTGAGATGTATGAGCTCTCAGCTGAAAGAAAACATGTCAAAGATAGTACTGTGTCAAGCCGAATCATCTATAGCAATGTGTGGTTCATCCTGTCATTATTAAGGGGCTTGTGATTTGACTGATATATATTTGCTTTTTAAAATATCTAATATCTATGTTTTGAATTAAGTAAGTAGCCAACTTTTGATACTTTCCAGTTATGTTTGCATTTTATTTCGAAATAATGAATTAATTATCCCATTTTTATATAATTTTGAGATGCATGATTAACCTCTAAATTTATTTTGATTAGCCTTATTTTTGGTTTTTAAGTTTTTTGGACCCAATGGAAACTTTTCAGATGGTGTGCACTCAAATCATAAAAAAAAAATTTTTCCCCATTCAAATGTGAACCACCGTACGGCCTACAAGTTAGTATTAATTACCGGTCTCCCAGCTCTTTAAATAAATGAATAATTAATAATTAATCATTAAATTAATAAGACAATTTTTCTTTTATGTTAAAGATCATGCATCTGATATATTAACATAATTTGGCGTCAAACCGAGCCACTTTCTACATGATATTAAATTGTTTGACGGTATTTTATTTTTTTTGCGTTAAATAAATCAGAACGTGAGGTAAGATTTTGATTAAAATATAGGCCTGTGTCGAGCCTAACTAAATCTGACGCGATAAAATAAAAAAAAAGTGGTCGCTCATCCAGAGTTAGGTAGATTACAATGTATATACTGAATTCATGTAATAAACGATGATTGATGCACTTACAAATGAAATATAATTCATCATCAACAACAACATCAACAACAACAACAACAATATCAACAAACTCAGTGGTAATTCAAGAACGCAGTAGATTATAATGTATATATTGAATTCATGTAATAAACAATGATTGATGCCCTTACAAATGAAATATAATTCATCAACAACATCAACAACAACATCAACAACAACAACATCAACAAACTCAGTAGTAATTCAACAACTCAGTAGATTATAATGTGTAAACTGAATTCATGCAGTAAACAATTGGTGCCCTTATAAAAAACTCAACAAACTCAACTGTATTTTCGACTGTCAAATGTTCCCCAGTTTTAAATAAGAGCAACAAGTATAACAAGACAATCATTACGATGACTAAATTTTACCGGTAATTCTAACAATTATTAATAATTTATTTGATTAAATAATTCAATTCAATTAGGATATAATTAGACTAATTAAAGTAATTGTTAAAATTCGTTACGTGTAAAACTTATAGTAAGAACGTCATTTCATATATGTGGAGTGTGTGTGTGTGATTGAGTTTGTGTGTGTGAATGAATGTGTGTGTGTTTGTGTGTGAATATATGTATGTGTGTGAGTGTATGTATGTGTGGTGTGGATGTGTGTATGTATGTGTGGTGTGGATGTGTGTTTGGGTTTGTGTGTATGTTGTGTGTGAATGTATGTATGTGTGAGAGAGAAAGTGTGTGTGTGTGTGTGTGTGTGTGTGTGTTCGAGACATACAAATAAACATCTACAACCTCCCAACATATTGCTAAACAAACATTTTTTTTTTTTTTAATCCGCCCATTGTCACTTTAAATAAACACAAACATCCTATGTAACTGTTTTAATGATAAATTTTCTGCAAATGTTAACCATGTATCTAACCATAATAGTACTTTATTAAATTTTAAACAGTATTGCAATGTTAATGTGACTAATTCATTGGTTTTATTTAATCGTTTGTAATGCGATATACTTAACCAACCAACCTCAATGTCACACTTAAAAAGTAGTCTGGTTGAAGCGCGGTTGTGAAAGTATTACCTTAGGTAATAGGTTTAAGTTAAGTTTAAGTTTAGGTAATAGGTATAAGTCTAGCTTAGGTAGATAAGTTTAACCTTATATACCACAACTATTTGTTTGACATGTATATACACTTGATTTCATAGACTTCATTCCACTGCATTTGGTTCAGATTATGAATATTAGTGACTGATATAATTCGTGAAAAAAAAATCGAACTTTAGAAAGTAGACATTGCAGGGTTAAGTTTTAAGTAGTATGAACATTCTGGATAATGAATGTAGCAAGTCGAAGAGAATTTTATGTATATTGTCTTTGCTTATTAACTCCTACCCACAAATAACCTCACCAACTACAATCACAAAAACAACACCGCCTGATGTTGACAATTTCTTCACAGACAGATTCCATGTGGTTTGGTTAGAGTTGAGAGCTATCGTTTTTATACTAAGGAACCTTGGGTTGGCTCGAGTTACTTAAGTTTTTTTTTTCATTTATTCAACATTGAAAAATTAAGTCCTCAAGGTCATGTTATTTTCTGCGGTGAGTTTTAGTTATTATTTGCACGTGTTTAAAAATCTAGGTAAACCCTCCTAAGTGGTTTCAACTGGAGGTGAGCCGGATTTGAAATTTGCCCTTAATTCCCTTCCATAATTTTCTCACTTCCGATTCTTTCCCTGATCCCCATTCGTTACAACGTTTCCGAAAATTCCCATTCCCATTTTTAACTCATTCCCGCGTTTCCCTCCCATTCCATCTCATTTTCCATTTTTTCAAATTTTTAGCTTAAAAAACACCAATTTTTTTTTAAGAAGTAGGTTTACAAACACGTCTTCATTAACACACAATGTAATCAATCAATCAATCAATCAATCAATCAATCAATCAATCAATCAATCAATCAATCAATCAATCAATCAATCAATCAACCAATCAATCAATCAATCAATCAACCAATCAATCAATCTATCTATCAATCAATCAACCAATCAATCATTTTATCAATCAATCAACCAACCAATCAACCAACCAATCAATCAATTAACCAATCACTCAGTATATAAAGCGCTATTTCCGCGATGTTTTCTGTCCTGGTTATGACATTAAACTGACCCTCACTGCCTTGTGAGTGATGTTGGATCATCAAAGGCTAGGCCCACCGCTTATAACTGTGGTTGCGTAAGGAAGGGCGTCCTGCGTAAAAATTAGCCAAATAAATTACTTATGATGACAGAAGTGACAATGGTTTCATCATAGGTAGCCAAACGGCAACCCCCGATCTCGGGGAAAATGTCGTCTAAACGTGTGTTGTTGTTGTATTTCCGCGATGTTCAACAGCGCTCCTCAATGAATTTTGAAAACAGATGGGTCTTGAGATCCGCTCTGAACTTCGCAAATGGTGGAGAAGTAATCAGAGAAGAATTATACAATATAAAATAATTCAAATGTTTTAAAAATGTCATAAAACAAATATTTCCTAAGTACTTATCAGATATATTAATTCATCATCATCATCTTCTTCATCATCGTCATCGTCTTTTTCATAATCATCATCATCATCCAAGCCAGTGTCCTCAGAACCCCACAGGACCAGCCCCACCCTCCACTTCGTTCCCTTCAACATCAGTGGCTGTTTGAAATGTGATGATGAAAATATATGGCAAGTTTTTTGGCGATCATTCATTCATTCACTTATATCCATTCATTCTTCCTTTCGTTCGTTCGTTCGTTTATTCATTCATTCATTCATTCATTCGTTCATTCATTCATTCATTTAATCGTTCTTTCATTTCCAAATTTATACACTCGCTTATTCAACCACTCAATCAATCATTCATCCATTTATTCATTCACTCATTATTTACTCACTGTTTAATTCATTTATCCATGCACTCATTCATACACTCAATCATCCACTCATTCATTTACTCAATCATTCACTCAATAATAATTTACTCAATGGCTCATTGATTAATTCAACTAATCATCCCTATTTGAAATATTTTTTCATTCATTAATTCATTCATTCACTCTTTCACTCACACTTCTGAGTAATGGCCATGAACTTGAACCTTGACCCCATCCCTTCTTCGTCGGTCAGCATTCGGTAGCCAGATATCAAATCGGCATGCTGGTGGTAGGGCGCTGAACACAATAACATCTGATGATGATGATGATGATGATGATGGTGATGATGATGATGGTGGTGGTGATGATGGTGATGATGATGATGATGATGGTGGTGGTGATGATGGTGATGATGATGATGATGGTGGTGGTGGTGATGATGGTGATGATGATGGTGGTGGTGATGATGGTAGTGATGATCATCATCATCTGATGATGATGATGATGATGATGATGATGGAGATGGTAGTGTAGTGATGATGGTAGTGATGATGATGATGGTGACGATGAGGATGATGATGATGATGACGATGAGGATGATGATGATGATGGTGGTGGTGATGATGGTGATGATGATGATGATGGTGGTGGTGGTGATGATGGTGATGATGATGGTGGTGGTGATGATGGTAGTGATGATCATCATCATCTGATGATGATGATGATGATGATGATGATGGAGATGGTAGTGTAGTGATGATGGTAGTGATGATGATGATGGTGACGATGAGGATGATGATGATGATGACGATGAGGATGAGGATGATGATGGTGGTGGTGATGATGAGTATGATGATGATGGTGGTGATGATGGTGGTGATGATGATGATGAGTATGATTATAATGATGATGATGATGAAGATGATGATGATGATGGTGGTGGTATAACCTGCAGCCTGGTGGTTATCCCCATGGAGTGGAGGAAATGTCGTTGGGTCACTGGACCGTGAACATCCACTGATGATGATGATGATGC
>NW_008705547.1:350189-369172 GCF_000326865.2 Helobdella robusta
ATGTTAATAATAATAATAATAATAATAAATAATAAAATAACAACAATAGCAACAACAAAAACATCAACAACAACACAAGCAACAACAACATCAACAATAATAACAATAATAATGATAATAATAATAACGACGAAGATGACGTCATCTCACTCGGAAGGTATCACCCTTCTCCCCCTCGTGACCGTAGTCCACCACTAAGGAGAAACCACCATGGTGATGGATGTACTCTGCCATCTGGTGGTGATGATGATGGTGGTGGTGATTGTAATGGTGGTGATGATGGTGATAATGATGATTGTGATGATGGTGGTGATGATTGTGATGGTGGTGGTGATGATGATGATGATTGTGATGATGGTGATGATGATGATTGTGATGGTGGTAAGGATGTTGGTGATGATGATGATTGTGAAGGTGGTGATGTGATGATGAATCAATCAATCAATCAATCATTCATTCATTTATCCATTCAATCAACCTGTCGTATAATTTTGAGACTTTCAAATGATATTTCAACATGATCCACTGGAGAAGCTTTTAAAACCTGAAAAAAAGAACGAACGAATGAAAGAATGAATGAATGAATGAATGAATGAATAGCGTAATAGACGAGTAAAAAAAGGAATGAAAGAAAGTATAAAAGACAAAACAACTAAATTAGTGAATGAAGAAACGAAAACTAATCTTAATAATGAATGAATGAGTGAATGAATGAATGAATGAATGAATGAATGAATGAATGAATGAATGAATGAATGAATGAGTGAATGAATGAGTGAATAAATGAATGAACGAATGGATGAATGAAAACGCCTGACCAACTTCTTTAAATGTAACAGTAGCAGATGTTTCTCCTGGCGATAGTACAAATCTCAACTTACAACTATCAGCATCATCACCACCGCTGACAACATCATTATCATCACAACTACTACTACTTTTACTACTACTACTACTACTACTACTACTACTACTACTACTACTACTACTACTACTACTACTACTACTAATACTACTTTTATCATTGTTATTAATGTTGTTGTTGTTGTTGTTGTTGTCATCTGTGACGTCAACCAGAACCTCGTGCCATCGCTCACTGACTTTCTGAATGAATGAAAGAATGAATGAATGAATGGAATGAATGAATGAATAAATGAATGAGATGACGAATGAAGCAAAACATTTCGCAACGTCAATGTACCATTATGCGGCCCTTATACGTAAGTACAGATGCGGCCCTTCAAAGGTAAGATAGTTCTTAATACGGCCATTACGGCAAAAAGTTAGCCCACCCCTTGGTGTAGATCTTAACTTCAATCAATCAATCACGATCGATAGATCGATCGATCAATCAATCAATCAATCAATCAATCAACAAACCAACAAACAAACTTGAAATTTATGTATAGGCAAAGCGTCGAAAAATTCGTGAGCGATAATAAATGAAGGTGCTGCTGACGATGATGATGACGACGAAGATGATGATGATGACGACGACGATGATGATGATGATGAGTTGTTGTTGTTGGTAGCAACAAATTCACCCAGACCATCATACCAGGACACTCGAATTTCTTTGTTAACTGTTATGATGATGGTGGGAATCATCATCATCATCATCGTCACCCACCAAACACCATCATCATCATCATCGTCACCCACCAAACATCATCATCATCACGACCTCCCCGAATCATATTTTCCTGCAGTTTCCTCAAAGCGGGACTGACTTCAACCAAATGGATGGAGAGATTCGGAAGGATGGATGGGAATTTTTTGAAGACCTTGGATAAATGAATGAATGAATGAATGAATGAATGAATGAAAGAATGAATGAATGAATGAATGAATGAATGATGATTGAATGAACGAACGAACGAATGAATGAATGAATGAATAAATGAACGAATGAACGAATGGATGAATGAATGAATAAATAAATAAATGAATGAATGAATGAATGAACGAACGAACGAACGAATGAATGAATGAATGAATGAATGAATGAATGAATGAATGATGAATGAATGATCAACCTTACCCTCAACATGTCCGCCATTAGAGTTCCTCGCCCTGGACCCAGTTCAACAATGTTGAATCTATTTTTATTATTGTTATTGTTGATATTGTTGTTGTTGTTGTTAGCAAATCTTTTCATCCATTCGTTGACACACCATACTCCAACCATCTTGAATGAACGATTGATTGATTGGTTGATTGATTGATTGATTGATTGGTTGACTGATTGACAGATTGATTGGATGATTGATTGATTGATTGATAGATTGATTGATTGGTTAAACGACTGATTGATTGGTTGATTGATTGATTGGTTGATTGATTGATCGATTGATTGATTGATTGATTGATTGATTGATTGATTGATTGATTGATTGATTGATTGATTGATTGATTGATTGATTGATTGATTGATTGATTGATTGATTGATTGATTGATTGATTGATTGATTGATTGATTGGTTGGTTGGTTGAATGACTGATCGATTGAGAATGAATTAGCGAACGAGAAAATAAAAAATGAATGAATAAACAAATGAATGAACGAACTAATGGATGAATAATTGGACGAACGAACGAACGAATGAGAGAACAAACAAACGAATGAACGAGTGAACCTCGCCAAACATCTGACTAATCTCAGGGGATGTGGTGAAGTCGCCTTTCGCCCCAAAGACATCTTTCTGCATGTAGTAACCCTAAAAATAATAATAATAATAATAATAATAATAATAATGATAATAATAAATAACCCTTTCATTTTCTAACTATACCAAATATCAATAATGAAATAATTATGAAATCCTATCAATCTAAAACGCTCGTCACTGGGGGCTGGTTTAACTGCTCAGTTGGGGGTTCAATCATTCTCAATCTCATTATCAATCAAATTTTATCATCAACATAGAGTTGCATTAAATTTAACAAAAAGACTTTTATACAGTCTGAACCTTGTATCTATATGGTATCTATAATAATCACCTTTTTATTTTTATCGTAAAAACGTACAAGAAAAAAAAAAAAAAAACAATAATTGTATTTGATAATCAAAATTAAAATATATATATTATGATAATAATTATAATAATAATAATTATGATAATAATAATTATAATAAAATAATTATTATGATAATAATAATTATAATAATAATAATGACGGCATACATGGTTGGCATTGGTTAGAACGATTCTCATGTATTCAGCCACAGTCATCGGCCCATTTAACTTTATCAACGATGTTAAATGGTGGTGAAGGCTTTTCGGTGATAGTTGTGATGGGGATGATGATGATGATTTAGATGATGATGGTGGTGATGATTTAGATGATGATGGTGGTGATAATGATTTAGATGATGATGATGATTGAAAATATGATGATGAAGATTGTGGTGGTGATGATGATGGTGATGATGATGGCGATGATGATGATGATGACAACTTTGATGATGAAATTCTATTAAATCTCCTCACTGCGATAAGCCTAGCTGATAAACATTTTTATCAATTTAAAAATTTAGTTGGTATAATTTTTTATATAAAAATTATTAAATAAATTACTCCAAACACACATACATATATTAATATTTATTATAGATATTATATATATATATCATTTATATTATAGATTTAATATTATATATATGTTGGTAATAAACCATAATTTTTACAATATTCTATTATTTGCCTTATTTGCAGCATGAATTCGGAAAATAAGTTTATTTTGAATTTTAATAAACTAAACGTTCACCAAAAAACTTTAGTGAGAAAAATTTAAAAAACGAACTACAAACATATTAACGCCAAACATTTGGTAGAATTTATAGAATATTGTAAAAAAGGTTATATATATATATACATATGTTATTTACACCATATATATTATAAATTTATTAAATATAGACTATAAATATTATTTATATATTTATATATATATGTTATTCATAACAAAATAATCTAAATCTAATTATAGAATTAACTAACTAGTGAAACTAATTCTCCCATGGAGCTTAGAGAAGATCATGTTTCCAGTTTTCTTGCTTTATATTTTATAATATATTTTTTATAAATTTTTTAATTTATTAATTTTTTTTAATTTATTTATTTATTGTTATTTAGTTTTATTTATTTATTTTATATTATAATATAATAATTATTTATTTTATTTTTTTAGCGTTTTTGATGTTTTTTTTGTTGTTTTCAATTTAATTTTGAATTTAATATATAAATTAGTAAATTTATTCCATCAATTAGTTAGTCTAGTTTGGTTTTTAGTTTAGTAGACTTTTTAGAGTTTTAGTTTTTAAGAGTTAGTTAGTAGATGAAAAACCGGTTTTTTAAAAACCTGATGAACATAATTTTTTAATTCACTTTTATACAGCTAAAAAAACTGTCAACTAATTAATTGACACTAACTTAACGTCAGATTTTATTTTTATTTTAACGTCAATTCAATTTTAAGCGAATTTGGTGGATAAAATTCTTTTTTAGGAAATCAACCAATATTTACAAATTAAAAGCGAACGAGCTTAAAATGATTAAAAAAAAATTTAAGTAAAAATAATGTTTAATAAGAGTAAGCTTAGGTATAGCGTATTGTACAAGTAAATTCTGGTATAAATAATATATAATATAATTCAATTAAAGTAAAAATAATGTTTAAATCTGCCATTTTTATGATTTTATGATCTTTGTAGCATTATTATCGATATTTTTTTCTAAAATAAATACATATTAATTATGCGCATAATAATTTATATATAATAATTAGTTACAATAATCTTTGAAAGAGTTTATAAATAAATTTTTTATTATAAGTAATGTATATTTATCAATGAATGTTTATTATTAATGATTATCAATGTTTACATTGAAACAACATTATATGAATATATACACACATATATAAACAAACAAATAATTATATAAATATGTATATTAATATTTGTATATATATATATATATATAATTCTTTAACTATTTATTAAAATTCTCATTTAATTTGCAAAAGAGCGATTTTATTACCTCATTAATAATTGTATTATTACATCAAGAAATATATATATATATATAGATTTATAAACCTAAGATTAATAATATAGAACATATACCCAATAACCCAATTATATATATAATATATATATATATAAATATATATATATTCACATACATTACTATATATATGTATTATCAAATATACATATTCGTTATTATTTCGACTTTGGTTTTTATTTTTGGTCTAGCTGGTAGGAATACAACTGAAGAAGGTGTTTGTCGAAGTTATTTAACAACAGCATCACTAGCCATAACATCAACAACAATAACATCAATAACATCAACAACAACAGTAGCAGCTTCAATAATGGCATCAATAACAACAATTACAACTACATCACCACGACCAGAAACTGCTACGACCACAAAATATATGAATTCTTTTTTGCTGCTGTCAGCAACAGCGGCAACAACAACAACAACCGCACCAGCAACAACAACGAAAACAACAACAATAACAACAACAACAATATCCATAATGACATCAACGTCGACAACAACAACATCAACATCTACAAAAACATCAACAACAACATTAACCGCGAAACTTGGCACATCAACAACAACATTAACCGCAAAACTTGGCACATCATCAACAGCAACATTAACCGCAAAACTTGGCACATCATCAACAACAACATTAACCGCAAAACTTGGCACATCAACAACAACATTAACCGCAAAACTTGGCACATCATCAACAGCAACATTAACCGCAAAACTTGGCACATCATCAACAACAACATTAACCGCAAAACTTGGCACATCAACAACAACATTAACCGCAAAACTTGGCACATCATCAACAGCAACATTAACCGCAAAACTTGGCACATCATCAACAACAACATTAACCGCAAAACTTGGCACATCAACAACAACATTAACCGCAAAACTTGGCACATCATCAACAGCAACATTAACCGCAAAACTTGGCACATCATCAACAACAACATTAACCGCAAAACTTGGCACATCATCAACAACAACATTAACCGCAAAACTTGGCACATCATCAACAACAACAACAACAACAGCAGCAGCAGCAGTAGCAAGAACACAAATTCCAATAACAACAACAACTACTACTACAATTTCGTCAGATACTCAGCAACGATATAACCATACAACACTACAACTCTTTACAAAACGACCGCCTAAGGCCACTAGACGTCTGGTAGAGACAGCAAGGACGGCTACAACAACTGGTACGACATTAATGACAATAACAGTCTTCCCAGACATCGGGAGAACCAAATACGAAGCCAACTCAACTCTCGACGACAACGACTTCACCAACGACAACAAAAGCAGCCCTGCTCCCGACGCCAACAACAACAGCAAGGCCAAATGGAGTCAGAAATCTTTGAGATTTTCCTTGAAAATAGAGAATCGGATAATTTTCATATTCATAATAACGTTTATAGTGATGTTCTTTCTCGGACTAGGAGCCATGTATCTCTACAGGAAATATCAACAGGAGAATTCCAATGGTTGTGAGACATTATTATAATTTTTTTATTACAATATTATTGAGTGTTGTTTTGTTGAAGATCCACTGACTCTAATCTCAAAACCTCCTCTGCATCCATCGGAATCTCGCTAAGATTTTCCGAGCCTTTTTATCCCAAAACCATGTTTGCGTTTTTTATACTAGAATCAAAACTTTGGACCAAAGATTTAGAAATGTTTTTTTTTCTTCTCTACAAAATCGGCATCCCTCATTTACGCTATTCTTAACTTGTTAGTCCCGTACTGTCAATTCCATGAAGGTGGTCCCTTTTTTGTGTTTTTTGATCCTCTTTCCCATACCCCTATGTGTCACACTTCGTTTGGACTACTTCCGAAAATATATGATGAACGGACCGCTTAAGTCTCTGTTTGTGTTTTTGTTGAAGTTTTCTTTGGATTCATCCTTATTTGAGTATTTTATAAAAGGTCTAGCATTTCTCATTTGCAGTTGGTTGTGTTGGGACGACTTTTGTTTCATTTATTTTCCACATTCCACTTGTTTATACAAATCTTTCCAGTAGAAATCATTTTCCTTCGTTAGCTTCCTTAACTCTCTCTTAACTTGCTTCACTCCTTTAACCTTTAACCTCATACAGTGTCCTGATTTCCAAACTGCTGCAACCTTTTTGGAATTATTGTAATTTCAATTCCTGCCCTCAGAGCTATGACAGTTTTTATTTGAACGAACAAAATACGATGTAAAAGACTTTTCGGGGTCGTCAATATCTGATTTATTAAAACTCTTAGTTGAGTTTATTATTTTACTGCCTTCCTTTTCTGCTCCTCCAGTGAAGTATTTCTTGGGCTTCATCTTCAATTCTGTCTGTTTTTCTATCTTCTTTCTAATTTTCGGTGTGGAACTAGCAAACTTAACTGTCGGATAACAATCCACTGTTGTGTTTCGTTTAGGGCGGCGTGATAGCCTAGTGGTTACGGTCGCCTAATGTTGTTTCGCAGTAACCGGGTTCGAATACGACAAAAAGATCCCCGAGTATCACATGCTTCGTGTGTGATGTGTCATTTAGCACGTATTCATATATACGGTGTTTGTGGCGTGTCGTTGACTCCTCTGAACTTTTGAAGACTGTAAATTGACCTTTAACTTTTAACCTTTCCTCTATTGACCGCGGTTGATGGTCTTTAAATGTTTGTACGAAGCTGACATCATTTTGCTGTTGCTGTTGTTTTTGATGTAATGGCTCTTATTGTTATGGTTATTATTATTATTATTGTTGTTATTGTTATTATTATTATTATTATTATTATTATTATTATTATTATTATTATTATTATTATTATTATTATTGTTATTATTATTATTTTGTCCCAGTTGACGAAAGTGGACAGCAAGGAGGTGAGGTTTGGTGGATGGATAGATGAGTGAATGAGTGAATGAATAAATTACTAAACGAATGATTGAATTAATAAATAAATTAATAAATTATGAGTGAGTGAATGAGTGAGTGAGTGAGTGAGTGAGTGAGTGAGTGAGTGAGTGAGTGAGTGAGTGAGTGAGTGAGTGAGTGAGTGAGTGAGTGAGTGAGTGAGTGAGTGAGTGAGTGAGTGAGTGAAATTAACAAAAAAATGGTTGAATGAACAAGTGTTTATTTAAATGAACTTGTGGGTGGAAAGTAATTAGGTGAGTATGTGTGAATGAATAAGTAGACATATGAATAAAATAAATTTTATTTATTAATTTTTTTTGATCTATTGATTGGTTAACAACCCGCTCATCATAGAACAATTAAACAATCAGCCAACCGACCAATCACCGACTAACGGAGTGGAAACCAGCCAATCACAAACCGACCACGAAACAACGGACCAATCACCAATCAGCCAAAGAAAAACCAAACGATCACTACCCGACCAATCACCAACCTACCAATCATTGATCGACTAATCACCAGTCGACATATCGCCAACCAGCCAATCACCGACCGATCGATCACCAACCGATCGATCACCAACCGATCAATCACCAGCCGACCGATCACCAACCAGCCAATCACCAGCAGACCGATCACCAACCAGCCAATCACCAACCCACCAGTCAGCAACCGACAAATTACAAACCTATCAGCTACTGGCCAATCCGCGAGTCTCAGAAATAGCAATAGATAAAAGAGATTGATTTGCTAATTGAAGAAAAACTAAATTAAATAGTTAATTGAACAATTTATTGAATAAATTTAACAAATTAAAAAATAATTGTAGGTATAATTATCTTTGTAGATTGTTTTTTTAAGTAATTTGTTAGGATGATAAATATTCTAAAATTGAATTTGGGGAATTATACAGAATTAAATCAGTCAATCATTAAACCAATAAGTTAATCAATCAATCAATTGACTGATCAACAAGTTTATCAACCAATTAATTAACTAACCAATCATTCGTTCGTTCATTTATTTATTCATTTATTCATTCATTCAATCAATCAACAAATCAATCAACCAGCCACAAAATGTTTTCAACCAGGTATAAATAATTCACCGTTGAAAACCTAATCCACTTTTAAACAAAGCAACGTCATACAACTTCTTTTAAACAAAACATTCCGGTTTATATAAACATAAATGCACGAACATGCACGAACGAAATAATAATAAATAATAACAATAAATAAAAATAATAAATTTTTTGGCCTACAAAACATGAAAATCACTCACTTCAACAAGTTGTTTCAAATTTTCATTACGGTTTTCATCCTTCTTACGACAGCAATAGCGACATACCACCAAGAAGTTACGACAGCAGCTACTAACGCGCCATCCACTGCTTCGGCTGACATTGAAACTTCACAGAAAAGTGCGCATGGTTTTAAAGCTAGTTATGGAGTAAGTTTCGAGAAAGGCGCCATAGAAAGCAACTGCTCCGAAGTATGTAGTTCAACTAACTGTACATTTGAAAACTGCTTTATGGCTATAATGAACGAGCCTTTCCCAGCTCTAGCTATAAAAGCGGAACTACATCTCAGCTTCATCAATGTAAGATTCGGAAAGATTAACAAATCCTTTTTTGACTGGTTAACAATTATAAAGTTACTGATTGAAAACTGCGTGACCCAATATCGTATTCCGGAAAATTTGTTTTCAAATGTGCTCTTTCTGAAACAACTTTATATTGTAAATTCTCCTAATTTCAGTGACATCTTCTGGTCGAATGATGCTTTCGTGTTCCCTCTGATGCGTTCATTGGAGGAACTTTTTGTCGATGAGAACATTCCAGATGATGAACAAGCCATCCTTTCAACTGCCAGTGTGCTCCAGGTTTGTGTTTTATGCGTGTATGCGTTTGTATGTATGTATGTTTGTGTATGCATATGTGTGTGTGTCAGAGGCGTAGCCAAGGTAGGAGCTTTGGGGCTAAAACCCCTCGATGGAAAATTTGATTAGGGTTATGTCAAAATTGAAAAAAATCTCTATAAAAAATTTTAAGAATTTGGACTGAGAACTGTATCAGCATCCTTAACAATAACAAAGTTTAGTTGAATTTTGCACAAATATATTGGTTTTAATAGTGAAATTTGATAACGATTGTGTGACATGGAAAAATAAGTTAATAAATTTTGTAACATTTTTAAGCAAATTTTGCAAATTTCGGGCTACTCCGCTGATGTGTGTGTGTGTGTGTGTTTTATAATATTTAATTGTTTCATTTATTTATTGGATCAGAAGTAGATTTTATCTACCTTGATCTATTTTTAATATTTTTAAAATGGGCAGTTTTTTTCTTAAATACTTGCAGTCTGCTAATAAATATTCAATATTTTATCTCGATGTTTTCATACATTTTCAATTTCTATCATTCTTCACCTTTTTTAAACTCATTTTCATTTTTCTTGTATGGCTCATTCTCACAATCATTTCCACAATACATCCATCGCTTAACAGTCTTCTCCGAATTTTCGGACCCTGGTATTAACCGGAAACACGAGGGCTCTGAAAGTTCTTAACAAACTGAAAAGAATCCGAAGATTAACATTCAGAGACATCCAGTTCTACTACGTGCTCGAGTACCTCAAACTCTGGAACGTACAAGCCTCAGTCAGGCAACTTGTCTTTGATAGGGTCGGACAACTTAATTTAAATGACAATGTCTTAGAAACGTTTACAAACCTCCATAGCGTTGCTCTCTATTCGTGTCCAGATGTGAACGTCGATGACGACCTGTACAAAGTCATGTACTTCACCAATATAACAGCCTACGATCAGCCTGATGTTCAGAAAAAATTGGACGCGATTTATGCAAAGGCAGTTCAGAATTTACGTGAATATCCTATTGATGAGTTTTCGGAGGAAGACCTGCTGATGCAAACCCCTAACGACGACGAAGACGAACATGCTGACTTCACAACTAAACCTCGAGGCACGACAATAAAAAAGAAAACACTTGAAATTTTAGACGCTAAGGCAGAAATTCAAGCAAACAACCTGAGAATAAGTTGCGAAGTTGTTGGAAAGGCCCCGATTTACGTTTCCGTAAAATTTCCAAACGGTTCCAGCGTTAACTTCATGAAGGAAGTAACACAACCCAGCTACGTATTTGTCTATAACGAGGCGAATGTGGATATTTGTAATAGAAAAGGCGCATTTGTTTGTAGCGCACAGAGTGCTTTCGGTGGCTCCGATAGTTTTGAATTCAGTTTATTCGAGGAATTAAGAGTGAAAAGCGATTGTTGGATGGTTAGGATGAAGTCATTTGGGATGGTTGGTGCTTTCGGGATTGTTGGTTTCTTTTCGTGGTAAGATTGTGTGTTTTGTTGGGCGGTTGATGTTGAGATAATGATGGGAATGATAAATAAGCATGGCGATGAGGAATAATGAAGTTGATGGTAACGACTAATACGATTATGATGGTAATGGGTTCCATGGTGATGTAAGAACATTTTGGAAATAATTAAGTTGAAGATAATAACGACCGTGCCTATTTGGATGATCATGTTGATGATGATGAGGATTATGATAATGATGTGAAAGAAGAAAAAGAATCAGATGATGATGATGACGACGATGATGAGACCATAATGGTGCTAACAATTCGATGAATGAGATGATGATGTTTTTAGCAGGGTGATAGAATTAAGGATGACAATTTAAAGGTTGTTAGTAAAGTTTATACAAAATTTTTTAATTAAATTTTTGCATGCATTTATTTTCTTCTATTTTATTTGTTGTTTATACTTTAACTTGTGCTAAAAAAACGTAATGCTTTCCGCACTCTTCCAAGTCTTCTTCCAAGCAATGACTCATTTTTTTATGTTTTATTTATTTGTAATTGATATAAACACAGTGCTACAAGTTAATAAGTTAATTCTTTACAAATTTTTGGAAAATGATGAATAATCAAATCATTCATAAGTTAATAAATAATAAACGAACAATGATTTCAGTGTATTTAATAGTACAATCGTTGCTATGTTTATTACTATCATTATTACTTACTATTGCTATTATTATTATAACTATTATTATTGTTGTTATTACACGTTACACAATGATCTTTTCGCTTTTTGTCTGTTTCCCTGAATACTTGAAACGTTAAATGCCAGAAGGAATCAATGAATGGATGCCCTTCTCTGACCTTCTTGTTCGTGGTTTCGACTGAAGGAGCATATATACC
The DNA here is from genome assembly GCF_000326865.2 of Helobdella robusta. Lineage (NCBI taxonomy): Eukaryota > Metazoa > Annelida > Clitellata > Rhynchobdellida > Glossiphoniidae > Helobdella > Helobdella robusta. The sequence goes on from NW_008705547.1 coordinate 362,399, forward strand.
ATTAGCCTGCCTCACATCACCATGCACCCGACTTTGATGTACATTTTGATGTACATTTTACTAAAGATATATATATAGATGATATATCCGTAACATTGTAAGTGGTTCTGCGTATGTCAGAGCTGCAATAATAAAGACAAAAAAAAAATTGTGTCGCACGATATCAAAAATTCCTCGGTGGTAAAAAGACGGCACCAAATTTATAAACCTTTTATTCATAATTTTCATACATATTATTAAATGTGTGTATGAAGGTAAAGAAAGTTTGAGCTGTATGTATTACCAATCAAACTGTCTTTTGTTCCTCGTCCAAAACTCTGCTGAAGTTTAAGCGCGCTCGATTACCATCCCAATTTTGGCCATTGTCAGAATCTGCAGAGTCTATGGAAGTTTTTCAAAAAATGAATATTTAAGCCGTTCTGTAGCATCGTATGCAGCTGTCTTCGTCCTACAACTATAACTGAACCAAAATTCAATTTTAACGCGTTCGGTTTCTTTTCGAGTTATTATTATTAGTATTATTCTCGTTATAATAATTTTCGTTAAAATTATATTTATTACGCTTCAACTTTACAACATGAGTGTAAAAAGTGTAAATACTACAATATTAAAATTGAAAGTATGAAATTGGGAACCAATTGGATTTTGAACGTTACTAAATTGTAGTAAATTTTGGATTAAAATTTGCAAACTTTAAATTAATTTAAAAGTTTTAAAAATTAAGCAATTTCTGCAATCATCTAATCTTAATTTACTAAGCTTAATTAGAACTAAATAATTTTCATTTGATTATTGCTCCAGTTCAGGAGTGGGCAAACATTTTGCAGTGAGGGCCGCATTGAGAACAATTTTACCTTTGAAGGGCCGCATATGTACTTAAATAGCAAATTTTTTCGACCCGGGGAAGAATTTTTTTAAGATTTGTGGAAATTATGAAAAATTGAATGTTTCTTTGAATTTCTACATATTGTTTCAAATTATTGGGTAAATCAATTATTAATCAATTGACTGACTCGCTAATAAATCAACCAATTAATTAACCAAACATTAAATCAATCATTTATTCGTTTATTCAATCAATTAATCAATAAATCGATCAATCATTCATTCAATTAGTCGATCAATCAACCAGTCACAAAACGTTTTCAACCAGGTAAAAAATAATTCACATTAGCCCACTTTTAAACAAAACAACGTCATACAAGTATTTTTATATAAAACACTCCGATGTATATAAACATAAATATACAAACATGCCTGAACAAATTAAGTAAAAATAATAATAATAATTAATAGTAATAATAACAATAATATTAACAATAATAATTAATAATAATAACCCATTTTTCGGCTTACACAACATGAAAATCATTCACTTTAACAAGTTTTTCCGAATTTTCACAATTTCAACCCGTCCTACTTACAATAGCAATAGCGACAGACAACAAAGACTTTACGACAGCAGCTACTAACGCGCCAGCCAATCCTACTACTGACATTGAAACTGCACAGAAAATTTCGAATGGTTTTATAGCTAGAAATGAAGTAAACTTCGAAGAAGGCGTCATAGAAAGCAGCTGTTCCGCCGAAGTATGTCATTCAGTCAAATGTACGTTTGAAAACTGCCTTTATGGCTAAAATGAACGAGTGGGTCTCAGCTATTGCTATAAATGACCAAAGAAAACTGAAGCTATATCTCAGCTACAGATTTGGAAGGATGAAGAAATCCTTTTCCAACGGATTGGGGATTATAAAGTTACTGATTGAAGACTGCGTGACCCAATATCGTGTCGCGAAAAGTTTATTTTCAGGCGTGATGTCTCTAAAACAACTTCATATCGTTAATTCTCCTAATTTCAGTGACATCTTCTGGTCGAATGATGCTTACGTGCTCCCTCTGATGCGTTCATTGAACTCTTGCTGGTGGAACTATGGAAACGACAACGTTCATCGTCGCTACAACCGCTACTTTTATATCCACTGCAGTTAATACCGCAACTACATCAACCAACATCGCCGCCGACAAAAGCAACTGTGACTAATTCCACTGTTGGTGATAAGAGATACCTTGGGGTAAAAATTTACCTTGGGGTAAAACTCATAGTGGATAATTCATTGTGGTATTGTTATAAGTCAAAAATGTAAGATTGTCAAGTTTACGATGTTGCAGATTTATTAGTGATGGTTCGATGTCAGAATATCAATTCGATTTGGTCAATGCCTGTGGCAAAACGTTCAAGCAGACGGCCTTCAACATAAGTCCTAACATCTCAAATAAATCCAGTTTTTTCAAAAATTTGAATTCCTTTGTTTAAAAAGATAGAAAATTGTTCTTATATTTATCAATATGCATTTTATTATTATTATTTATTATTATTAATATTATTATTAATTATGCGGTTTTTCTTGAAAGTATAAAAATGATCCAATGATCCAGAATTCGCCCTCAAAAAACGAATGATTTCGTTATTAGCTTTTGTTCACCCAAATGACATTATAGAAAGTTTTGAGCAACTATCGGAGGATTTTCCAGTGGAAGCTCAACCAGTTTTAGACTATTATGAGGACATCTGGATTGGGAGACCTAATCGGCATACGACCTGTGGAACTGCTACAATGCTGCTTTCAATGGCTTGCCAAAAACCAACAACTCCTGCGAAGGCTGGCACAAAGCCTTTAGTGAGCTAATTGGAGCTTGCCATTCAACAACTTTAAAGTCCTCAACAGAGGCGTTTTTTGGGCTTTTGAGGCCCGGAGCGAAAATATTTGTAAGGCCGCTTAATAAATTAACAACTGAAATCGAACCCGAATTCGGTTACTAGAATTATCGTTGATAGTTGTAGGTTCAATTCCTGCCGTGCAATTTAATACTAATTGCTTATTATCGTTTAATCGTTAAAATGCCGAAATCTATTCACCATTTGACCTAATTTGTCAATTAATTGCCGATATTGGTTCATTATTCGGCTTAATTAATTCATTTATCGATTAATTTTTACAGTTGTTGGTGTGTTCGTTCCTAACCTTCATCAAAAACTGTCGTTCAATCAACAATCTATTAATGAATGTTCGAAAATAATTTACATTTTGACTCGTTTCAATTAATTCGACAAATTTCAACTAGAATTCGAGTGAATTTGAAATTTCAAATGAATGTATGTACTCGGAGAATGGTGCAGAAAGCGTAATGAAATATCCTGCATGATATTATCATATATGAAGTTCGTTTTGATTCATCTCTTATCACTTCTCTCATCGCACATACAGCCTGTTCTGGTTCGCCCGATCAATGCCCATTGAAGAATTTTCCTCCCCGATAAATTTTCCGGTGAACACACCACCGACAGCCTGGATATTGGAAAGACCGGCCCCGAAAAGCGACACCCTCTAGGTGGACAACGACACGAGCGCAATTTCACACATCTGTAACGACGTGTAGTATGAAAAACCGACACCGACAGAGATTATAAAATTCTGGGTCGAGAAGTTCGACGATAGGGCGACGGTTAGATGTTCGGTAACCGGCGGTATAGGTAGAGATTCATCCCTCCAAATAATCGAATCCGTCCATTCAGCAATGCTTCACCGCCGTGGCATACATACATCGATACGGAATCGGATAACTTCCATGGAATCTACCTTTGTTTAGTGATGTGTTTCGATTCGGTACGACTACAGTACTGTATCGAAATCGATAAAAATCGAATCGGAAATGTCTCATCAGATAATGAGCAGCGGACAGTCATGGACGCCCACCAAACACGATCTTTATGAGTATTTCAACTCTATTATAGTAATTCCAAATTCAGACATGTTTACATATATTTTCATATAAACAATGTCTAGACACAAACCCAGACACACACAGAGATGTAGACACGCACGCACATAGTTAAACTTCAATTGAAATTCATCTACCACTGTTTCAAAATTTATTTTAATTATACCATAATTAAAATATCATTATTATTAAATATAATTTTGGCGCAAAATTATGAAAACCAGAGCAAAAATAAAACAAAGAAACATATTTTTTTTATAAATTTTTTTAGCGCAAAATAAAATTTAATAATATTCTCAGATAAATGAAACTAGAACTAAAATTAAGGATACCAATATGTACACGTTGGGCCAAAAAAATCAATAACAATAACAACAATAATAATAATAAATATAATAATAATAATAATTATAATAATAATAATAAATATAATAATAATAATAAATATAATAATAATAATAAATATAATAATAATAATAAATATAATAATAATAAATAAAATAAATACAATAACAATAATAATAAGTAATGCCAAATTATGTTGATTTATCAGCGGGTCAACACCGACGACCACACGCTTCAAACACACATTTGAAGAATCTTTTTAAAAACGTTAATAATAATAATAATAAAAAGAATAAAAATAATAATAACAGTAAAATTATTATTATTATTATTGAAACAAAACTTACAGAATAGCGTCTCATTTTGATTTGGAGCAATCTAAAAGAGTGGGGGAAGAGATAGCGAGGAAATAAATAAAAATGCTCAACTATGGAAATTTATTATTATTATTATTGTTATTATTATTATTAGTATTATTATTCATTATTATTATAAATATTGCTAATGAATGTTTACTGCCATTAGGATTATCATTATCTATATCTGTTATTAACCTATAACGTTATTGCATTTATTATTATTATTAATTTATTGTTATTATTATTATATTTATTTTATTATTATTATTATATTATTGTTATTATTATTATTATTATTATTATTATTATTGTTTAAAATATAAACAACAACAACGACATACATGTATAATGAAGCTTAAATCTATGTTGGAAAAAAAGCATGAAAAATAATTGAGAGAGAGAGAAAGAGAGAGAGAGAGAGAGAGAGAGAGAGAGAGAGAGAGAGAGAGAGAGAGAGAATAAACGAATGTAAAAATTATCTAAAAAATGAATAAAAGATATATATATATATATCTATATAGCATGTTATTTAACTTGATTTGATGAAAATTAAAACAACGATTAAGATGATGATGACGATGATAGCGATGATGACGATGGTGATGATGATGCTGATGACGATGATGATGATGATGATGATGACGATGATGATGATGATGATGACGATGATGATGATGACGATGGCAATGATGATGATCATTATACAAACTATAAATAAGTTGATGATGATGATGCTGATGATGATGGTTAGAATGAATGAATGAATAAATATATGAACGAATGAAGAAACAAACAAACGAACGAATGAATGAATGAATACATGAAAGACGAATGAATGAATGAATGAATGAATGAATGAATGAATCAATCAATCAATGAATCAATCAATGAATCAATCAATGAATACATGAAAGACGAATGAATGAATGAATGAATGAATACATGAAAGACGAATGAATGAATGAATGAATGAATGAATGAATGAATACATGAAAGAAAGGACAAAATATATACATAACAGTTACGGACCATAAAAATTTAAAAAATATATCTATACATATACACACATATGAAACTTTTCAGTATTATTGTCAGTATTATAATATTGGTAGTAGTAGTGGTTGGTAGTAGTAGTAGTAGTAGCAGTAGTAGCAGTAGTACCAGCAGTAGTAGTAGTAGTAGTAGTAGTAGTAGCAGTAGTAGTAGTAGAAGTAATAGTAGTAGTACTAGTAGTAAGAACAGTAGTAGAAGTAAGAGTAGTAATAGTAGTAGTATTGTCTACCGATTAAATATTAAAAAATAGAAGACAGGAGAAATTAATTTAAGAAAGATTTTTTTAATTTGTTGTTGTTGTTGTTCGAACTAATGCGAAAATAAAGCATCATAAAATTAGACTTGGATAAAGATGAATGGATGGAGAAATTGGTAAAAAAATGTCTGGGTCCATATTATCTAGATGAATGAATGAATGAATGAAAGAGTGAATGAATGATTGGGTGAATGAATGATCAAATGAATGAACGAATGAATGAACGAATGAACGAACGAATGAACGAATGAATGGAAAGACATAATATAAAACAGTGCAATGGTGCATATTTAAATTAAAATAAACAACAACTCCAACGAGAATGTGCCAATGCAATCACCATCTCCTGTACCTAAAATGAAACTAATGGGACGCATACACCTAGAAGGATAACTAGATAGAGAGGCAGTCAGAAAGATAAAGAGAGACAGAATGATAGAGAGAGAGAGAGAGAGAGAGAGAGAAAGAGAGAGAGATACTTCAACATACCCGATCTCTTTAAACCAACAGACAGACAGACGGACGAAAAGATAAAGAAAGAGAGAGAGAGAGAGAGAGAGAGAGAGAGAGAGAAGAGAGAGAGAGAAAGAGATACTTCAACATACCCAATCAATTTAAACCGACAGACAGACAAAAGGATAGAGAGAGAGAGAGAGATAGAGATAAAGAGAGCGAGAGAAAGAAAAAAAAAGAGTGCATCAACGTACCCAATCTATTTAAAACCCCAAAACAATTTGAGAAAATTCATACCTCAATCGTCTTAGGGCATCTAATTAATTATCTAATTAATTATACATGTATAAGATATGTAAAGTATGAGAGGATATATATATATATATGTATGTTGGTAATAGACCATAATTTTTACAATATTCTTTAAATTCTACCGAATGTTTGGCGTTAATATGTTTGTAGTTCGTTTTTTCGATTTTTCTCACTAAAGTTTTTTGGTGAACGTTTAGTTTATTAAAATCAAAATA
>NW_008705547.1:396776-398075 GCF_000326865.2 Helobdella robusta
TTCTTGCTTGAATGGAAGTTCCAAAAGTGAAAAAGTTTCTAAAAAATGCCGGCAATTGCTGACGTAGAAATCTAAAAATGAATGTTGCAACGTGGTAGATGAACAAGTTTTTGATGTTGAGTATTTTCATCTCGAGATAATATTCACTTGTGTGACAATGAGGATGAAGATTTTTAAATATTCTGATGAATCGGTTTTGGCATTTTGTTAACTGTTTTAGATGAATGTCAGGACTGTTTCCCCAAATTACGTTGCAGTAGATGAGGTGAGGAAAGATTAATGAATAATACAGGTCAATTAGAGTAGGTTTATTTAATTTATTTTTAATTTTGCTTATAACTCCTAGGGTTTTGCATATTCTTTTAGACATAGTATCTATGTGAATATCCCAAGACAGATTGTCCTTGATTGTTACTCCAAGGAATTTTGTGCTGGTTGAGCGAGGAATAGAAATATTGTTCATTTTTATGTCTAGGTTAGGTATAATATTTGTTAAAATTTTCGGACCAAAAATAATGTAATTACATTTAGAATAATTTGCTATTAATTTATTTTTGATAAACCAGGTTGATATATTTTGAAGACTTTTATTGATGTTTTCTACTTCTTTCAATGGGTCTTTAGTTGGGAAGAAGATGTTAGTGTCATCTGCATATAGAAGGTGATTTGCATCAGCTGCATGTTGAAAATCGTTCATGAAGATTATGAATAGAAGAGGACCTAAAATTGATCCTTGTGGCACGCCTGATCTTACGTTAAGTTTTGTTGAGGAGTGACTTTTTATTGCCACATACTGGTCTCTGTTCTCTAGATAACTTTTGAACCATGCACTTACTTTTCCTCTTATTCCATGTGAATTTAATTTTTTAATCAGTATATCGTGGTTGATGACGTCAAAGGCCTTTGAGAGGTCTATGAATACACCTACAGTCAGTATCTTTTCGTTAAGATTATTCATAACATTTTGTGCTAATTGCAGCACAGCTTGCTCAGAGTAAATTTTGTGCTAATTGCAGCACAGCTTGCTCAGTTGAATGCTGTGCTCTGTAGCCATATTGATTATCATTTAATAATTTATTTATGGACAGAAATGAGGTGACTCTGACAAAAATTATTTTTTCTAGTACTTTGGAAAGTGGAGAAAGTAGAGATATTGGTCGATAATTACTTGTCTCTAATTTGCTCCCCTTTTTGTGAATTGGAACTACTCTGGATGTTTTGAAGCATTGTGGAAATATTCCTTGGACGATGGAAAGATTGTAAATATGAGTGATTGGGATGACAATTTCTGGGATGATT
>NW_008705547.1:398125-399509 GCF_000326865.2 Helobdella robusta
GTTGTAGTAGTAGTTGTAGTAGTAGTTGTTGTTGTAATAGTAGTAGTACGTAGTAGTAGCAGTAGAGTAGCAGTAGAGTAGCAGTAGTAGTAGTAGTAGTAGTAATAGTAGTAGTAGTAGTAGTAGTAGTAGTAGTAGTAGTAGTAGTTGTTGTTGTTGTTGTAGTAGTAGCTGTTGTAGTATTAGTTGTTGTTGTAGTAGTAGTAGTAGGAGTAGTAGTAGTAGTAGTAGCAGTAGTAGCAGTTGGTGAATAGTAGTAGTAGTAGTAGTAGTAGTAGTATAATTGTCATCATCAGTGTTATCATCATCATAGTTACCTTCAAATCATCATCATCATCATCATCAAAAGTATAAAGCAACACCGTCACCATTACCTTCACCAGTACTATCATCATCATCATCGTCGTCAATATCATCATTATCACCATTAACACCATCATCATCAAAACTCGTCATCGTCAGACGCCCGTACAACAAATCAAGAATATTTATACGATAATGAGAACATGTATCGATCAGTCGTTCATTCAGCCATTCATTCCTTCATTCACTCATTCGCTCGTTCATTCATTCATTTATTCATTCAGTTATTCATTCATTCATTCCCTTGTTTATTAATCTTTAATTTATACATACAGTCATTCGTTCGTCACCTCATTCATTCAATCCATTATTCATTTGTTCATTCATTTATTTCTCTACCATTCAATCACCCACAACATTCGTTCGTTCGTTCCTTCATTAATTCATTCATTCATCTATCCGGTGCAGAAAGAGGGAAGAGAAAAATAATAAAAGAATAAAAGGTGAAAGAGAAAATGAGTGAGAAAAATAAAAGATCTCTTTCTTCTTCACCACCATCATCACCACCATTAAGAGAGAAAAAGAGAGAGAGAAAAAGAAAGAAAAAAGGAGAGAAAAAGAGAAAGAGAGAGAGAGAGAGAGAGAGAGAGAGGGGGGGGGGGGAATATAGACATTCACAACAGATACAGGGCAGTTACTTACATGATCACATCACAGCATGCCTGATATTTACATCAATTAAATTACAAACACTACTTATCGTCTTCATCATCATCAACATCATAATCATCATCATCCTTATCATCACCATCATTATCATCGCCATCATTATCACCACCACCATCTTCAACATTATCATCATCACCACCACCATCGTTATCACCACCACTTTCATCGTTATCATCATCATCTTCTTCATCACCATTATCACCGCCATCTTCATCATCGGCGTCATCATCATTATCACCACCATCTTCATCATCATTATCATCATCTTCATCATTGCAATAATAATCGCCATCTTCGTTTCTATAGCCATCCCTTACAGCACGAACCATCTTCATTTTTGTTACTGACCTCA
>NW_008705547.1:402067-421091 GCF_000326865.2 Helobdella robusta
TATATATATATATACATATATATATATATATATATATATATATATATATATATATATATATATCATGTTTATCATATATATATCATATATCATGTCTATGTTCGTGTCAAGTTAATTCAATACCTTGAATAGCTAATCATGTCTTTTAAAATAGCATTACATAATAGTAATAATAATAACAACAACAACAACAACAATAATAATAACAACAATAATAAGGATAATAATAATAATAAAAAGAAGAAAAATAGAATAGAGGAAGAAGAAGAAAATAGCATTACATAATAATAATAATAATTATAAATCAAAAATGGGTTCATACATATTACAATTACATATGATTTTTTTACTAGTAAGTATATTATATGTATATTATATGCTCATGACATGAATTAATGATCCTTAAGTGTTTTGTATATATAGAAATTTAATTTAGCAGATCGTGTTTTGGGAATTAATTTTAATTTTTTAATAGATTTTCATTTTATTAGTAAGTATTTTTTAATTTTAACAAAATAATAAGAGAAAACATCTGAAAACAAGGAGGTCAGAAAAAGAGAAGAACCTAATTATTTTAATATTTTAATTGATTAATTAATTAATTAATATAACAGGATAGACGAAACAAAAATTCACCAACCTATCCTATCTTGGAAATTCAAATTAGTGACAAATTAGTGAACAAACATAAAACATTGAAACAATGTACAGTGAAGTCTTAAGAATTTTTTTTCTTTCATTAAAAAATTTAATTTAATAAAAAATTGAATAAACTAGAGACGGATTTGAGTCACATATTAAATGTTTTTTTACATTTAGGAAACAAAATGGATGATTTTAAATAGAATTTCGGGTCGAATTTTATTTGGAAAATGGAAAATACATTTAAACATTGACGAAATATTTTAACATGGCTGGATTTTCTTCTTTCATCATTAATTTCAGTTCTTTGTTTCTTGAATTTTCTGTATAAATTACTATAATTTCACTAGCATAAACCGATCAAACTTATCAATTTGAGTAAAATTACGATTCAATATTTTAAATGTTATTATTCATTCATACGTTCATTCATTCATTCGTTCATTCACTCGATCATTCCAGTCATTTTTTTTCATTTCTCGCGTCATTCAGAATAACATCAGGCTTGAATGAATGAATGAAATAATAAATAAATAAGTGAACGAATATTTAGAAAAATAGATAAATAATTTAAAATAATTTAATTGGATCAATCGCCTATATAAGCAGGCAATAAAATTCGCTCTGAAAGTGACAATAGTAATCTTACTCTTCTCCTTGCTCTTGACTTTTCTTCTGCCTCTGATACTGTTGATCATACTATTCTCTTGAAGCTGCTAGATGATTCTTTTAATATTGCTGATTCTTGTCTATTTTGGGTTTTTTCCTATCTCTGTAATCGTTTTTCTTCTGTTGTTCTCAATAATTCTACTTCTAACACTTCTACTCTTACTTTTGGGGTACCTCAGGGTTCTCCCTTTGGCCCTCTTCTATTTATACTCTATACTTCTGAACTACCTTGTAATTTTAATAATTTTTCTTTCACTAGTCAGCTATATGCTGATGATTCTTATATTTATACTTCTTTTCCTCCATCTAATCTTCATAATCTATCTTTATGTCTTTCTTCAATTATCGCTTGGTCTGACTTTATGTGTCTTAAACTTAATCCTTCTAAATATGAATAAATTTATATCTAAACACTCTATTACTATCCCTCCTATTATCTTACCTGATTCTAGAACTCTTGATGTTTCTCACAAGTTTCGTAGTCTAGGCTTTATTTTTGATTCTAGCATGTCTCTTTTTTTCAGATTAATAGTGTTGCTAGAAGTTACGTAGAATAAAAAAAACTTTTGCCTTTTCTTGACAATCCTACTCTTCTCCTACTTGTTACTTCATTAGTCTTATCTAGGATGGATTATTGTAGAGGATTGCTCTAATATGGTCTTTCTGACCCTACACTCTATCCTTTAGGTAAAGCTTTTAACTCAGCTGCTCGTCTAGTTGCTCGTGTCCCTTTCTTTTCTCATATCTCCACATCTTGTTCTCTTACACCTGACTACCTATAAAATATAGAATAATTTTTAAAATTTGTATAAGTTTCAATCTAAATTATTTCCTAAGTATTTATCAAATATATTAATTGAACTTAAACTTACGATCGTCTTCTTATCTCACTTCTTTTTAACTCGTGCTAAACACTCATTTGCTGAATTTGTATTTGGTTTTTTGGCCCTTTTCTCTGGAACTCTCTATCTCCTTATCTGACTACTTCTCCATCACTTACGAAGTTCGGAGCGGATCTCAAGACCCATCTGTTCGAAAAATTCATTGAGGAGCGCTGTTGAACATCGCGGAAATAGCGCTTTATAAACTGGTTGATCATTAAAATACAATCATCAAGTGATAAATAACTAAACAAGCAAGCCATCTAACTGTAAACCCGAAGCTGAAATGTTTATATTGCTGTATGTACGAATTTTTTCACAATTTCATACGAAACTCCATATTTTTCAACATTTTAAATTTGATCGACAGACTTAAAGAACGCCCCATATTTTCAACAAATTTATCCCATCCAAATAAACATTTAACTTTTAAAATAAATTTATTTATAGTGAAGCGATTTTTCTCTCTTAAATTGTAGAAATTATCTCTATTTTTCAAGAGCCACCCCAGATAAAAAACAGTCTGCGGTTGAATATGGAGAAAGTTGTGTTTCACGCTTCCCTCGCGTATAAATACGCTTAGCATATTTGGAATGTTTAGCCGTGACTGGCGGTATAAATAATAATTTGAGACGTCAATTTTTAATTGTGGCAAAGAATTACAGGGTACAGGGAATTTTCAGGTTTTGTTACAATTGGGAATCCAAGGTTTGACACGCAACAAACATTCACAAGACAATTTTAAACATATTTAGTAGAAAAAATGTAATACTAAAAGCTGAAGTGAAAGAATGTCTCTAGAACCGATCATTTACATAGATGAAGTGCTTGCGTGTGAAGTTTTATCGGGTTATTATTGGCTATTGGCAGATATGAAACTTTTTGCTGCATATGTCAGATTCTGATTTTTAATGAATGAAATAAAACTTGGGAAGAAAAAACCTCTCTAAATAAAATCCCTTTCTCTTCAAACATCTTTTTACTATGACTGACTGACTGACTAAATTTCAATAATAATAATAATAATAATAATAATAATAATAATATAATATAATAATAATAACAACAACAATGAAAACTTCTTTCGGTAGACAGACATACAATTAAAAAAGAACGTTTAAAAATGTATATGTTATCATACAATAAAACATTTGGAAATTAAAAAAGCGAATACACAATACACACACACACACACACACACACACACACACACACACACACACACACACACACACACACACACACACACACACACACACAGAGTCTATATACTCAATATACATATTCATGTAAACAGATAAAGCGCATGACTAATTTGAAGGAAGGTTTCGAAATGCAAATCATCGTAGTAATATAAATACATACATATTTATGAATATAATAAATATATAATTATATATACAAACACAAAAACACATACACACACACACACGCATATATATTCACAAACAAAAATCATAAAATTAATTTTAATAAAAGTTAAATGAGAGCAAAACTCATTAACGTTAAAATTCAATAAGATATTTAATCTACTAATCAATCAATCAATCAATCAATCAATCAATCAATCAATCAATCAATCAATCAATCAATCAATCAATCAATCAATCAATCAATCAATAAACAATCAATCAACTAATTGATCTTTAATCAGCTAATTATTTATCAGTCAGTCAATCAATCATTCAATCAATTAATCGTCAATCAATCAATCAACTAATTGACCAATCAATCAATCGATTATTCATCTGTCAATCAATCAATCAATCAATCAATCAATCAATCAATCAATCAATCAATCATTCATTCAATCACACACAACCGACCAGTTAAGTAGTATTTCAGTATTTCATCAGCTAAAAACTCTTTCTACAGGAAAATAAAATTAATAATAAAAAAGGAGTCAGCAGGAGTCGAAAAAAAATATTGACCCATGCTTAAGAGAGAGAGACGACAGAAATGCTTGCACAACAATAATAATAATAATAATAATAATAATAATAATAATAATAATAATAACCAAATAAAACAATAATAATAATAATAACAATAGCAAAAAAATAAAAAGATAAAAATAACAACAACAATGAAATAAACTATCAAAAATGAAAAAAGAAAAAAAAATTGTAAACTAAAAAAATTTTAATATCGAAGCTAAAAATGAATGAAATTCATTTGCAATAAGAATTAATTAAAAATAATTAGCGCGAAAAACACCACACACACACACGCATATATATATATATATATATTTATATATATATACACACACATATATATATATATATAGGTAAAATACGGAGAATCAAAACAACATCATATATTTGTACAATAATGGTACGTGCATCGCACACACACACACACACACACACACACACACACACACACACACACACACACATATATCTGTGGTTTTTTAATAAATATTGGATCAACAGAAGACTGGAAGCTTAATGTATGTCAATGTTGCTTAAAACCACCATGATCTTTTAAAACCAAAATAGAGAGCTAATTACTGACAGTCCTAAAGTCCTAATCCAATATAATCCCTAGTCCTTATATATATATATATATATTATATATATGTATATATATGTATATATATATATATATATATATATATATATATATATATATATATATATATATATATAAGTGTAGCACATTCCAACAAGATAAAAAAAATAAGTTGATTCATTGATGGATGAATGAGCGAAAGAATGACTTAAAAAATGATAGACGAATGGATGGATGAATCAATCAATCGATCAGTCAGTCAGTCAATCAATCAATCAATCAATCAATCAATCAACAAATCAATCAATCAATCAACCAGTCAATCAACTAGTCAATCAACTAGTCAATCAACCAGTCAATCGATCCTTCCCCTGTTAAAATAACTCAATACATTCAACAAGCATATAACTATATATACCTTTCTTTATTAAACTTACAAATGTTTAATGCTTCTTAAAAAATAAAATACAATATATTATACAATATATATTATCTATATTTCTACACAATCATATATGTATATATATAACATACTATATAATATATATATATATATATATATATATATATAGTCTATATAAATATATATAGTTATTTGTGCAATATTTAAAATAAGTTCTGTTTTTTAATGATAGGCAATAAAAAAAATGAGTGAATTGAATGAATGAATTGGTGAATGAATAAAATAATGAATGAAGTTACAAAGTAGGTAAAATTAGTAAAAAATAAATTATTCTTCAATGGTCAGGCAGAACTATCAATCAATCAATCAACGAGTTACACCTTAACCAGTTTTACTATAATTTCAAACTGAAAGATTTGTCAATCTCAATTAATAAATCAATTAATTAATTAATAAATCAATCAAATAATTCGTCATCATCATCCTCATCACTCTAATCCCCATCATTATCGTCATCGTCCTCATCAGCTGAAGTTGGAATACGTTGAGAAATGCTTCAGATAAGTCAACACGAGTTCGTACAGGTAGTTGTACTGTTCCTATTATTTAGGTGAGTGATTGGTTGATTGATTGGTTGAGTGATAGATTGGTTGATTGATTGATTGATTGGTTGACCGATTATTTTATTGATTATAGAATCCACCGAATCAACCAGTGAATGCAGCAGTTAATCAATTACTTAATTTTTCTTTCATTATTCATTTATTCATGTTCATTAATCCACATGAGTTGTCTCTAGTTTGCCCATGGATGTTTAACAATTGCTTGCGAATTAACATTTCAAAAACGTACGCCATGCTTTTCGGTCCAAAAATTGTTACTAAAAAAGAAAAAGAAAAGTTTAGAACGTTAAAATGACAAATAGACAAGAACCGACAAGATACATTTCCTTGCAGTCACTCCCACAACTAATTTGTCTTGGAAAGGTCACATAATTAATGTTTCTACAAAAATTTCTAAGAATTTGGGAATTCTTTATAAATTAAATTATATCTTACCAAAATTTATAACATTTAAGCTTTTTTATACCCTCGTTTATCCATATCTAATCTATTGTATTATAGTCTTGGGACGAACTGTTAAATCTCATATTGTATTACTTGATAAATGTTAATATTAATTTTTTTAGAATCTATCATATTACAACCTGAAAAAATTTGACCATGTTTCGCATTGTTTTCTCTAAATCTAGACTTTTAACTGTATCAAAACTTCATTTATTTAGAGTTTTATTATTTTATTCATGTTAATTGTCTTAAAAAGATATCCTGAATTTAAGTCATATTTGGTTGAATCGTCTTCATATTCTCTGAGAACCACTCGTCAAACGCTGCTATATCATATTGTCTTGTCACGAACGGAGTTATATTCAACCAATATATTCATTTTTGGTCTAAAATTATGGAATCTTTTACCGTCAGAATTTCATCATTTCATTATTTTATATTCATTTTTGATTTAAAATTATGAAATCTTTTACCGCCAGAATTTCATTATTTTATATTCATTTTTGGTTTAAATTTATGGAATCTTTTACCGTAAGAATCTCATTGTAATAATAACTACACTCAGTTCCAAAACATAATTTTTGATATTATTAATAACAATCATTTCCCCACTGACATTTGCTAATTATTTTTTTTCATTATTTCAAATTATCTGTTATTTTACATGTATGTGGATGCTCACGTGTATATTACTAAAAGTTGTAATTGAATACGATTTTGACATTTGCATTTTTAATTTCAACTCTTCTGTTATTTTATAACGAATGTGTATTTTTTATTTTTGGTTAGGGTGGCCATACAAGCTCGTTTGAGGTTCTGTGTATCCCAGATTTGTCTAAATAAAATTTGTCTGAATAAATAAAAAATGAATATTTATTATTTAAAGAAGCACCCAAACAAACGACCAATCAACCAGACAACACGTCAGCCAAACTAACCAACCAACCGACCATCCAACAAATAAGCTAACCAATACCACCCAACCAACTTGACAATCAACCGACCAACCAACCAAAAAACCAACCAGGTAACCTACCAACATACCAACCAACCAACCAACCTGACAATCGACAATCTGCTTCCGACACTCCTTCAGCCTCCTCACACTCTCCACCACATCCACCTCCATCTCGTCCTTCATCTTCTCCCACACACACAACGCCGACACGAAGAGCCCACTCTGCCTCGCCCCGTCCCTGGATGTGGGTCAGTTTGTTTCGTTTTGTTCACTGACGGATTGATTTCTCGATCAAGTGACTTATGATTTGACTTGTTGATTGATGATTCGATAGACTGATTGGTGGATCGGTTGGCTGGTTGATTGATGGGTGTTGTGTTGGTCGATCGATCGATTGATTGATTGGTGAATCGGTTGATCGATTGATGATTGACTGTTGTGTTGTTCAATTGATTGATTGATTGGTTAATCGGTTAGTCGATCGATCGATTGATTGGTCTGTTGAATGATTGGTCGGTTAATTGATTAATTGATTGATTGGTTCACTGACAGATTGATTGGACATATAAGCAATCAATTACGATTGAAAGGGAGTGAAAGAGAAAAAGCGGGAGTGAATTGAGAAATTGAGAGTGTGAGCTGAGTGGTCAAAAGCGCTTTCAAAATCCTAATGAGTAAATTATAAACCAACTAAATAATGAATCAAATGCAATCATTCACACAACCAACCAATCAAATCAAACGCCCAAACCCCGCCAACCACTAACAAGCAATGAACGATGACTGGTTGATCGGGGTTCTTCTTCATAATCTCTTCAACTCTATCGACCAAACGTATGAAAGCTAGCTCGGAGGGCGGGAACAGCTGATCCGGCGACCAATCACAAAGCTGCAGATGGGTCACCTGGTGAGATTCGTTCGGCTGAGCTTGAACTTCATCGTCGAGTATTTCAACTTTTGGGTTTGAAGTGTCGAGGAGTGCTGATGATGATGACGTGTTGTTTGTAGTTGTGGTAGTGGTGGCGGCGGCGGTGGTAGGGTCAGAAGGATCGGTAGCCTTGGTGGTTGGTGGTGTGGCTGTCGTCGTCGCTGTCGACTGCCTCTTGCTCTGGTTCTGTGGTGGTTGCGGTGAGGTGTGGCAATACAATCACCTTAAAAGCGCCATCTTCATCATTATCTTAAACCTCATGCTCATCATCATCATCTTAATCCACATCACCAACTTTTAATCATCGCACTATTACGTCATCACCGGCAAGCCGCCCACGCAAACAGCCAAACAAACAACCTCATTATTACGACATCAGCTAGACCCGCCCACACACACAACCAAACCAACAACGTCATTATTACGTCATCATCACCGGCAGGCCCTCACCCCCCCCCGACCAACATTAGCATAATAGTTGAGTTGCAGCTGCCTGACGACCACCTCCTTGTCCCTCTCTGTACTGACGGTCTCAATGAGGAAAGGGCCGCACTCGCATTCCTCGTTCTCCTCTGGCCAGTACTGTGCCGCCGTCTGCACGCGTGTGGTGTGTTTGTTTGTGTCTGTGTTTGTTTGTATGTGCTGTGTGTGTGTTTGTTTGTGTCTGTGTGTGTGTTTGTTTGTGTCTGTGTGTGTGTTTGTTTGTGTCTGTGTGTGTTTATTTGTGTCTGTGTGTGTTTGTTTGTGTCTGTGTGTGTGTTTATTTGTGTCTGTGTGCGTGCTTATTTGTGTCTGTGTGTGTGTTTGTGTCTTTGTACGTATGTTTGTGTCTGTGTGTGTGTGTTTGTTTGTGTCTGTGTGTGTTTATAATAATAATAACCTCGTCGGAGCCGTCGAAGTGGTTAAGCATGACGATGCAGCAGCACTTGTGGTCGCGGACCATGCGCCAGAGGTCGATGACCGTATTCAAGAGGGGCATCTGGGTGAGGATCAGACTGTTCGGATGCCTGAAGCTCTGGTTATTATGATTAATTATGGCCATAAATTATGAATTATTATGAATAATTCTGATAAATTATGATAAATCCTGATGTGAAGGTATAATTTTGATGAATTATATGTAAAGATATGTAAAGTAGAATGATGAAATGAGTCAAGATCAGACTGTTCAGGTGTCTGAAGTTCTGGTAATTATGACTAATTATGGCCATAAATTATGAATTATTATGAATAATTCTGATGAATAATGATAAATCCTGATGTGAAGATGAATCCTGATGTGAAGGTATAATTTTGATGAATTATATGTGAAGATATGTAAGGTAGAATGATGAAATGAGTCAAGATCAGACTGTTCAGGTGTCTGAAGTTCTTGTACATATGATTTATTATGATTATAAATTATGAATTATTAATGTGAATTATGATGAATTATATGTGAAATGTATAGAAGGGACATATGTGTTGAGATCAGGCAGTTTGATCAGAAATTAGGAATAATCATGAATTATGAATAATAATGAATTAGTGAATTCCGATGAATTATATGTAAAGTAGAATATATGAAAGATCAGACGGCCTGGATACCCGAAGCTCTGGTAATTATGAAAAATAAATTATAAACTATTACGAATTATTACGGTGAATTATGAATAATTATGGTGAATTATGAATAATTATGGTGAATTATGAATAATTATGGTGAATTTTGTGAATAATTATGGTAAATTTTGATGAATTATGTATGGAGCAAAACGAAAAGATGAAATGTTAAGAAGGGACATGGGTGTTAAGATCAGACCGTGCGCTCAGATGTTTGGGACTTTTGTAATTAAGGTTAATCAACTAGGCCAATAATTATTAATTTTTATGACGAATTAATTATGATAAATTATGATTGGTCACCTATAATTACGATAAATTATGATTGGTCACCTATAATTACGACCAATTATGATTGGTCACCTATAATTACGACCAATTATGATTGGTCACCTATAATTACGACAAATTATGATTGGTCACCTATAATTACGACAAATTATGATTGGTCACCTATAATTATGATAAATTATATTAGCGAGTTATGGTTTAAATTAAGATGAAAAAATCTTCAGGACAAACATCTAGTAGGATAGCATTGATGTAGTTGTTAGTGCCCTCGACCTGTGTCATCAGATAGGGACGGTGGTTGTCGTCTGGTTGAAATCAATCAATCAACCAATCAGTCAACCAATCAATCAATCAACCAGCCAACCAATCAACTTATAGATCAACCAACCAATCAACTTATGGATCAATCAACCTACTAATTAATCAATCAATCAATCAATCAATCAGTAAACCAACCAATCAACTTATAAATCACCCAACCAACAAATCAACTTATAGATCAATCAACCAACCAATTAACCAACCAAATCAACCAACCAATTAATCAATCAACCAACCAATTAACCAATCAATCAATCAATCAATCAATCAGCCAACCAATCAACTTACAGATCAACCAACCAACCAATCAACTTATTGATCAATCAACCAACCAACCAATCAACTTATGGATCAATCAACCTACTAATCAATCAACCTACTAATCAATCAATCAATCAATCAATCAATCAATCAATCAATCATTCAGCCAACCAATCAACCAACCAACCAGGTATGATGTCATTACTTCTGTTCTTGCCGGCGTTGATAGGCAGGAGAGCATCACAGTGCTCATCAGGGTGCGGATAACAAAATGATTTCAATCTCTGCGATGTGTCAATCAATCAATCGGTCAATCAATCAATCAATCAATCGGTCAATCAATCAATCAATCACTTAATCAATCACTTAATCAATCAATCAATCAATCGGTCAATCAATCAATTAATCAATCAATCAATCAGTCAATTGATCAATCAATCAATCAATCAAGCGAATTATTTTCCAAACAACCAATTAGTCGACCAAATAAATGATTCATCCACTCAAACATTAATCGCTTGGATAACTAGTAAATTGATCAACCAGCGAATCAATCAATCAACCAACCAACCAGTCAGTCAACCAACCTGCCAGCTAACCAACCAGCTAACCAACCAACCAAACAACCAGCTAACCATCCAGTTAGCCAGCCAGCCAGCCAACCAACAAACCTCAAATTGTCCCACCAGCATTCCCTCGACATTCTTCATTTCAGCGTACTTAGATTCGAATTCAGTCAAACTTATGGTCGTTGATTTGGATTTTAACGCTTCGGTCAGAGCTTCGTATACAAATATGTACTGTTCCTTTATGTATGTATGTATGTATGCATGTATGTATGTATGTATGCATGCACGTATGTAAGTGTGTGTGTATGTATGTATATATGTATGTATGGTTCCCTTGTTGATAAAAGCTATGAAGGAGCTAAAATCAATTTCAGGTTCCAGTGTTTATTTATGTTCGGGGTTCCTGCACAGAAAGGTACTTCGTTGCTCCCTCCATATGCCATTAAATCTTTGTAATAATATTGAAATGTATTGTTTTATGTAACGTTTATCTTATGTATGTATGTACGTACGTATGTATGTATGTGTGCATGTATGTATCAACAACATGCGTATGTATGTATGTATGTATGTGTGTGTGTGTGTGTGTGTGTGTGTGTGTGTGTGTGTGTGTGGGTGTACATTTCATTAGTATTACAATAAAAGTATTCAAACGTCATAGCGAAATACAACTGGAGCAATCCTAAAAGTACAAAGATACGGCACGACAAGAGTATCATCAAAAAAAACATCTTCATCTTTCTTCTATTCTTCTACCTCATATCGTCCTATTTAATGCAGTAATTACTTTCTATTATTCATAAATTCTATTCTATTTTAATCATCATCTCATAATTCACATGTTGCCGCCCTCCTTTCTCTCTCTCTCTCTCTCTCTCTCTTTCTCTCTCTCTCTCTCTCTCTCTCTATGTGTGTGTGTGTGTTGTTTGACAACAGAGCTAGTTAGATTTACATAAAAAGATACCACTAAAAAGATACTACTAAAAAATACTACTAAAAATATACTTCTGAAATGATACCACTAAAAAAGATACTTCTAAAAAGATACTACTAAAAAGATATTACTAAAAAGATGCCACTAAAAGGATACTTCTAAAAAGATACTTCTAAAAAAATACTACTAAAAAGATACCACTAAAAAGATACTTCTGAAAAGATACCACTAAAAGGATACTTCTAAAAAGATACTTCTAAAAAGATACTACTAAAAAGATACCACTAAAAAGATACTAAAAGGATACTTCTAAAAAGATACTTCTAAAAAGATACCACTAAAAAGATACTTCTAAAAAGATACTACTAAAAAGATACCACTAAAAAGATACCACTAAAAGGATACTTCTAAAAAGATACTTCTAAAAAGATACCACTAAAAAGATACTTCTAAAAAGATACTACTAAAAAGATACCACTAAAAGGATACTTCTAAAGATACTGAAAAAACTTGTCTTAAAATCGACGAATCTAAGTTGTAAACCTGAGCGTGATACCAACCAAACCCACACAACTAATACAACAACCAACTCATTATAAACATCAATTATTTTTTATTTCGCGACAGAAACATTCCATTTTACCACTAATGATGCTTTGTAATTCTCCGAAATGGCTTAAAACTCAAAGTTCTTAAGCGAACGTTCGTCCGCTAGCCTTTTCTCGAGTTTTAATCTACTATATTTTCTATTTTTAATTATAACTACTATAATTATACTATAATAACTTACAATCTCCAGAAATGGCTTAAAACTGAACGTTCGTTGACGGGCAGAACATTCGCTAGCTTTTCTAAAGTTAAAAAAAGAACTACTACAACAAAATAACTTTTTTCAAGTTTTAACCTACTAAATTTTTTAGTACCTTTTAGTACCACAACACTTTTTTCAAGTTTTAACCTACTATATTTTCTATTTTTAATTATAACTACTATAATTATACTATTATACTTTCACTCTCCAGAAATGGCTTAAAACTGAACGTTCGTTGACAGGCAGAACATTCGCTAGCTTTCCTAAAGTTAGAATAAGTGCTACTACTACAACATTCAATCAATCAATCAATCTAACCCTAACCCTAACCCTAACCCAGAGACCCGGTTTCCCGAGGTAGGATGTACTACTACAACATTACTAAAACAACACAGCCCCCGAATTACGTTTGGTTGTTGCATCTGTTACAGAAGAAAAAAAAAAAAAAAAAAAAACTACTACTACTACTGCTGCTACAGCAATAACACTGGTGGCAGACTACTAACGACAGTTTGAATCATGTTGCATCTGTTGGCCCTCATGTTGTGGGTCAGCCCGTGCAGATCTACCCTGCCCTCCTTCTCGGCTTGCTCCAGCAGGTGGTCCAGGGCTATGAACGTTCCACTGCGACCAACGCCGGCACTGTTTGTGGCAGCGAGTGGTGGGTAGTAGTGAGAGGGATGACGATGGTGTGGCTTGTAGAAAGAGAGAAAGAGAAAAAGAGAGAAAGAGAGGGAGAGAGAAAGAGAGAGAGAGAGAAAGAAGTAATTATTATGCTCGCCAACCTGCAGTGTACAATAATGGGACCAGGATGCGATGAATCCAACTTTCTTACCTATTAAATGAGTCACCATCATCAACATCATAAAAAATCATCATCACTAAAAACGTCATCATAATCATCATCATTCACCTTCTTATCATCATCATCATCATCATCACCACAGTTTTCATCTTTCTCGTAGTCAATCCCCTCCCCATCAAAACTATCCCATCCACCACCACCACCACCACCATCATCATCATCACCATCACCACAATTTTCCTCTTTCTCGTAGTCAATCCCCTCCCCATCAAAACTATCCCATCCACCATCCAACACCACCATCATCATCACATTCCTTCATCACCAACCTTGTTCCTAAACATGATGAGTGGTGACGTGTGGTAGGGCACGCCATGGTCGGGCCAGGCCGTGAAGTGGAACTGCTTAATCTCCCTGCTCTCCTCGATCCACGGGTCACATTTGGGCGTAGGGGGGCCCTTCTTCGACGCCGGGAATACATTGGCGTAGATGTTTTCAGGGGAGCAGTTTTCGTATATCGCCTCTGTAGTGGCTGCCATAGCTGTCGGTGGCGACGATGACGTCGTTGGTTGCTGTTGATGTTGTGGAGTTGACGTTGCTGGCTGCTTGCTGCTATACGACGATGACGATAGCGCTGCTACTACTGCTGCTGTCGTCGTCGATGGCGATGATGTCGCATGCAGTGGCGACGATGATGATGTTGTCGTTATTGGTTTGTTGCTGCTGCCACTGGCTATTGAAGATCTGGTCAGTGAATTATCAACAGCCGATGTCCTCTTGTTGTTGTTGTTGTTGATGAAGTTGCTATTTCCAACGTTATTAATGATGTTGTTGCTGCTGTTGTTGTTGTTAACACTACTGGACAACAAACTTTCCTTCTCACCCTTCCCGACATCAACATCTTCCTCCTCTTCCTCCTCCTGGTTCTCATTCTCTCCACTCGCCACCTTCTCACCCACTCTACCCTTATTACTACCGGGCAGACCCGAAGGTGAGGAGATCGAAGAAGACGCCGCTGGGGACGATACCGGTCTCTGATTGGTCGGCGAAATGGATGACGTCACCTGAGACCACTTTCCATGGTTGGCTGCCGGAGACGACGACGACGATGAAGCAGACGATCGAGCTTTTGGTGACGATAGCGATATAGACGATTTCTTTTTGTTGTTGTTATTATTATTATTATTGTTGTTGTTGCTTGGCTCGGGGTCAGTTGAGCCCTTCCCGCTTGCCACGACGCCATTGTTTTTGGGGGCCACCGAAACAGAGGCCCCACCGTTTTCGCCCTGAAACTCGTTGCCCTGATAACCGTTGGCCGTCGTCGTGCTGCCGTTGTGGTCGACCAAGCATTTGCGGACTGTAAACGATCTGATCACGTGACTAGAGGATCTGGCGATGACGTAACGATGACGTAACATAATGACGAGGGAATCAAAACGAAGAAATCAAAATTCTGATCGGTCGACATTTCGACAGAAGACAATCGCAATCATCATCACCACCATCATCATAACCACACCATCACGACCATCATCATAACCATCGCAATCATCTTCATCAACCAATCAATCAATCTTCGTTTAGCATCCAGAGACAAATCATAACCATACCATCATCAACATAACCATCACAATCGTCATCATCATAACCATCACAATCATAATCATCACGCAGCAGCAGCTACCTTTCAACGCTAGTGAGTGTGACGCCGAGGTCCCCGTACGACTTCTCCTCGTTGAGCTGGTCTGGCCAGTACTGCTCACACTTGGGCTGAGGATGGTAGCATGAGCATGATGATGATGAGGGAAGTAAAAGCGAGGGAGAGAGAGAAACTAAAAGCAAGAGAGAGAGAGAGAGAGAGAGAGAGAAAGAGGAGTGAGAGAGAGAGAAGAGAGAGAGAGAAAATTACTTGCAGTGTGTACATTTCAAGTTGTCAAAACTTCCATAACTACTACGGTTAAAATTGCTAAAAAACAAAGCAAGCATCAAAACACGAATAATAACTACAATAAACAATAATAATAACAACAAAAATAAAAACAACAAAAATGAAATACCTACCCTCCCCTTCTCGACTAGGTTAGTGAGCATAACAATCCTCAACGAGTTCTCCTGCCACAACATCCTCCATATGTCCTGTACCGACCACTTGTTGCATCCCTGTACGTATGTGTGTGTATGTGTGTGTATGCTTGTGTGTGTGTGTATGTGTGTGTAAGTATGCGTGTATGTATGTATGTTTGTATGTATGTGTATGTGTGTGTGTGTGTGTGTGTGTGTGTGTGTGTGTGTGTGTGTGTGTCCGTCAAACATCAAGTAACAAATGGATTAACACTTTGATTTGTCGTTAATGTATGTATGTATGTTAAAACCAAATCGTGATGAATGACACCAAACAGTCAAACATCTGATTAAAAGGGTTAACACTTTAATGTATGTATGTATTTTTGTATGCGTGTATGTATGTATGTTTGTATGTATGTGTGTTGTGTATGTGTGTGTGTGTATATATGTATCTATGTATGTGTGTGTATGTAGATCTTAAAAAAAAAACAGAAAACGAAAAATCTTAAGTAAGGATTTAAGTAAAATAAAAATACTAATAAATAAATACGAATATGTAACGTACACACACACACGTACACACGCACACACACACACACACCAATAGCGACAGATACAAATGAAAGTACCTGAGCTGCAATGTAGAACTTCGGTTTGTTGTATCCATCAATGTAGTTGGCATTGATGTAATCTGAGTTTGGGTCTCCCTCCTGAGTCTCCAGGATAACCCTCGAGTGGTCATCTACATGTGTGTTTGTTTGTATGTGTGTGTATGTTTGTATGTATGTGTGCGTATGTTTGTATGTGTCTGTATGTGTATGTATGAGTGTGTGTGTGTATGTTTGTATATGTATGTATGTGTGTGAATGTATGTTTGTATGTATGTATGTATGTATGTATGTATGTATGTTTGTATGTATGTATGTATGTTTGTGTGAATGTATGTATGAATGTATGAAAATTATAACGTATATCTTATGAAAATTACAGCGTATGTATTTCTGCTAAGATGACCACACTAGGTAAATAAAACAACAACAACAACAACATTAACAACAACATCATACTCAACAACATTAACAACAACAACAACAACAACAGCAACAACAACAGCAACAACAACAGCAACAACAACAGCAACATCAACATCAACATCAACAACAACATACTCAACAACATCAACAACAACAGCAACATACTCAACAACATCAACAACAACAGCAACAGCAACATCAACAACAGCATCAACAACAACAGCAACAACAGAATACTCAACAACAACAACAACAACAACAACAACAGCAACAACAATGACGACACGTACATGGTATGATGTTGATGAATCTGTTCTTCAGTCTGTTGTCCATCTTCATGCCGAATACAGTTGTGGCTTCCACGTTGCCTTCGGGTATCTCCTGCCGAGTTATGGATGGAGGAGGAGATGAGGTGTGATGCATTCTTGTTAGCGCTTAGCGTCATCTTTACGACAACATCATGACATCAACATTATCTTTACGACAACAACAACAACAGCATCATCTTTACAACAACAACAACATCTTTACAACAACAACAACAACAACAAAAACATCATCATCTTTACAACAACAACAACAACAACAACATTACATCAACATCATCTTTACAACAATATCATCTTCACAACAACAACAACAACGACGACAGCATCGTCTTTACATCACCACATCACATCACATCACGACCAGCCAGCCAGCCAGCCAACCAACCTACCTACCTTATACTCCTTCCTCAGTTCCTCGCATGCATTCTCACTCCTCGCCCTCACGTAGCTCTCCAGTTCGTCAATCGGGATCGCTGGACGAACGATTCGAGGCTTCGGCTTTGCCTGGAAAAAAATCCAACAACAACAATAACAACAATAATAATGATGATGATTGTGTGTGGTTGCTGTGGTTGTGTGTGGTTGTTGAGTTTCTGTGTGGTTGTTGAGTTTCTGTGTGGTTGTGTGTAGTTGTTGAGTTTATGTGGGGTTGCTGTGTTTGTGTGTGGTTGTTGAGTTTGTGTGCAGCACGAGCAAACCATTACCGCGTTACCATGACAACTATCATCGAATTGAAATTTCTCTCTCTCTCTCTCTCTCTCTCTCTCCCTTACCATTCCCTCAACTGTGGACTTCAACATTTGACCTTTCACCCCAGGCCTTGACACTGACCTTGAACTTTTTGTTAGCGTCCATGTTGTGTTTCCGGTTGTGGTGGTGAGACGGGAGGAGGTCGAAGTCATCCTCGAGGATCATCGATCCGTTCTGCATCTGGTTCGACTTCCGGAAGAGCATGTTGGCCCCGTGCGAGTTTCGAGATAAGTTTTTCAATCTAAGTCTTCTATTTGTGGTGATGCGGCGACAATCAATCAATCAATCAATCAATCAATCAATCAATCAATCAATCAATCAATCAATCAATCAATCAATCAATCAATCAATCAATCAATCAATCAATCAACTAGCCAACCAATCAGCCAACAGACCACCAATGAGCCGACCAACCAACCAACCAACCAACCAACCGACCAACCTATTCATGAAATAGACAAGGACAACAGAAGCGCACATGAGTACAATCAAAAGAGTCACCAGGATGGATATAAGGGCATGCGAGCCAAAATCCCCCTGGCTAGCTTCACCACCACCGTCCCTACCACCGGGAGTGTGGAAGGGGTTGCCTGTATGGTGGTTATTGGGGGGTCTGTTGGGGGTGGCGATGTAGATGTCCTGGAGAGAGTTCGAGTTCTCCCCCTTGTCGTTCACCGACATCAACTTGATGACGTACGTGCTGTTGCCTTCTATGTCGTCGTTTGTGATTCTCTGGTGGGTCGGGTGATTGATTGGTTAGTCGGGTGATTGGTTGTTTAGTCGGATGGTTGATTGTTTAGTTGGATGATTGGTTGTTTAGTTGAATGATTGGTTGATTGGTTGGTTAGATGGTTGATTGGTTGGTTAGATGTTTGATTGGTTAGATGGTTGATTGGTTGGATGGTTAGTTGGTCGGGTGATTGTTTGGTCGGGTAATTGATTGGTTGGTTAGATGGTTGATTGGTTGGTTAGATGGTTGATTGGTTGGTTAGATGGTTGATTGGTTGGTTAGATGGTTGATTGGTTGGATGGTTAGTTGGTCAGGTGATTGATTGTTTAGTCGGGTAATTGATTGGTTGGTTAGATGGTTGATTGGTTGGTTAGATGGTTGATTGGTTGGATGGTTGATTGGTTGGATGGTAGATTGGTTGGATGGTTGGTTGGATGGTTGATTGGTTGGATGGTAGA
>NW_008705547.1:421398-450412 GCF_000326865.2 Helobdella robusta
GATTGTTGATAACAGTGTTGAAGATGGTGATGATGAAGGCAATGATGATGATGTTGCAATGACCGCACATAAGTTACTTCATTTTTTACGTTAATGACGATGATAACCAATCAACCAACCAGTCAACCAACTAACTAAATAATAATAATAATAACTAATAATAATTAAAATAAATAATAATAATAACCAATAATAATAATAATAATAACCAATCAACTAGCAAATCGACCAACCAATCACAAATTAACCGATAGCCAGCCAACCAACCATCCAACCAACCAACCAACCAACCGACCGACCGACCGACCGACCGACCGACCGACCGACCGACCGACCGACCGACCGACCGACCGACCGACCGACCGACCGACCGACCGACCGACCGACCAACCAACCAACCATCCATCCAATCAATCAATCAACCAACCAACCAGTCATCCAACCATCTATCCATCCAACCAGCCCGAAAAAAAAACCAACCGCCTCATGAAACTTCGAGTCCACATTTGTAGTCTCAAACTTCAAATTCTGGCTATTAGAATTCCGGTAGTAGATGACGTAGGAGGTGATCCTGTTGCAGCGGGACTGCTCATCCCGCAGAGGCTCCCACGACAGGTGCATCACTATATTTCTGGTTTTCTCGTTCAGGCGCGCACTATACGAACTGATCTTTGGCTTGTCCGGAAGCCCGCACAGCGTATAGAACGAATCTGTTATGGGCTCACCAATTATAGTATCTGCAACATCGTTTTCGTTGTTTATTGTGCCGGGAGAACTACCACCAACATTGCCTTCGTTTATGAACCTTTTGTACTTAACCTTGTCGATGTTATTGAAAGTGGGACTCTTGCCTTTGAAGGGCGATTCACTCACATCGCCAACATCATCCTTATCAATTCCATTATTATCGTCATTATGAGCCGATTTATAGCTAAATACATCATCGTTGGCGTTATAATCATTAAGAAACGCATCATCATCATCGCCAACGACACCACCATCGTCATCATCATCATCGTCATTGTGGTAAACTGCATTTCGTTTCCTGACCGCTCTATCGCCCCCAAAAACAACGTCATCACTATTACCCTCAATATCACCATCATTACCATTAGCTGTGACGCTACTTAATTCATCATTATTTCTATCTCCACCATCATCACCGCCGACATCTTCACTTCTGGCTAACAACGGCCTACTTACTGGACCCTTACCATCACTATCAGAAGCAGAGCCACTATAATTGTTATACATATTATTACCGCTATTTTTATTATTAATATA
Source organism: Helobdella robusta (assembly GCF_000326865.2). NCBI lineage: Eukaryota > Metazoa > Annelida > Clitellata > Rhynchobdellida > Glossiphoniidae > Helobdella > Helobdella robusta. The sequence continues at coordinate 422,683 of NW_008705547.1, forward strand.
ATTATTATTATTATTCTTGACGAGAATAGGGAAGATGACGAACTCATACAGGCTGTTCCAATGCAAATTCGCCACGTGCAACTTGTAGCCATCCATGTGAAAGCTGTGTGGTCTAATAACATAATAATAATAATAATAATAATAATAATTATTATTATTATTATTATTAATAACGCAATAATGAGAACTTTTTTATCTTCAAAGCCAGGGTAATAAATGATTAAAAGGATTGGAGGAAGTAGCTGGACTGGAAAAAGTTGATGCTAGATGAAGAAAATGTTGAAAAAAGAACTGGCTGGTCGCAGTAGAGTATCCGCTGGAGAGTATCTCCCTCAAGTCCAGGAACCATATTCTTCTTATCCAAATTATTCCGCAACCAGCTGTTGTTAGAAATCCTGAAATGTTAAAAATAGCAAATGCCTCTGAAGAGAAAGGAAGAGGTGTGACTCTTTTTTCATTCACCAGCACAAAAACAGCCGTAAAATATGGATGTGAAATCATTCATTTGAACGCAGAAGAAGAGAAAATATTTAACAGCTACGGAGAGCAGATCCTGAAAAAGAATACCTCGTATTGTTTCCATGACAAAGAACGGGAAGAAACTAACCGCCGGTTTAATTAATTTCATCCTGGCCCGAGCTTTTAATAAAGTTGGATTTGGGCAATCAGTAACCTCGAACTAAATCAGAGAATAGGCAGGCACTTCAGTTGCTTTGAATGCACCTGAAAGAAGATGTGGTAGCTCATTCAAAAGGACATAGCAGTTCCACTGCTGAATTACATTATAAACAAATAAAAAGAAAGCCGCTGAAAGTGTATTGAGGGGTGTTTACAAATTTGACACGGACCAATCAGCATGTTTTAAAGTCAGCCAACAAAATGAATGGAGATGTAACTGAGCAGGATGGTAAAGATGATGACAAAGAAAATGAAGAGTGCGCTTGCTCGTGAAATCAACTCAAAAAATGGCGCTATACAAATCCAGCAGTACAATACAATACAATACAAATGCAATACAATGCAATGATGATAATGTTGGTGATGGTGGAAAATGTGAAGATGATAATGAATTAGGGGCAAACGAATATGATGCTGAATCAAGATATGCGTGGAAAGTCGAAAATTTGGAAACAATAAAGTCGTTGTTTTCTAATTTTACCTGTAAACTTCCAAGTCTTCAAACGAAAGAAGCATTGTTTCTGACAAGAAAGATAAACTTTTGGATATTTATAAAAAAGACAAATTATTTTAAAGAATCGTATTCAGTAGAGTAAGTTGTATGTATGCTGTAAGAGCCAGGCTTATAAAGATTTTAAAATTTTACATTTATTTATTTGTTTTCTCTTTAGAATTTATCACATTTATCATTGTAAAATAAACTGTTCACTGTTTATATCACTTTGTTTCCATTACGTAGTAAATGGATCAATATAAAATTACGATGATTGATTGATGGATTGATTGACGGATTGATTGATGGATTGATTGATTGATGGATGGATGGATGGATTGATTGATGGATGGATTGATTGATGGATTGATTGATGGATTGATTGATGGACTGATTGATTGATGGATTGATTGATGGACTGATTGATTGATGGATTGATTGATTGGACGTTTTTACTATTTTCAATTGCTATCAGAACAAATAGTGAACTGCTTTTTCTCATCATTCCTACCGTTAACCTATACATTTGTCGTGTGGATGTAAAGTTTTTATGATTTGTATATGAATGCCAACTATGTTTGAGAAATATTAAGATCCATCTGACAATCATTAATAACTCATTTCATATATATCTGCTACTAGGAAGAAACTTTATTAAATATTTATTACTCTGAAACAACATTAAACTCATTTTTTTCCCTTTCACGGACTCATAGCTGATCTACTCAAATTAGAAACTGCAATGAGATTGATATGTCTAAATTAAAATTTACAAAGTAGACTGTGCCGATTGCACAATGAGAAGGAAGGAGAGGCCCAGCAGCGTCTGTGATGACTCATGCATTCGAACTTTCATTCAGACAGAGAAGTCGAAAAGTATTAACCAGGGTATCGAACCGTAATTTTTTCGTTTCGGTTTACGGTTTCGATTCAATCTGCCAAACGAATTTCGGTTCGGTTTCGGTTTTAGTTCCTGAAATAATATCGGTTTTTTTGGTTTTCGGTTTCGCTCCGAAACTCAACTTTTTCAAGCATAGTCCCTTAAACGCATGTAACGGACATACGGACATCCCCAACTATCACCACAATGTCAATTTGAATTAAATTTTAGATTGTGAATTCGAATCTAATTAAAATTAATAACAATAATAATAATAAACAATAATAATAGTAAACTAACTCAACGGTGATATTCTTGGCTCTCCTCCAATGATATTCATCCATCAGTCCATCTGCTCTCTTCTCATTCTCGTCGGCCAACCTGGATAGATTAATGTAATGATATCTATGTTTTAATGTCGTCGTTGTTTTGTTGTCTATGCTGTTGTCAACATCTTTGTTGTCTATGCTGTTGTTGTTGTTAATAGATTGTTTGTTGCCGGCTTGTTTGTTGATGACGTTGTCACTGCTATGACGATGACGATGTTCGTTGATGTTGTTGTTGTTAGTGTCATGGCGTTGGTGCTGACTGGCATATTTATTGTTGTTGTTGTTGTGATGGATAACGTCACCGTTCTGAGGCGATCCTGCACTAAATTCTTCCGCTACTTCCGACTTTTTGCCGCTCAGGTCGTCACTGCCATCACCTCTACCACTGCTGTTTTTGCTTTTCCTCATTACGCTAATGCTGTTGCTGACGTCATTCGCCCCTGCACCAATAGAATTCATTTCAACAGTCTTGTTGTCATTATAGTTATTATAGTTATTATTATTATTATGGGTTTCAACATTATTATTATTGTTATTATGGGTTTCAACATTATTATTGTTGGTGCTGAAGTTGGAATTTGTTATAGATTCAGTGCCCAGAGCTCCACTCAGGTCGACACCTCTCCTCTTCTTCATCACTATCTCTCTAGTATTATTATTATTATCATTGTTGTTATTATTATTATTATTATTTGTATTATTAATATCATCTACGTCATCGTTTTTATTATTATTATTATTACTATTTTTATTAGTACCATTATTATTATTATTATTATTATTATTATTATTATTATTATTATTATTACCATTAGCCTCGCCAGTTTGCATTTTATAATCATTTAGATGATCGGGACTATCACCATCACCACCATCACCATCATCATCATTGCTTCGCTTGTCTATATCGCCGACAACAATGTCACCATTCTTTGCGCTGCTAGCCCCATTTACCTCTTTACAATCTTTACAATCTTTACCGTCTTTACAATCTTTACCATCTTTACAATCTTTACCAGCAGCGAGAACAGTTTCAGGACATTACTGGCGGTTCCACGAATAACCTCATCATCATCTTTATCATTATCACTATCATAATCGCCATCACCAGTAGCACCACCACCACCACCATCATTCTCACCACCCAGCAGACGCTGTAGCGAGTGGCCACCGGTAAAACTACCATCACCACCAACGTCATCATAATCATCACCACCGCCAACGACTGCATCATCATCATCATCGTCATCGGTCTTTTCTGAGTTTGTCAGGCGTCTATAAAAAGCCTGGATGTCGAGGTTATAAATATCCTTGTCCCACTTCGTGATTGGCCGGCTGACGTGTAGGAGGAGCTTGTCGAAGTAACGGTCGACCAATCGCGGTTGCTCGTGAAAGCGCGGAAGTTCTGACGATAATTACGATGATGATGACGATTGCAATGATGATGATGATGATGATTGAGGTGATGATGATGATGATTGAGGTGATGATTATGATGATAATGATTGCTATTGTGATGACGATTGTGATGATAATGATGATGATGATGGTGGCGATGGTGGCGATTGTGATTCAACATTGACCAAAACAACGATACTAATCATCATTATTATCATCATCATCATCAACAACATCATCATCATCATCATCACCATCAACAACATCATCAATATCAACGTCATCCTTAACAACAATTCAAAATTAAAGAAACCGAAACAACGACACACACACACAAAACAAAGAAACATAAAAAAGACAAAGAACTAAATAGAAACCCACCATTGAGACAACCAGGGCCAAACCAGCCATCGGGACATCCACCACTTAAGCACCTGCCTAGCTCCGGATCGCAGCCCTCCAGCTTGTCTAGACAGTTGCATCTTTTTGCACAGTTCAAACCAAACGTGTTTTGGGGACAAACTGTGTGTGTGTTTGTTTGTACGTATATGTGTGTATGTGTGTTTGTATGTGTGTGCGTGTGTTTGTATGTGTGTGTGTGTGTTTGTATGTCTGTGCGTATGTTTGTATGTATGTGTGTGTTTGTTTGTTTGTATGTACGTGAGGCTGGACGAGTTATTGAAAAGTCTAACGAACAAATGAATTTCTGAAGAATGTTTAAAAGAGTAAATGAATGACTGAAGGAGGGAATGAACGTTCAAACAAGCAAACGAACAAACGAACGAACAAACAAACACAAACAATAAAATGAACGAACGAAAGAACCGACGAACGAACGAACGACTGAAAAAATAGGCAAACACATGATGAATGAATGAATGAACAAACGAGTTGATAGATAAATGAATGAACGTTCAAACGAACGAATGAAACGAAATAACGAATGAAAAATATATAAACAAATGAGAGAACAAATGAAAGAGTGAACAAATGAATGAGTGAACAAATGAAAGGGTGAACAAATGAAAGGGTGAACAAATGAATGAGTGAACAGATGAACGGACTTTCATTACAACTGCTTCCACTCCAACCCATCTTACACTTGCCATCACTACATTTTCCAGAGATCTGATGTGAAAGATCATTGATTGAATGCATGATTGGATGAATGCATGAATGATTGAATTAATGAATGATTAAATGAATGAATGAATCATTCAATCAATCAAGCAAAATATATATATATATATATATGTGTGTGTATGTATCGACCAACTAACTAATTAATTAAGTGATAAGTCAATAAACCAACAAACTAATTACCTAATCAATCAATCAATCAATCAATCAATCAATCAATCAATCAATCAATCAATCAATCAATCAATCAATCAATCAATCAATCAATCAATCAATCAATCAATCAATCAATCAATCAATCAATCAATCAATCAATCAATCAACCAATCAATCAATCAACCAATCAATCAATTAATCAACTAACCAATCAATCATTCAATCAATCAATCAATCAAATCAATCAATTAATCAACTAACCGGACTACACTTTTTAACATCCTGGCAGTGACATGAATTTTTACAAGCCAATCCATAGAAGCCCTCTGGGCATACTGAATGAATGAACGAACCAACAAACGAATTAACGAACTAACAAACGTATGAACGAACTAACAAACGTATGAACGAACAAACGAATGAACCAACAAACGACAGAACGAACCAACAAACGAATGAACGAACCAACAAACGAATGAACGAACCAACAAACGAATGAATGAATGAACAAATTAATGAATGACGAGCAAACAAAAGGAAGAGTAACTGGATGAATGAATAATGAATGAATGAATAAATGTATGAAGACCGTATGTAAAGATGGATGACTGAATGAGTGGTTGGATAAAAAAGATAAATGAAAAGTTATGAACTAATGAATGAATGAACAAACGAGGGAATGAACGAACGAGTGAATGAACGAACGAGTGAATGGATGAACGAGTGAATGAACGAACGAATGAATGAACGAACGAGTGAATGGATGAACGAGAGAATGAACGAACGAGAGAATGAACGAACGAGTGAATGGATGAACGAATGAATGAACGAATGAATGAATGAATGAATGAACGAGTGAATGAACGAACGAACGAGTGAATGAACGTACGAGCGAATGAACGAACGAACGAACGAATGATTGAACGAATGAAAAAACATATCACTAACAGTTAAACTGGAGTGAGCAGATCTCAGTGAAGGAACCTTCTATGATAACTTTCTCAATTTCCATGTCCTGGGGTTCCATGCAGACAATCAAACTGTCATCAGGGTAGCCATCAAAACAATTGGTTTTACCTGCGTGTGTGTGTGTGTGTGTAAGTGTATGTGTGTACATGTATGTGTCTTTACATGTGTGTGTGTGTGCATGTATGTGTGTGTTTGCATGTGTGTGTGTGAGTGTATGTGTTTGCATGTGTGTGTGAGTGTATGTGTGTTTACATGTGTGTGTGCATGTATGTGTGTGCATGTATGTGTTTTTGTATGTGTGTTTACATGTGTGTGTTTGCATGTATGTGTGTGAGTGCATGTGTGTGTGAATGTATGTGTGCGTGCGTATGTGTATGTGCATGCATGCATGTGTGTGTGTGAGTTGAGTATTACGTGTGTGTGAGTGTGTGGGTTTATTTTACACTGTCATCAGAGTAGCCATTGAAATAATTTGTTTTACCTGTGCTTGTGTGTGTTTGTATGTGTGTGTGTGTTTGGATTTATATAACATGTGCTTGTATGTGTGTGTTTGGATTTATATAACATGTGCGTGTGTGCGTGTAAATATGTGTGCATGCCAGAGTGAATTAATTCATCAATTACAGACTTATAGACTGGTACAGCCAATACAATGCACCAAGCATATGATAAACAGTGAGCGCATGCACAGGCAAAAACAGAGTGTATAAACTTTTATTCAATTTTTCCTTTTAATTTTTTTTTTATTCAATTTATCTTATTTGTTTATTTATTGTTATTTTATTAATCGTATTTATTTTATTAATTTATTTATTTATTATTTATTTTAATTATTTACATAAAAAATACTTTTATCCTCAATACGGAAGGAAATCGACTTTAATAAAAGTTTAAAAAAAAAAGTCCAAATCCAACCGACCCAGAGTTCCAATTTGCCTCTTAGTGCCAGTATCATTATCAACATCACCGCCATCAGATGATGATGATGAAGATGGTGGTAGGGATGGTACTGATGATGATGGGGATGGTATTGATGATGATAGGGATGGTACTGATGATGACGGGGATGGTATAGATGATGATTGGATAGTCTTCGCGTAGTAAACTACTTCCACCTTTCCTTCGATTTCTGAAGATGACAACAAGTTATGGGTAAAAGAATAGCGGTGAGTAAGATGTTAACATTGAGTTAAGATGATAACAAAGATGATTCTCTTCATCATCCTCATCTTCATCATCATCGTCGTCATCACCCTCATGGTTTCCATCATCATCCTCATCTTCTTCACCATCTTCTTTATCACCATCATCATCTTCTTTATCATCATCATCATCATCAACAACAATAGACCACCCCATTACCAAAATTCACCCACCAACCTCCTCTCCATCCAATGTTAGTAACATAAGTCGGCTTGAGAAAGTTAACCACGATTATATGCCTTGCTACATCACCTGCAAATCTATGGCAAGTCGAATCATCCCCATCGAGAATGACGCTAGAAATACTTGCATTATCTACTTTGTCTATGGTTAGGTAGATTGATTTCTTGGGGAAAATGATCTTGCCAGAACCTGATTAGATGGGAAACAGTAATATATGGTGTTATATGTTAGGTGAAACTTTAGTTTAGTGTGTTTAGTTTAATTTTATTTTTCACAATAATGTATGATGTTACATAATGTTATATATTAGGTGAAACTTTAGTTTAGTGTGTTTAATTTAGTTTCATTTTATTTAAGCCCTACAAGTGTGCCTTGTTTATAAGGTAGATTTTTTCTGGTCATTATTCATTTTTACTGTATACGTTCTTAACTTTTTTAAACTAAAATTTAATTAACATTCTTGCAGAATGTTATCAACATTTTTTATTAACAGTTTGCTTGATTTGGATAAGGAAATTATTTGACATGACATGATTGAAATGACATAGAAATGCCATTTAAATTTTATATATAAATTTTTTAAATTTATTTAAAATTATTATTCATGGTCTAAGCAGATAGGTCTGTAATTCATATTATAATTTTTATCAGATAATTTAATTTACACTAAAATCATTTGATATGCGTCCGTCTGTCTAACTGATTTGTTTTATAATTTCATCATCTTTGGTGACTTGACTGATTTTCAATTATTTTTAAATTAAATTCACATCATAATTTTGACATTTATTAACTTAAAAAGTCTTAAAGGTTGAAGATTACGAAAAAAACGACTACAGATTACGATTTCGCAACTACAAATGATAATTTAAATCGAAACAATAAACTATAAATGATTTTTTATAGCAGAAAACAGCCATTTAAATTTAAAACCTTCTGTTGTTCCGGCTATTAAAATAATAAAGGCAAAGGGGAAATAAATACAAAGCAACGAAATCGCCTTCATAACAATCATTTCAAACTTTTAATAGAATTCATAATATAAAATAAAAACTAAATTTTTGATAAAAATTTTTATAAAACGATTTAAAATCGTAAAATTCGTGAAAAATTATGTCCGAAACATTATTATTTTAATATTTGGAGAAATTTTTCATTAGCACTCGAAGACACTGCATCGTTTTAAGACTACGGAACAATTTTTTAATTTCTTTTCCAGTGTATTACAACAGCAATAGTTAACTAAATGTTATTAATTATCTACAATTTAATTGATTTTTTATTAAAAATGTGAAACAATTTTAAATACTTTTAAAACATTTTGATATAATTAACTTGAATTAAGATCAACATTATAACAAAAAACATTAGAAATTTAATTTATTAAAACCTCTTATTTATATAGTATTAAATATACTCTGCTTCAAATTATAAAAAAACAAAATATTAATCAACTGATTGATTATTTCATCCATTAACTGATCAACCAGTTGACTGACAGAACTTTTGTCCAACTGATTGAAAAGTTGGTTGGTGAGTTGAATGATCAACTGATTGATAGCCTGTTTGAATATTCGGTTTAAAAATCGATTCTTCGGTACATTTATTAACTCGTTAATCGGTCGATTAATGAGAAGATTAACTAGTTGAATGATGACCTGATCAATTAATTGCTTTTTTAATTCTCCAATTAATTTGTTTATTAGCTGATTGATTAAATGTTGTCCTAACAGATGCCAAATTATCTGATTGATTAAACCGATGAACAGCTGGTTAAACGGTTGATTTGCGAATTGAATCATTAACCGGTTAATTACTCGGTTAAATAACTGATTCAAAAATCGAGTGAATATCTGATAGATGATTTGAAAGATCAGATAAACTTTCATTCGCTCTATCAGCCGATTAATTATTAACCGTTTTAAAATTCGCTGGACTATTCGGTCAAATATTTGATTGAAGATTTGAGTCAGTAGCAGATTGTTGATTAGTAAAACCATTTGATTAGTTAACTGGTCCGACAGGTAGCCAATATACGGATCATCTAGCCAGAAACTTGCCTGAAGGAACAAAAAATTATTCAATTTCATCAGTAATACATAGATTAATTTGTGAATTAGCTGGTTAACTGGTTGATTGAAAAATTGTACGATTGACATCACTGATTGATTTGTTTTTAAATTCTCTTTCTCCTTTTCTTTCTCTCTCTCTTTTTTCTTCTTCTATCAAAACCCAATCGTATCATTAATGAGAATTATTGAAAGATTGAATTAGGAGCTATAATACTTTGTAATAAACATAACAAGTGTTAATAATTACAATAATTTGAAAAACAACACCCCTTCCAAATCAAGACTGGCTTTAACCATGCTAAATAATACTTATATTTATGCTATCTAAATGGATCGTAACATCATTAACGAATAAAGAGTGTTAATTAAAAAAATTAATTTTCTAATGGTTTCTAATATCTTGGTTACATAATGGATCGTAACATCATTAACAATATCGTAAAATTTACGGAAATGAATATCCTAACAAAAAGCCATGAAATAATTTAAATTAATTAAATAATTTATTTCAATATTTAAATTAATTAAATAATTTATTTCAATAGTAGGTGAAAAAAGTTATTATGCTACAGTCACGACAAATTTCTGGCCAAACGACTAAATAACATGAATAATAAATAAATGTTGTGAATAATGCTACCAATGCTATAATAAACTCATCAAAACACTCGCAAATTATTTCGTTGTCAGCACTCCTAGCATTGAAACAGTACAAAACTCGACAACACTTAATTGTTCAGACGCAGCGCAAAATTCACGGTACCTTATACTAAGTAACAAAAATAATCTAACCTTAATCTTGGTCCCTAGTCACATTGCAATTGAAGGTAACAAAAGAGGAGATCTATTAGCCATATTACGACTTAAGAGTGAAGATAAACGACTTCATATATGGAAAATAGCAACAAGGATTTTCTACCTACTTCTCTGACTACTTCTCCATCACTTGCGAAGTTCAGAGCGGATCTCAAGACCCATCTGTTTTCAAAATTCATTGAGGAGCGCTGATTGATTGAAGGATGGTACAAGATAACTTACTTTCTCAACGTAGTCATGCCCGTATTAAGTAAATCAAAAAATGGCAAATTCAATGAGCTAAGTCGAAAAATGTTAAACAAACAGGACCTGCGCTTTGTGAGAAATGCAATGCAAAACTAGCAATCCAACACATATTAATAGATTGGCAAACATATAACGGGAAAATACCAAATTCCAGAATATATAAACTCAATTTTAAAATAAAAACCTAGTAAGCCTAGAATCATTCACAACAATGACTAAAAGCGTAAAGATAGCATTATCACTGCTTAAACGCCGAAAACTGCAGAAGGAAAAAATTCCACAAAGTCTTTTACTTTACAACCAGTAAGTAATTTTACTTAACTGGAGGTATATAATTATGGTAATTTATTATTATTATAACTTTTTAATGCAGTTTATAACGAGATCATTATTTTATTATAATTATACAATCATGGTTTTACGATTGTTATGGGATCATAAAGTTAGAGTAACTTATATAAAAAGGGTTGACAATCAAATTGTTTCGACTAGTCCTGTTATTATCACTGCATTTTGAAACTGTTTCTCACATATTGTATTAGAAATAACTGTATAGTATCTGTTGAGCTATAATTATGGCTAAAAGATACCCAGACGATTACAATGACGAGTTTACCGATGATTATGTGACATCCTATTATCATGATCTCGAGAATGATGACGATGGTTTTTCTAGATCATTCAATTGCTACTTTAGAGATCTCAGAGAAAAAATTGATGATGGAGATGAAGACAGCAGTCTTTATGAATCCATTCATGTGGAAAGTCAGACGAGAAGAAAGTCTGAAATGTTACATCGATCGAGAGGTAAGGAAATCAGGCGATCAAGTTCCCAAATCTTCCAGCCGCATCAACAACAGCAGCATCAATATGTATGGCCGCAACAACTGTTTGTTTCCCCAAAAAATAAATTGTCTAAACCAGTCAGAAGGAGGAAAAGTGAGAAAATAAAAGAATTTTTCACCAGGAATGTCTTTAAAAGATTTTCTAGTGCGGTCGAAAACAACATCTCAGATGAGCCCGCTAATAAGAAGAAAAGGCAGCTCTATACAGTATCAACTCCACCTCCACTTCGTCACCATCCTCTCAATCAACTGAAATTGCAACAACAGTCGCAAGAGCAACGACAACATCCTCTGAGACATCCTCGAAACTTTATGGGCCGCCAGCAGAGGCAGCTTCGTCAACGACAGCAGCAAATGTCGTTGCAACACGAACAACAACAAAGGCGACGACAAAGTAATTTAATTACTCGCTACAAGTTGCAACAACAAAGGATGGAGGAGAAAATGCGGCGGTACAAAAAGGTAGAGGACTGGATTAGGAGTTCCCAATCATTCCAACTAACGCAAAGGGAATGGTTTTGCAAGCATCTCATGGAAAGGAACTTAAGTAATACCAGCGGACGCCTGGTTGACAAACAAGAGCAGACTGAACATGGCTGGATAGATTTGGTGTACTTCAAAGAAAATGAAAACTTGAATATATTAGGTAATCTAAATGTTAATCACAACCTCTTTATCGTCAATCGTGCTTTACTCATTCTCATCTGGTTATCATTTCTATTTAATCACAAATGTTTTAACCAAAACAGTCCGCAGAGGGGCCAACTTGAATCCAAAGCTGACGGAATTCTGCAACAGCTTTTTGGAAGTTTTCTACCTAGACAATTCTACAACGGCCATTATGACGCACAGAAGCGCAACTGCAAAACACACATTCCATCCACGATATGATTTCCCTGTCGTCATTGAGAATATCAACCACGAAGGAAGAATTATCATTAGAGTCTGGAACGTTGTACTGTATGAAAGGTTAGGATTTCCATTCATTTATTTATACTCCACTAGGGAGTATAATTTAGGTTATACAGTTTTTCTACATATTTCGGCTTGACGTTGTTGTGTAAATACATACATACATACATACATACATACATACATACATACATACATACATACATACATACATACATACATACATACATACATACATACATACATACATACATACATACATACATACATACATACATACATACATACATACATACATACATACATACATACATACATACATACATACATACATACATACATACATACATACACACACATTCCAACCAAGCACATAATGTGTCGCAAACATACAAAATAAAAAACAATTTTACTTTGCAATTCCTTCTTCAGAATTCACGAACTTCTCGGGGTAGCTTCTTTGAACGTTCCGAAGGATAATGAACTGAGAAGCATACAATGCCACCTCCAACGACCTTCCATAAATTTAAACTACCATAGAAACAACAATAATGGCGTCCAAGATGGCGCCCAAGATGGCGTCGTCCACAACAACAATTCGGAAAATGATTATGATGGGTACGACGATTACATCAACGAAAGTGGCCATTCATCATTAGAAGATGACGATGATGACGATGTTGATTATGATGAGTTCAACGATTTTTGTAACGATAGCGATTGTGACGTAAGTGACGGTGAAGGTGACGTCACCAACGGATTGGATATTTCTGTTTTGAATGACGAGTACGAGGATTTCTGCAGGTTTCGCTTACAGGGTCATGTGAACACCACCACCACCAACAACAACAGCAGCAACAACATCATCAACAACAACATTAACAACAACATCAACAACAACATCAGCAACAAACAAAGCCTAACGTGGCTAAACAACAACAACAATCATTACGACATACTGAGTGTCATACTCGATGACGAGGACGACGACAATGATGGAAAAGGCGGGAAAATAGTTGATTGTGGGACAACGACTGATGATGGCGGGTATCTTAACCCCATCGACTGTATAATTGTAAAAGCCAGCAACAGTCATTTTGGCGGGAAAGTTACAGACATTTCTGGCGGGAAACCTGACGCCGTAATATATGACGACGATGGATATGCTGTCCCAGCTGACTGTTGTGATGGTGATGATGATGTGAAAGTCAGAGATGGTGATGATGATGAAAACAACAACAACAATAATAATGATAATATTAATTGTGTCTACGATCTAATCCATGATTATGTAGATGTAAACGATTGCATTAATGCTAATGAGGAAGGTGCTGATAATGATGTCCAGCGTGATGGTGATGATAATGATGTCCGACATGGCGATGATGATGATGGTAATAATGATGTAGTTGCTAATGATGTGGATAATGGTGGTGCTGATGACGATATCGTTGCTAGCGGCGGTGCTGATAACGATGTAAGAAATAGCGGTGATGATAGTGGTACGGCAAATGGCGGAAGTGGTAAAAAGGAGAATGACCGGAAATCCGGAAAGTTGAAAAAATACTGGACGTCACTTGGGAGGAGATTTTTTAAGAATTAACATCCTTGAATGAATGGTCAAATGAATGAATGAATGAGTGAGTGAATGAACGAATGAATGATTGAAAATACACATGAATGCTAACGAACAATAAAATGAACGATAAGTTGAAATGTAGTTCTTGTTGATATTGTTGTTACAGTTTTCACTTTTGTAAATATCAGTTTTGGCACCCTTGTTATTATTTAAACTTATATTGTTGTGTTTCTTGCTCGGTTTAATTAAAATAAAATTAAAAATAAAATGTGTTTTTGTGTGTTTTAATAAGATATCTCAAATTCGTTAACAAACAAACAGACAATTGAGAAATTAAATAACCAAACAATTAAAATATTCAGTCAATCAAGTGAAAAATAAATTAAGTTAAATTGAATAGGTAACAAATTGGATTGTCTTCGTTCGTCATTAGGTATAAGGCTATTACCAATACTAACAAAATATACCTGTTAATAATTTAATTATATATATTATATTTTTTTTGGGTTTAGACTGTCATAAATACAATTGGGTTTAGACAATAATAAATATAATTATTCATAAAGATCACTGAGTTTTCGGCATTATTCAACTTGTAGTTAGTTAAGTTTCTCAACTTTTCTAACGATACTTTTCTAACGAAAAAATTGAGAAACTCAACTACAACTATATAGTTTATATATATATTCTAGAAGTAATATTACAAAATCTTCATAATGAATTTAAAACCTCAGTATATACTAAAGAAACAAACAAAGGTTTATGTCATAATTGAAATAATGAATGTTGTCAAACATGTCTGGCGAGCACTCTTCTGATATAGAAAACAAAAGGACAGGACAATCATAAATCAATTTATTTATAACGCACTCCTTCCAAGATGTTGCTAACTGAACACTCTTCAATGTTTAAATAAATATGTATTTTTTTTTATAACGTTGTATAATAAAATGAATCACAGATTACAAAAACCAATTAATTAATATCAAATATTAATAAATTAATTAAGCAAAATTAATCAGATAATCAAATATAATTTATCATTTACCGTTTTCAATCGTTATGCCTTTTAAAGTTTTTTGTATTCTCGTTAACACTACAGAGCACAACATGCTCTACTCTGTAATGTACAACCCACCCAAGTCAAACACCACCTCTTGTAACGGCTGAATTACTACATTTATTCCCATTCACGGCATTCAAACATGGGTAGGAACTGTGAAAATCATAGTAATAAACATTTTTGCAGAAGGCCAAATCAAACTGCTGATGCTTAAACTGAAAAAAGTTTGATTCATGAAAGCTAAATTAACAGTAAGTAAAATAAATTTGACAGAAGGCATATGTCCCCTATGTTACTTTTAGGATAAAAATTCTTTTTTCTTTCACAAGTAACAAGAAAAAATAATTTTTAAAATGCTGATATAACATTCAGAATGCAACATTCTTCAATGTTTTGTATAATATTAAAGGGCCTATTTGAATTTTCTATATTTTATTTACGTGTTTTTATTTAAAAAAAACACCTCAAACTGGAGTAAGTTATAAAAACAAAGCCTAAAAGCTTATCAGTAGTGTAAGTAGAGCTGAGGCCAGTCCATAATGTAATTAAATAGTCGAGATGTGAACATTCATGGGAACATTTTATATCTGAAAATAATCGAATTAAAAAAGGGGATTCATATTTTAACATAGGATCGAATCATCACTATGTATAATATTATTACCGAGACATCTTAGGTCTTACTATGTTTAACACCAGGAGCCCGCAGCATACAAGCACATTTTGTAAATTTTTTTGAATTTTTTAATTAGTGGGGAGAGAAATAGCTGAAAATTATTTTCAAGTTTTATTCAAATGAATTTCAAACTTTTAAAAATTAAACGCAATTTTTTTTAAGTTTTATAGTTCCAATTGATGTCATTTTAGTGTAAATTTTTTTAAACTAATAACTTATTAAAATTTTAAATTAAAATTTGTTCTTCAATGAATCAACCAAATCATCAGTTGGAAAATCTTTTCGTGAAAATTCATCTTCCGATTCGACCATCCAACTTTATTTCATCCACTTTTCATTCCCCTTCAGCTTTTTGGCCAGAAATCTCGTCTTCACTGTCTTTTTGCTTAAAATTCTGCCAAACGCTCTATTTGAAATCTCGTCTTCACTGTCTTTTTGCTTAAAATTCTGCCAAACGCTCTATTTGAAATCTCGTCTTCACTGTCTTTTTGCTTAAAATTCTGCCAAACGCTCTCTTTGAAATCTCGTCTTCACTGTCTTTTTGCTTAAAATTCTGCCAAACGCTCTCTTTGAAATCTCGTCTTCACTGTCTTTTTGCTTAAAATTCTGCCAAACGCTCTCTTTGAAATCTCGTCTTCACTGTCTTTTTGCTTAAAATTCTTGCAAAAGCTCTCTTCAAACGCCCGTCGCCCTGGTCATATTAAAAAATTATGATAAAAATTAACGGTAATGCTAAAAATTGATAAACAAAAGCAGCAAATATATAATTTTGATAATTAATAGATAAATAACAAAATGGATGGATAAATATTTTAATACCTGTGTGTATTTATAGAATTTGTTTAAAATATTGTGAAATCTATCTAGTTACTTATACCAATAAACACACCAAATCTTTGCTATGGGTAAACTTAAAAGCTGTATAAAAAAGAATTAGAATTCATTTTGATTGTGAGACGATGATACGGCTCTGAGATTATTTTCAACTGCAAACTAACAGTACAAGTGCAGACTCTTGCTCTATGGAAATTGTTTAAAATGAAACATGGAATGTGAGCCTGAAATTCATCGTGGAAACAGAGTCCCAAAGTTTTCCCGCTGAGTTGTAGAAACGTGTGAGTATATTCAAATAAGTAAGCCCTATCAACGTGCCTCCAATCAATATCAACATTATTGAAAATAAAAAATATCGTTCTTACATCGTCAGAATCATCGGAATCTTGTTCACCTGTAAAAATACAACAACATTATAAGTAATAATTGAGTTTTAAAATTTAACCTTTAAAAATTCAGCTAAATTTCAAATAAAAATATAAAGTTAAATAGGTGGCCACCCTGGGCGAAGACGTAAAGACGTTCACGACAATCACCAACACCAGGAAGACGTACAACTTCATCATTTTGACAGATTCGCTACTTTCAAAGTTTCTCGGAATCTTCTGAAGTAGTTGAACTGTTCACAATCAGACGCAGTTTGCTTCAATAGCTCGATACTAGCCTTGTGTGGTATTTATTTGCATGGATATTTTGAAAATCGCATCGTTTGTCACGATGTTGCTAGTTAATTTCTAACTTCACGCCACCTATCAAATTGCATTTTAAAAAATAAAAAAATAACAATTTTCGCGTACAATTTCAAATGAAGCTTCAATTTTTGTACATAGCAGAAAGTCGTGAAATTGCGTAGGCTGTGTAATTGAATGTGAATCGTAGTACGAAACGTAATCATAAGCGTACACTTGCAATCTCAGGCTGCTTGTGGTCGAGATTTAGGAGCAACAAGATGTGCGAGAAACAGAATTATTCGTTAACATACTTTCGTTTCAATTTTGAATATTTTTTTAATTACATTTAATTAGCTGAAAATTCAACACATCTGGCGCAGAAAGAAATATTATTTTTAACTTATTAGCAATTGAACACAGAAACGTAGGAAGACTGTTTGATTGGCACATTTGAATGCTGACATGTTCAACACTAAAGTATTAATTTGCTGTTTGTGGTCGTGGCCATTGGCGGATCTGGGAAACTGGGGTCGTTGTAAGCAATGTTGTTAATGCTGTTATCAAAATTCAGTAAATCTCAGTTTCTAGACTGAAAAACACCGTTTTTCAGTACAAAATACTCCAAAAAAGGTCGCTAGCCTAATTTTGGTCAGACCAGCAAACATTTACTGAATTTCTTGGTCCCCTGGAGAAAACTTTTTAAAAATGTAGACTTTTTCGACAATTTGGCACTGTTCCCCCGTTGTCTTAAGATAATAAGATACACGAAGGAAGAGAACGATTTCATTGTCAAAAAGGTTTGATCAAGGAAACAATAATGCATCCAGCAGACAGGAGGAATGCAAACATTTATTTCAGTTTCGTTTATTTTTCACCAATTCAAAGCTACAAATTTTCGCTCAGAATATGGATACAATTTTCAGCCGATCAGCAATTTCACACGCCAACAGGATTCGAACATTCAAATGCCGACACCTCTTTGATACTAAGGTGTTTAGGTTCACTTAATGATTCTAAATTTGTAACATCAGTCATACCTCAATCCACAATTGCTCTTAGAGGAGTATCTAGAAACTTGTTGTGTGGTGCTCAAACTTTCATTCATTCGTTCGTTCATTCATTCATTCGTTTGTTCGTTCATTTCAATCGTTTATTCGTTCCTTCATTTATTCATCCATTTATTCATTTATGTGTAAATTATGATGCTTTTATTAAACAGACATGGAAATTTGAGACTCCTTCCAATAAAATTTCGAAACAAAGCAAATGGCTCTTCCTTTCATGTCAGGCTCCTTGTGCATCGTTCCTTTATAGCGTTCTTCAATACTACACCCTTCAAAAGAATTTATTTACGATCTACTTTTTGTAGCAACAAAATTACAATGACGTCGCTAGTTTTCGTGAGGGCTCCAAATTAACTTGGAGGTTGCAAATTTATAACAATCAAACAGAGGACCTTAGCTGACAAAGTTTTGGGAGCATTATATAAGTCAGATTGTTTTAAAACAATTCCAAAGCATCACATGTTTCATCGGTTTAATGTCTTGATTACTTCGATATAAATTTTAGAATCACCTAATTTAAAAAAAAATAGCAATGGATTCAGCAGCTGATAAATATGAAGAAAAAATAACGAAAAGCATCATAAAATGCAAGAGAAGCATAAAGCGAGCAAAGGCAGCCATTGAACGAGGAAATTTCGTGGAGAAAAAATCGACCTCAGAAAGTCCTTGGTGGAGCTGAGTTGCAGCACAGGCATGTTTGAAAAAGTTTCGAGGGGAAAGACGGCAGAGGAACGTGTGCCGAAGATCCTCACCCTCAAATCCAAAAAGAAGAGGAGGATAAATCGTTATAGTCCTTTCTGAAGCGCACAAATTATGAATTTTTTTATTAGTATTATTATCTAGTTATATCATTATTTTTACAGATGTTGTAAATAAAGTCATCTAAATCAAGATTAATTTTGTTTCTTAAAATTGTTTTCAAGCCTCATTTAACTAAATCCTAACCCTAACCAAATGAAGCATAGCTTGATATATTCTAATGACAACAACGCATCAACGATGGCTTACGTACTCAGTGGCAAATGGTTTGAATAGTTTATTACCTATAGCCAACTGATTTCTAAAACTTTTCATTCTCTAAGCATGATATTTAAATGTTAACGTTGAAACAATTAAAAATAATTCAATTAAATAAAAAATTCTATTTTGAATCAGGTCTCATAAATAATTTTTATAAACTGTTCAATATCGGGTTTTTATTTGATTTCAACAAAACTATAAATCTTTGCTAATAGAATGAATACTTCTGAATTAAAAATTTTAAAGGTCAAATTGTTTTTATTTAACTTTTTATTAAACTCAATTTAATTTTTTAAAATTCAATTTAAAATGAAAATAACGACGGGTGTGAAATCTTACGGCTCTCTGCTTCAGACATGACCGAATAAAGGTTGAAACGAGAGGTTGTATCTATACAGGAAGTTTGTTGAGATAGAAAATAAACTTAATCAACAAACCAAAACCTCAAAAAATAAAAGAGGAATACAGTCGGCATAAAACGCGTTGAATGAAGTATCAGTCAGACACCTAGCGCACCAAGTTATGATTTTTTCACTGCATTTGTTATATCAAACTCAAGGTTTGAATATTTTTATTTATTGACAATTGTTTTAACGACAAATTAGATCATTAATGAACGTACAACAAAATTAAACTGTGTTGTTCTATCAAAAAAGGAGCGTTTGGTCTACTCCAAATGCTTGGAGATGATCCAAATTACTGGTGATAATTTTTATCAATTTACATGGAGATTTATTTGCAGTCATTCAGAATTTACAAACATGGCTAATTTTTACGTTACATACTTTTAAAAATCTTAATATTTTTAAGCAATCCAATAGTCTTAAACATTTTTAAAACCTTTGAAAAACATTACTGGCTTTGGCCACACCACTTAATGTCTAAATAGAAAAAAAACAAAAAGTATCATCTTTAAAAATCTTATTAGGTAGAGTTTGCACAAGAATCAGCAAGTATCATGCGATTGGCGAAAAATTTTTAAATTATCACCTTCAAATAAATCACACAAATGATCGTGTAGATTCGGTTCCCTCTCGAATCATTGTGACACTATTCCATTCAGATGCTATTCTGCAATCTAAACCTCCATATGTGCATCAATATTATAAAACTGATAGAGGGCCGCCGTCCATACTCTTCAAGGGGGGATGGGATCCAAATATTTGCGACACTTTGTGACGTGGGGAGGGGGGGGAGGTAAACGCAAGGGTGACGTCATTTTTTTAAATAAACAAAACAATAAATACATTTTCTTTCATGTATGTGCGCAATGTGAATATTAAAGTTTTCAGGCGAGCAAGTAGCTCATGAATACACGAATACTCCATGAATATTAATTAAAGGATGAGTCAAATTTAAACTCTACTGTTGAAGTTTACCGCCGTGTAGATGTAGAAATTAATATAAATTCGTTATATTTTAACTGCGGTAAAGCATTTAGATATCAAACCATCGTCAAATTCGTCATTTTGATGTCAATAAAAAATATAATGCATTACATTGTTTAATGACTCTTCACAAAGGAAGGAGGTAAAGTTTTGTGACATGCTTATTTTTGGGGGTTGGTAGATTTGTGACAGTTTTTGACACGGGGTAGGGGGGTCAAATGACGTTAACAAAGCGTGACATCCTTTATGGACAGCCCATAGTGATAATAGCGGATTTTTGTAATGATAATGTGATGACGTAGAAGATGATGATGGCGATAGAAAATATTATTCCTTTAATGACAAGAATGAAATAATTAATGAATATTTTTATTTTTGTTGTGTCATATAGATAGCGTCGAATGTATATTAATTAATTAACAATATTTCATAGGTAGGTAACAACACACACCACACACAAACAAACATATAGATATGCGACCATCACTTAATCACGTCATACCATTGTAATTGAAGATCCAATGTTAATATTCAAACCATTATAATAAGAAATTTTCTTTGGTATTAAAAATTAGCACAGTGAACTCAAATACGAAGATTTTTTAGAACATGTAAAGTAAATTGTAAATAAAACTAACTTTGTTCTTTTACAATGCTTACAAGATTTTCATTGTAAACTATTTAAAATTGATAGAAAAGCCGGAAGTTAGAATGCTAAATATTTTATAAAAAATTTACTACTTATATACACTAATAATAAGTTTAATTTTAGGCAAAGTCAGTTTTCTCATTTTTTCTTGTAACATCGCCCACAAAGTATAAAAATAATATCCATAAAACTGAAACTTTTTTAACCTTTTGCAAAGCCAGTTATCATTTTCCTACAACATCTCTCACGAAGCTGTTAAATCACTACAGCAGAGAAAGTTAAATTTCAAATAACATAAAATAAAATTTCAGAAAATTTAAAAAAAATTTTGTTTCAGAAAAATTTTAAAGAAATTTTATTCTAGAGAAATTTTAAAGAAATTTTATTTTAGAAAAATTTTAAAGAAATTTTATTTCATTTACATATTTATCACTTTGTGTGATTTGATGGTTAGCTGTCAATTTTCTTCTAACAATCGTAAATTATAACTTTGCTTTCTTTGTACTTTGCATATTTCAAGCTCGTATATATATATATATATATATATATATATATATACATGTGTAGTTAACAAATAAATCTGAAAACAGACCGGGTACTGAAATTTAATTAATTTTATAATATAAATTTGGTTTGATAAGCTGTAGATTATGGGAAAAGTTTGCATCAAGACACTCCACCCTCCCAAAAAGTACCTTGGGCCAAGGACGAAACTTAATCCGAAAGAAGGAAAATTGGTGAGGGTTGACGAGCAAGGATTCGATGAATTCTGCGATTATTTCACGAGTAAAAGTTTCATGAACCAGACGGGTGCGGTTGCACGCAGGTCCACATATAGCGGGGCTGTTAGACCATCCATTCCATCGTTTGCCATGAACAATGCGGTTCCTACTGCTAACGTGTCAATAGCGAGCGGGCCATCCATGGACCGCGATGTGGTAGCCGACTCTCTTGACCACTTATCGCCGATTCTACCCGCTTCACAATTCAGCTGTCAAACCACTTCGACGCCCTTCGTTAGGCGAAAAAGTTTGATGGGTAGAAGACTTACTGTGACATTTAAGGATGTTGATGGAGCTGCTGAAGTTTCTCAGAGTGGTAGCGGCGGCGATGATGGTAACTACACTTTTCAGCAAGCACAACTACATTTGCAAAATCTGACATCAAACAGAAGACTTGCAACAGAAGCAGAAAATGATGAAAAAGAGGATGTTGTAAATCACGATGATGGCGAAAATGGTGATGACGTTGATGATTATGTTGATAACTCACCTGCTGACTTTTTTCGAGAAGATCAAACTTTTCAGCAACGATCTTCATCAGAGCAACGGACACATCTTCAAGATTGTCATTTCAGTGGCCAAAGTTTCAGCAATAGACAACGTGCAACAATCTCACAGCAACCACAAAGCCATCATCACACTCCAGGTGATACACAACAATCAGTTCCTTCAAACAAATCAAATCAGTTTGTGAGAACATTACAAAGTTCGAATGAACCGAATGTCGTTTGTTTCAACGATGTTGCCCAGCCTGAATCACGCCCTGCTGTTCCCCACAAAAAAAGACAAATTTATCAATCGGAAAAGGAAGTGGATGAGGGTCTGAGAAGATCAAAAAGAAGAAAAGTCGCTGTCCTGGATGGATGGAGAGGAGAAAGAATCAAGTACAGATGGACCCCGGAAGGTTTTGAGAACGATGGCATCATATCCCCGAAAGGTCAGCAGAATGCAAAAATTGAAAGAACGACTAAAAAACGTCGAAGGATCAAAACCAGACAAATTGTCGCAGAGGAAGAGGAGGAGGAAAGAAAACATTTTGAAACGGAATCAGATTGCGCTGTTGATGATGAAGGAAACTCGCCCATTGTTGAAGTCTTTGATTTGCAGTTGGAGAATCACATCCCACTGGAATGCATCCTAAAGTATTACAAATCCGCGCTATTAAACATCCAAACGAAGGAACCTGCCAAAGAAAGCGACCCAATTGTGATGACGAAGGGCCTGACAACGAACCTTTTCTTTGCCGGTATAATGGAAATTAAAGGTTTAGAAGAGAAAATGCCACAAAAGATTTCAGCAAGTTTGTTGCTGTTCAATGTGTCGAGAGGAAAGTTGGAGGTCATTCTCAGTGGCCAGACTAGGTTCATAAAAACAGGCGACTCCTTCTACGTACCACCCGGTAATACTTATGGGTTGAGGAATCTTCGAAATTATACTGCCAAGCTTTTTTACGTGAACATCAAGAAATTTTCGTTTTGAATTATTCTGTCTTTTCACGTAATTTTTTCAAAATTATTCACCTACTGAATGTTTCCATATGTACCGCAAAAGAAAAAACATTGAATTGTTTCAGAAATTGTACTTTATTTTGTAGAATGTGAGAATGTTGCAAAAATTATATAGAAATTACGAACAAATGATTTATTGACAGTAAAACTGATTAACAATTATTCAAAAGTTAGATAATGAATAATTTTGATTGAATTGCAATAAAATGAAACATTCAATAACAGAGTATATGGTTGAAATGAGTTAAATTGATGAAATGAATGAATGAGTGAATGAATAAATTCATAAATTAAAAAACTATTATTAACATTATTATGATAATCAAAGCCGAATTGAAAGTCTTAGGTAACAACAAAAGGGCTGAGACCCATAATTATTTTCCATTTTCCGTCATGTCTGCCAAAAATTTGACGGCCACAAAATAAGAATGTTGTAATCAATAAAACTTTTTAAAATCGACCGACAGAGTCAACGAATGAATCAACGTTGTTTGGGTTTGTCCGTATAGAATAACAAACAATTAGGAGACACGAAACACTTTCTGAGCCATGTTCATCATTACAGTTTATTTTAAAATACTATTGTGAATGCGTTTTATAGTGCGGAGGTCAGTAACACTCCCTACTTCCAATCCATGAATCCAGTCCGGAGCGGATGCTAAGATGGTTTCGCTTTCGAGTTTCGACAAAGAATTATTTTCATCTAAAATGCAAGTTTGTTAGCAGCGGTAGCACTAACATTTTCAGCACCGGCAGCCAAATCGCCGTCGTCATACTTTTGTTGAGTTGTAGCGACTTTGCAGCGATGCGTCGCTGCACTCGAAGCTAAAATAAAGT
This sequence comes from Helobdella robusta, assembly GCF_000326865.2. Classification (NCBI taxonomy): domain Eukaryota; kingdom Metazoa; phylum Annelida; class Clitellata; order Rhynchobdellida; family Glossiphoniidae; genus Helobdella; species Helobdella robusta. Next base: position 447,074 of record NW_008705547.1, read on the forward strand.
TGCCACTTCTACTCGCTACTCCTGAATATTAAGTAATTTTTACTTCGAATCGTGCGAAATAACTTTAAACAAAAAAACTGTTTTGCTTTTATATCCGTTATTTTTGCTATTTCACAACTTTAAATGTTATCTCGTTAAAATTCTGTCGTCATCAAGATGAAAAATTTGTACACCCTTGAGATTAATAAAATTTGAAATAATGTGTTCTTCCAAGTGTTGACTGACTTTTGCGGAATATAAGTTTGTAATGACTTCATGGCACAACATTGTATGTTTTCATTTAACTATTAGCAAAATTAGAATACGGTCAAGAATTTAGTTTCTATTTAGACTGAAACAAACTGAAAGTCCCAGTTTCGATTTCAGTCAACGTAATATCATTTAACTTTAGCACTTTCTTCTTCTTACTCGTGCCTTATCCTTTCAGGACTTTGGCGACCCTCGACCTTCACAAAACCCGATCTTTAGCACTTTGTAGTAGTTAAAATGTGGTGATATTCAACAAGTGACACAAGGACTTCACCAATAGAATTTTTATTTTGATCTTTAGCACTTTGTAGTAGTTTAAAGGTGGTGATATTCAACAAGTGACACAAGGACTTCACGAATGGGATTCTTTTTTGACCGCGATCTTGCAATCTTTCCAGTAGTCGTTAGATCTTCCATTCTTTCCTTTCGCATGATGTGTAAAGCGATTCCATACAAAGTCTCTTCTAGATTACTATTTTTATTCTTATTATTATTCATTGCATTTATACAGCGTTTGCATTTATATTTATACAAAAATCGTCACAGGCGCTTCAATATATTAAATGCTATTAAGAGTTGAACAGATGGGTTCTCAGCTGTCTCTTAAACTGACTTAGAGAAAAATCACCATAGAGCAAAGTGTTTGGAAGACTATTCCACAGCCATGGTGCAACGAGAACAAAGCTTCGAGATCCAATCTTGAGGTTTGTCTTTGGCACGCACAAAAAATTTGATTTAACAGACATCAATTCGTATTTGGACAACGGCAGGATCGACTCACTGTCAAGGAGGGCCAGATGAGATATACTACTCTACTCCATACTCTACTCCATACTCAACTCCATACTCTACTCTAATCTACAGATACATGACCAACTGCAAAAGTACTGTCTCAACTAAATGAAAGATTGATGATGATGATAATAATAACAATAATAACAAAAGAGCCAAATTACTATAATAATTCATTTTACGATCGTTTATAATAATAATTACATAATCGGTAGTGTAAATTATAGTGTAGTGTAATAAATTTTTTTTACTATACTGATTGTAAATTAAATTATAATATTGTTGATGATGTGGTTGTTCACTTTGTTGTTGTTACTGCTGTTGTTGTTGATGATCAGCTTGTTGTTGGGGTTGTTGTTGACCTGATTAGTTGGTTTTGTTGTTGTTGAAGATACCCTTTGTTGACTTCATTTTTATCACTTAGGTTATTATTATTATTATTATTATTATCATCATCATCATCATCTTCATCATTGTTTTTAACCTTATGACGGTAGCAATAAAAAATAAGATCAGATAAATACGAATAAAAAAGAAATAATAATAAATTAATAATAACAATAATAATAATAAATATTATTTTTATTATACTAATAATTGTAAAATCGTAAAATATTATTTTTATTATACCTATTTTAAAATTTATTATCGTTATTATTTTCTCGTTACTGGGTATAAATACATCAAATTATCAAATGCAACTTAGAGTCCTGAAACTTTAAGAAATAATTTTCAATTTGAGTTATAATAATTATTACAATAATAATAATAATAATTATATTATAATAATAATATTAATTATATTATAATAATTATTATATTATTATTATCAAACATGGCGAATAGCACAGCAGAAGAAAAAGATTTTAATGGTACGAGTGATGATAAAACTAATAACAATAATAATAATCTAATTGATAAAAATGAAGTCAATAAAGGGTATGGTCAACAACAACCCCAACAACAAGCTGATCATCATCAACAACAAAAGCAACAGCAACAACAAAGGGAACAACCACAATTTCAAATGGAACGAAAACCACAAGTAGCAAGAAGTCCCAGCTTTCTAAAGATGAGAAGTTTTTTCACTGACAACATGACAAAGATGTGCTCATACGTTGCAAGGAAGACTGATGATGACAACAACAACAATAATAACAGAGATATCAACAACAACAACAACAGTTGCAACAACATTACCAACAATGTTGACAACAGCTACAATAAATACATTAAAAACCTGGTTATAGGCAACAGCAAGAACATCTCAAACAGCTGTAATAACATTAGCAGCAGTGTTGCCAGCAACAAAAACAACAACAAATACATTAACAACGTGGTTCTTAACAACTACAACAACATTTCCAAAAGTTGCAATGACATTAGCAACAATATTTTCAATGGCCTACATACATTGCTCAACAATAACAACAATAATAATAACAACAACAACAACAATAATAACAACAACAATAATAACAACAACAATAGTAACATTATGAACAACAATAAAACGAACAGCCATAGTAACAGTGTTATCAATGTGCTCTATACATGGGTCAACAACAACAACAACCAGAAGGATGATAATGATAATAACAACAATAATAACAACAACAATAATAATAACAATAATAATGATGATGATGATGGTGATGAGCAGCCAAAACAGAGCTGGTTGAATGAGATGGAGGAGGAGTGTACACTCCGACGAAGACAACAACGCATGGAATTCCGAATGCGACTTGTCCAGAAATTTTGCGACAAAAACCTGGAAAAAATTCACCACCAACAACAACTACTACAACAAAAGTTTTACCCCAAAAACCTGGAAAAAATTCACCACCAACAACAACAACTACTACAACAAAAGTTTTACCCCAAAAACCTGGAAAAAATTCACCAACAACAACTACTACAACATCAACTGCAATATCGACTGGAGTTAGAACAACAACAACTACACCATCTGCAAGAACGGATTGCATGTAGGCAAAAAGTTGAAAAATGGCTCAACTCTATTAAGGATTATACCAGCTGTTTGATTCCAAATGGCGAACGAATTCAAGATGGCCAGTATTCAGAATTCGAATATGAGGAAAATAATGATGATAACTTTAAAGATAGCAATGATTCTATTTTTGGTAGGGGTGTTTCTGAATGGGATGGTGGTGATGATGATGGTGGTGATGATGTTTTTAATGTCAAAGGCAAGAATATTGATGTTGTTTTTGGCCTCATAAAAGAGGATGAAATGATGACGACGAGGATGATGACGACGATGATAACTGTGACAAA
>NW_008705547.1:450753-462967 GCF_000326865.2 Helobdella robusta
CCTATCTATCTATCTATCTATCTATCTATCTATCTATCTATCTATCTATCTATCTATCTATCTATCTATCTATCTATCTATCTATCTATCTATCTATCTATCTATCTATCTATCTATCTATCTATCTATCTATCTATCTATCTATCAATCTATCAATCTATCCATCCATCCATCCATCCATCCGTCCATCCATCCATCCATCCATCCATCCATTCATCCATCCATCCATCCATCCATCCATCCATCCATCCATCCATCCATCCATCCATCCATCCATCCATCCATCCATCCATCCATCTCTATCTATCTCTATCTATCTCTATCTATCTATCTATCTATCAATTTATAAAACGCTATTTCTCCGAAGTTCAACATCGCTCCTCAATGAATTTTGCAAACAGATGGGTCTGAACTTTGTAAGGTTGGAGAAAGAGTCAGAGAAGAAGATAGAGAGTTCCAGAGAAAAGGGCCAGAAAAAGGAAGATAAAGATTGTGAAAACCGCGGCAAAATAACCATTATATATAATTTCATGCTTATTAACATATACTTAACTTATAAAAGGTAACATTATAAATGGTAAAAAAAACTTGCAGTAACAAAAATAGAGGAATGTTTTTATCATTTTGCTCACTTGGTTCGTTTTAGTTATTAACGTTAAAATATAAATAAATTAATTTTAATTGATTAATTGTAAAGACTTCTTTACTAAAACTCATTAACCGTATTCGTGGCAGCCAAATTCAGCCAATATGAACTAAGTCGTTAGTTGACTTTCGCTAAATACTGCTTTCTAAAATTATTTGGTTAATAAATTTTTGCTGTTATCATCAATTAGCGATCCTCGAGACTAGACAGTGTCGAGACAATGTCGAGACGGTATCGGAACAGTATCGAAACTCAGAGCTATGTAACGACGAGCAACGTAGCCGGCAACGCAGCCAATCAACCGAGTGATTGGGATAATAATGAACACTCCTTACCTTCTGCTAAATTTATTTCTGTTTAAATTAAAACTGGGTAAGCTCAATCTTGATTTTGATTCAGCGAGCTCAATCCCAATGAAAATATTTTAGGAATCCCGAAATTCCTACTTCTAATTCATTTTCAGTCAAATGTATATTAAAATTTGTCAAACTTGTTTAAACCTGTAAATCATCATTTGTTAAAATAATCAAACATCCTAAAACTGGATTTAAATTATAAAGAAAACAACCGAAGCCCAAGAAGGTATTTGTCCACGTGGAGAGACAAATAACTTTGTCTCTCCACGGAGACTTTGTGGAATGAACAAGAGGGAATTCTAGTGACCTTTTGTATTTTGTTTGTGGGTTGTATTGTTGCTTTGTTGGATGAAATTGCTTTCCGAACTAATGTTAAAGTTTAAATTTGATATATTAGCAAATTAGAATATTTAAATTTTTTTTCAACAAACTCAAACAAACGATCGACCGAAGCTTCAATTTCAACAATAATTTATATAAAAATGATTTATACTCTGTGAATAATTTTTATAATTTCTATTTATACTCTATACTTCTAAACTACCTCGTATTATTAATAATTTTTCTTTCACTTGTCAACTATACTCTGATGATTCTTATATTTATACTTCTTTTCCTCCATCTAATCTCAATAATGTTCTTCATAATCAATCTCTATGTCTTTTTTCATTTATCGCTTAGTCTATGACTCTATATGTCTTAAACTTAATCCTTCTAAATTTGAATTAATTCGTTTTAATAAATCTAAACACTCTATTACTATTCCTCCTATTACCTTACCTGACTTAAACTCTTGATGTTTCTCACAAGTTTCGTAGTCTAGGCTTTATCTTTAATTCTACTATGTCTCTTTCTTCTCAGATTAATAGTGCTTCTAAAATTTCTTATTTTCAACTACGTAGAATAAAAAAACTTGTGCCTTTTCTTGACGATCCTACTCTTCTCCTTCTTGTTACTTCGTTAGTCTTATCTAGGATTGGTTATTGTAACTCGCTCTACTATGGTCTTCCTGATTCTACACTCTATCATTCAAGTAAAGCTTTTAACTCAGCTGCTCGTCTAGTTGCTCGTGCCCCTTTCTTTTCTCACATATCTCCACATTTTGTTCTCTTGCACTGGCTACCTATAAAATATAGAATAATTTTAAAAATTCGCACATTTATGTAGAGGCCTCAATCTAAATTATTTCCTAAGTATTTATCAGATATATTAATTGAACCTAAACGCCCCGGTTTACGATCTTCTTCTTGTTGTCACTTCTTCTTAACTCGTGTTAAACACTCTTCTGCTAAAGCTGCTTATGCTTTTTCTGGCCCTTTTCTCTGGAACTCTCTACCTCCTTCTCTGATTACTTCTCCATCACTTACGAAGCTCAGAGCGGATCTCAAGACCCATCTGTTTGCAAAATTCATTGAGGAGCGCTGTTGAACATCACGGAAATAGCGCTTTATAAGCTTATTGATTGATTGATTGATTGACGCACCACACACACACACACAACACAAGAAGTTTACGACAGGCGGTGGTCGTATTCGAACCTGGTCACGGTGCAACCAAACCAGACGACCTTAAAATTTAATCGAAGCAGCATGCCGATAATACTACATTTTAAATAAATGAATAATTTTATTTGTTTTTTTGTTGTCTTTAAAAAAGAAACAAAAAATCGGGTTTTCGATAACTTTTTATTCATTCATTCATTCCATCAATCATTCATTCATTCATTTAATTACTCCTTTTCATAATTTTAACTTAATTCTAACTTAACAAACAACTCTGCAGTATAGAAGGAAGTGAATGAAAGAGAGAGAGAGAGAGAGAGAGAGAGAGAGAGAGAGAGAGAGAGAGAGAGAGAGAGGAGAGAGAGAGAGAAAGAGAGAGAGAGAGAGAGAAAGAGAGAGAGAGAGAGAGAGAAAGAGAGAGAAATGTTATGTATGTTCTACAAATTTACATAAAAATGAATTAATATGAAACTATGAATGAATGAATGAATGAACGAATGAATGAATGAACGAACGAACGAAGGAATGAATAAATAAACGAAGGAATGAACAAAATGAATGAGTAAACAAAGAAAGTTATTACAATTGAGTGATGGTACTAATTAGCGACAAATTAAAGGTTAAAGGTCATTCCCAATTAAAATATTAAAATATTAATTAATTAATTAATTAATTCATTCATTCGTTCATTCAGTCAGCCATTCATTAAAATAAGAATGAATGATGGTATGCAAAAACATACAAATAAAAGAATGAATGAATGAATGAATCAGTGAACATATTAAGTATAAATAATTGAATAATTAATATATAAATAAATAATAAATAAGCAAAAAATGAACGAACGAACGAATGAATGAATGAAAGAACGAATGAATGGACGAGTGAACGAATGAACGAATGAATGAAAAAAAGCAAACGAACGAATGGTTGAATGAATGAGCGAAAAAATGAACGTTAATTTGAAGAATAAACTAATGAACGAACGAACGAACGAGCGAAGGAACGAACGATCGAACGAGCGAACGAAGGAACGAACGATCGAACGAATGAACATACAAACAAATGGATGAATGAATGAAAACACGAATAAATAAACAAATGAAATAATAAATTTTGTTGTCTATATATGGTCTGCTGCCTCACATAAACCTTGTCATTTTCTCTACCCTCACAGGAAACTTTGGCTCTAAAAAAATTATATAATTAAATTATTTAACAAATTAATTAAAAAATAATTAATTTAATCTATTTTTTTATCAATGTATCCATTCATTCATTCATTCCTCTGTCCATCCATCCATTCCTTCATTCGTCCATTCCTCTGTCCGTCTCTCCATCCATCCATCCATTCCGTCATCTATTCACCCACGCATTCTTTTATCCATCCATAATATATTCATTCATAAAATTCTTTCGGTCAACCACACAAAACTTCCTTCCATTCATTCATCCATCCATGAATTCATCCATCCATGCATTCATCCATTCATCCATCCATGCATTCATTCATCCATTCATTCACACACTCATTCATCCACCACACAAAACATCCAGCCATTCATCCATCCATGCATTCATTCATTCATCCATTCATTCACTCACTCATTCATCCACCACACAAAACATCCAGCCATTCATCCATCCATGCATTCATTCATCCATTCATTCATTCATTCATTCATCCATACCTTCTTCGTCTCGTCCCTCTAACAACGTGTATTCCTTGTTGTTGTTGCTGTTCTTGGTCGGTGTTGTTGTCAAGTTGCTGTTGTAGTGGCGAATAATAATAATAACAACAATAATAATAATAATGGAAACTTTTTTTATTGAAACTCAAAAAAAAACTAAAATCAGATTCATAAATATATACACAGATAAATATATAAATATAATAATAATGATGAATAAATATCATGCACCAATCAATTATCTTGGCCAGAAGTTTTTAAAGATTAATTAGTAATTTTAATTAGAGCGTTTGAAATTAGTTTTTATAATCCTTTTAAACTCTTATCAATTAATTATCTTATCAATCAATTATCTTGGCCATTAATTAGTAATTTTAATTAGAGCGTTTGAAATTAGTCCAATAGATTTTTATAATCCTTTTAAACTCTTATCAATTAATTATCAAGATTTTTTAATGATCGAATGTTTGGGCCTAAGCTATCAGCTCATCCAGGGTTTTCCAATCCAGGTCAGTCAGTCAGATGTCGGATATCTGAGAGTTGCGACTGGACCAAAGTACTTTTTAAGATCTGCAGCTACCATTGTGTAGCTGTAGTATCTAATTATCTAATTAATTAATCTAATGAATTATCTAATTAATTCATCAACTGTGTGCAGCATGGCTTTAACTTTTTTATGATGAATGTGTTCTTTTTCATTAGCAATAATTGAATTGATTTGATTTGATCGATTGATTGATTGATAGATTGAATAAAGATGAAAGACGGAAATTAAGAAGAAAGTTATCTAATAATTATAATAATAAATATAATAATAATAATAATAACAATAATAATAATAATAACAATAATAATAATACAAGAGCCACAGCGCACCTCATTGGTTGGACGTGGACCAATTGCGTTTCGACTTTCGGCGTCATGGTCACGTTGATCGCTGATGGCGCGTTGCTATTGGCTGGCGCTGTCGTCAGGTCCATGGTCCTGTAGCCAATAGGAATTGGGGAGATTCTGGCGGTGAATGTCACTCCGTCCCCCATACTGTTTGGGTTATGATGATGATGCTATTGTTGTCGGTGGTGGTAGTGATGATGATTAAGTTGTTGTTACAACAATCATTATCATAATCACAAATCAATTAACGAATAATGATGATAACGACTATCATCACCATCTTCGTCACCTTCACCATCATCATCATCACCTCACCTCAATCATCATCTCAACCATCATTACCTTCACCATCATCATCATCATTTCAATCACCATCATCACCTCCATCACCCTCATCATCACCTTCACTTCCATCAACATCACCAACATTACCTCCATCATAGCCACCACCAACACCACCATCATTCTCATCATCATCATCAATACTCACTCGGTGAAAACGGGCAGGAGCCAAAGGAGTGGTGACCTACCGAAGACCTCGATGAAGTTCTTCCGACAGCCCCTGTTGTAAGCGTTCTTATCGGGTCCTGACCTAAAGACTGGAGCCCTCAGTGACTCTGATGGTGATGATGATGACGATGTTCGTGATGGCAATGATTGACATGATGATGTGATGATTGTGATGTGATGATGATGACGAAGACGATGTGATGAAGTTGATGAAACACCAAAAACTCTAAATAAATCAAAAACCAAAGATCCTAAATAAGCCCATAGATATCATGAGTAAACCAAAAATCCTAAATAAACAAAAAAAAACGAAGTAAACCAGAAAACCAAAAACCTTAAATAAACCACAAAAAAATCAGAAAACTAAAAATCCCAAATAAACAACAGAAAAAACTAAATAAACAACGGAAAAAACTAAATAAACCAAAAAAAACCAAAGATACTAAATAAACCAAAAAAACCAAAGACACCGAATAAACCAAAAAACAAAAAGACACTAAATAAACCAAAAAACCAAAGACACTAAATAAACCAAAAAACAAAAAGACACTAAATAAAATAAAAACCCAGGGTCGTCTGATTCTTGGCGACGAGTTCAACGTGGAAGAACCAAAGAACAAAAATAGCGAGGCCCATGCAACAGGCGACAACGAACAAGAGTAGGACGTTCACATTCGCCATCATTGCTGGCGATGACGAGGTTGATGACGATTGTTGTTGGTGTTGGTGTAGCGGTGATGATGATGATTGGTTTAAAGACGACAATAATTGTCGTTGTAGTTGTTGCGATGATAATGATTGTCGTTTTTGGTGTGATGATGATGATTGTTGTTGGTGTGATGATGATGATTGTTGTTGTTGTGATGATAATGGCTGTTGTTGTTGTGATGATGATAGCAGTTGTTGTTGGTATGATATTAATGATTGTCGTTGTTGTTGTTGTAATGATTGATTCAATGATGATGATGATTGTTGTAATAATGATGATGATGATCGCGATAACGGTGATGATGATGATGACGCTGCTGAATCATCTTCCGGTCGCGGATCTAACGACTGAAATGATGGTGATGATGACCTCACAAAAATAAATAAATAAACGAACGAACGAACGAACTAACGAACGAACGAATAAATAAATGAATGAACATAAAATAAAACTAAAAAATAAAATAAAAAAATACAAGCCAGCGAGCAAACGCAAAATTCGCCAAATAACAAAAAACCATTAAGTGAACTAGAGGACACCAGTTATACAGAGGGGCACCACCACCACCACTACTACCACCACCACTACTACCACCACCAACACCACCACCACCACCACGAACGAACGACCTCCATCACCGAATCCTGATTACAACGCAACAGAGTAGGTCGACGAAAGGAAACTAAGAACTGACAGTTGAAACGAGGTTGAAATGGTAGAAGAACAAAAACCGCGAAAAATAACAAACTAATTCAACAAAGGAGTAAATTAAAAGTAGACAGAGAGAGAGAGGGAGGGAAAGAGAAAGAGAGAGAGAAAGAGAGAGAGATAGAAGAAAAGAGAGAAAAGAGAGCAATAAGAGACACAGAAAGAGTAAGAAAAAGCAGAAAGAATGACTGACAGACAGACTGAGAATGTAGTTAAAAAAAGGAGAAACCAACCAAGAGAATGAAAGAAAAAAAAAGATAGAAAGAAAGAGAGAGAGAGAGAGAGAGAGAGAGAGAGAGAGAGAGAGAGAGAAAGTGATACCTAGAGTGGTCCTATTGACGGTAATAAGATAGGAGTGGTAGGAGTGCAGGGTGAGCAGACTGATGGTGAACATGATGGAGACGAAGAAGAGGAAGAGGATGTTGAATTTGCCGTAGCCCTCTATCGACAGGTCCATCTTATTATTTATTTATTATTATTTGTTAATTATTTATTTATTATTATTATTTATTATTATTATTATTATTTATTATTATTGTTGTTATTATTATTATCGTAATTATTGATTTTGTTGTTATTGTTGGTATTATTATCATCATCATTATCAATAATAATATATTTGTTATAAATAATAATTTATTTATTTATTTATTATTATTATTTATTATTATTATTATTATTGTTATTATTATTATTTGAATAAGTGTCCCATGAAGGTCCGGAGTGGAAGCGTGAAGGGGGAGTGGAGGAAAGATTGAGAATAGAAATCATCATCATCATCACTATCATCATCATCATCACTATCATCATCATCATCACTATCATCATCATCAACCTATCATCATCACCACCACCACTACCACCAAGACCCCTATCACCACCACCATCATCATCATCGTCACTACCGTCCAGAACTTGACGAAGTACTGGCAGCTGGTGGCCGCGATGAAAAGGCAGAAGAGGAAGGAGTACATGAGGAAGAGGAAGAAGAACTTGTAGTTGCTGTAGCAGACGCAGTTGTTGATCCTGGTGGTGATGATGATGATGATGGTGGTGATGGTGATGATGATCGTGATAGTGGTGATGATGATCGTGATTAAAGGGTGGTGATGATGATGATGACGCAGTGGTGGTGATGATCGTGATGATGATGGTCGTGACGGTGGTGGTGATGATGATGATGGTGGTGGTGATGATAATGATGACGTAGTTGTTGATCCTAATGACGATGATCGCGATAATGGTGATGATGATCGCGATGGTGGTGATGATGATGGCGACGATGATTATTATGGTGGTGGTGATAATGATGACGGTTATAATGATGGTGAATTCTACCAGGGGCAGTGGTGGTCCATCTTCAACACACATCTGAGAATGAATAAATGAATAATGAATAAATAAATGGATGGATGAATGAATGAATGGATGGATGAATGAATGAATAAATGAATGGATGAATGAATGAATGAATGAATGAATGAATGAATGAATGAATGAATGAATGAATGAATGAATGAATGAATGAATGAATGAATGGAAAAGAAAATTTAACTTGATTAACGAACGAATGAATAAAACTATTAGACGAAGAAATATGTGAACCCTTGAATGAATTAGCGAACGAAAGAATGAATCAATCAATCGATGAATGAATGAATGAATGATGAATAAATGAAGAACTGGAAGAACCAGTCAACCCATCAATCAATCAACCAATCAGTCAACCAACCACCCAACTAACTTTTGACAGTTAGAACAGTGGTGCGTCCTATCTGGCTTGATGCATTGGCATGCCTCACAAAATCGTACGCCTGGTCAATCAATCAATCAATCAATCAATCAATCAATCAATCAATCAATCAATCAATCAATCAATCAATCAATCAATCAATCAATCAATCAATCAATCAATCAATCAATCAATCAATCAATCAATCAATCAATCAATCAATCAATCAATCAATCAATCAATCAATCAATCAATCAATCAATCAATCAATCAATCAATCAATCAATCAATCAATCAATCAATCAATCAATCAATCAATCAATCAATCAATCAATCAATCAATCAATCAATCCATTAATTCATTCACTCATTCAATCACCCGTTCATCCATCCATCCATTCATTCACTCACTGAACCTACATCCTCTGACAGTTCGACCTTGAACTCTCAGCTTGATGCCCTTGTTCTCCACGACCTCCTTACATTCGGCCTTGCCCTTCTCAGCCTGATCCTTCTCGTCTGCAGTCAAGAAGTACTGTGATAGGTTGGTTGGTTAATTGGTGATTGATTGATTGATTGATTGATTGGTTGATTGATTCGTTGGTTGATTGATTCGTCGGTTGGTTGGTGATTGGTTGGTTGATTGGCCAATCAATCAATCAATCAATCAATCAATCAATCAATCAATCAATCAATCAATCAATCAAACATCCAACTTGGAATGGAACTCCAGCCGTTGGAGTGAAGATGGCTTTTATGAAGCACCAGATGCACATGAACAGCAATACGCTGAAGATCACTATGTAGAAGACTGTATGTCCATATGTTTGTATGTATGTTTGTATGTGTGTATGTTTGTTTGTGTGTATGTGTGCATGTATGTATACATGTGTGTTTGTTTGTATGTATGCATGTATGTATGAAAGTATGTGTGTGTGGTGTGTGTGTGTGTGTGTGTGTGTGACACCCACTTCGTTCGACAAGATCTGTGACCATATCTGAGAAATATTTTTTAGAATTATTTTCAAGAAAGAACATTAAAGAGAGGTAAGTAGACACGCCCGAATGGTGCTTTAAGAACGCATACATACATACACATACATCTTACTTATGCTTTTATGTTTTTGTGTGTGTGTGCATGTGTATGTGTCTACATACATGTGTATGTAGACACTAGTCGCTTTAGATTTAATACTAGTGTAGTTTAACCCTAAAACGGACCCTATAGAGTCCGCTTAAACGTGTTTGAAACAACGAATCTTTGTGAGTTATTTTTAGATTTTTTTTTCTTTCAACTTTTGTGACTTTTACTTCTTTGTATGAAAGACCCTGTTACATTTAGATTTTAGAGTTGGATCTAAAACTATATTTTCAAAATTATTTTTAATTTTTTAAAAAGTTATTAAATTTTAAATATGTGTTGCTTGAAAGGTAGAAGCAGGACAGGGTGTTATTAGTTATTTAAGTTGACATTTAGAAACATTACAATGAAATTGATCCCCAATCTGCCTAATTAGAAGGAATCACTACTCACAGAGGCACATCTGGACGATGTAGGCGTATGTGGACCAGACGAAGAGCAGAACGACAAATACAACTGGAACCCATCTGACGACGGTCAGGCAGAGCACGGTGAAAGCCATTTTGTTTTTTCTTATTGAATCCTTAATAACTGACTCTAAATTAGTTTGATTTGATGTTTTTAATCGTAATTTATGGAATACCTTTTACTACCCTAACAATTATTTACCGTGTTTTTGTTTATTTTTAAAGCCTAAGTTGATTTTTAGTTGCACAACTGCCCGGAGACTAGCAATCGGGCAAAAGTTAACGTTTCAAAAATTTTCAATTTATCATCTTATATATAATTATATATACAATATACACAACCAGTTTTGAAAATATCACTCGAAAATATTTCAAAAGTTTATTTCAGATTACAATGATAATAATAAATTATCATAAAAATAATAATACATAGTACCACTAAGATAAGAATGTCAAACGCGACAACCTGTCAGTATTATCATTATTATTATTATTATTTTTATTATTATTATTGTTATAATTATATTTTATTAAAATTATTATTAACAATCGTTATAAATGAGGATAAAATTAAAACCATCAGATATTTTTAACTACTATCATCATCATCATCATCATTGTTGTCATTTGTATTAAAATAATAAAAATTATAATAATAATAATGGCAATTATAATGATAATAATTATAACGCTAATTATTATTATTACCATCATCATCAACACCGTCCTCTTAATAAAATTATCGCCAAAATTCGCCACTAATAAGTGTTAGGAGAAAAATTCCTCCCCTCCGACCTTTGACATCTCAGCAGGTCAAGGGTTCACTCGATTTGACCTTCGACCTGAATTTCATGGTCACTAAACTTGGCCATGACCTGTCGACCGGCGAAGAACCTGCCACTTAAATTCGTGATGGCTACCCGAGCCTCTGTGGTTGAGTCAGTGGGCGGAGATTTAAAATATTTATTATTACTATTATTATTAATAACATCATAATTTTAATTTATTATTAATTATCATTATTATTAATATTGTTACTATCGCTATTGATATTATTATTATTATTATTGTTGTTATAAAGAGTGATTAAGTGGACAGAGATTTAAAATATTTATTACTATTATTATTAACATCATAATTTTAATTTATTATTATTTATTATTATTAATATTATTATCACCACCACCACCACCATCATCGTCGTCATCATCATCATCATCGTCATCATCATCATCACTACCGCTAGCGCTGGTGTATCTGACGTATATCTTGACGTCATCGTCCACTTTGCCGGGCTGAATGGAGACTTTTAAAACCTGGGGTCGATGATGATAGTGATGATGATGATGATGATGATAGTGATGATGATAAAGATGATGATAGTGATGACGAAAATGATGATGATGATAATGACCAACCAACCAACCAACCAGCCAGCCAGCCAGCCAGCCAGCCAACCAATTAACCACCCAACCAGCCAACCAACCAACCAACCAACCAAATAACCAACCAGCCAGCCAACCAACTAACCAACCAACCAACCAACCAACCAACCAACCAACCAACCATCTAACCAACCAACCAGCCAACAAACCAACCAACCAAGCACACACACCTTTCCATATCGGGAGCACTCGTGGAACATTTCTTCCTCGAGGTCGTCATCAACATCTTCAATCGTAACTGCATTCTCCAACAGCATGGTACATGTCTCGACTGGAGCCGCTGACGTAATCTGCCATGACGAGTTGATTGGTTGGTTGGTTGATTAGTTAGTTGATTGGTTGGTTAATTAGTTGGTTGGCTCGTTGGTTGATTGGTTGATTAGTTGGTTGATTAGTTGATTGGTTGGTTAGTTGATTAGTTAGTTGATTAGTTGATTGATTAGTTGATTGGTTGGTTGATTAGTTAGTTGATT
>NW_008705548.1:2707-3488 GCF_000326865.2 Helobdella robusta
GACCCCTTTCTAACGTTGTGCCTAAGTCATTATAATAATAATTATATTAATTATAAGTATAATAAAAAGTATATTAAGTATAATAGTAATAATAATAATTATTATTTTTTTATTATTTAAGTTATTATATTATGTTGTTTTAATTTTACAAGATGGAAGAAAGACAAGCGCAGCAAGTTGGTGATGATGACGATGATGATGATGATGATGACGATGATGATGATGATGATGATGACGATGATGATGATGATGACGATGATGATGATGACGTTGACGATGATGATGATGATGTTTTATAATTTTTTCTGTTTTTTTTTATTATTAACGCAGTTATTTATTTATTCATAGCTTTGCAAATGAGTTCAACTCAATCGTTCATCATTCATTCGTTCGTTCGTTCATTCATTCATTCATTCATTTATCCACTCACTTCTTCTTTCAATCATTCGCATCTCCATCTATTTTTTTTTATTTCAATTTCTGTTAATTAACGAAACAAAGACATGTGAAAAAAATTTCCACGAAACTGGCACCATTGTTATGAAATAAATTCTTATTCTCTGCTTTTTATTATCGTCCTCTTCTTCTTTATCCTCATCATCATCATAAACATCGTCCTCATCATCATAATCATCATCATAATCATCATCATAATCATCGTCATCATCATAATCATCGTCATCATCATCGTCATCGTCGTCATCATCACACAGATTCGCAAACTAACGCAAGAGTTGGAAATAGCCAATGAAAAGATAAACTCTCTGACGACGCAACTCAA
>NW_008705549.1:0-1289 GCF_000326865.2 Helobdella robusta
TTTCTGCTTTGTAAAATTGTTAAGTCGCGCTTTATGCTGTCATACTAAATTTTGGAAGAAAATATATCATTTCATGTTTCTACCTTAATGAGAAGGCTGATTTTGAAAAAAAAAATTTCGGCGTTCGTAAAGTAAGCTACTCTAAACGCAAATTGCCTGTTAAAAAATTTAATCGCGGCCGTCATTTGCGCGTTAAGTCCAACTACCACCTTTCTATTTTTTAATAACATTGAAATAACTACAAAATAATTATAAATAGTTTGGACGGACACATTGTATAGAAAAAATATTACTGATTCTCCATTGCCTGTGTTGCAAATCAACTCATGCATGCCGTCGAATTTTTTAAACTTTTCGTAACCTCGGTTAAAAATGCCTTCTAGCGAATAAATGTTACAATTTAAATTGATTAAATGATTAACAGTTGACTGGTACTTTCTGTCCAAATCATATTTCTACAGATAGCGAACATTTGTGAAAAAAAGAAACTATTTGAAAAGTATTTTGAAAAAACTTTAAAATTTTTTTTTTAAGTCATGTTTATTGAAGTAGAAATTTCCTTTTATATTACCCCGCTGTTATCTAGGGACCCGGAGTTGCTTATTAGTACATTGGGCATCAAAATGGAGCACAACTTGATTGTCGATTTTGGTTGAAAGAATTTTTCCTTGAAATGCTAAAGTGGTCATAATGTGGAATTAAAATTGATATTGAAAAGAAGTGAAAAATTGATGCTTTGATATTTTATGTCATGAATTTGAGGTAAAGTGTAGGTAATAATGATAAGGAGTTGACTCATTGCACTTGATTTGATGGCACCGTAGTTGAATTAAAAAAATTTTGGGTTAGCTTTTGGTGTTTTTTAATTGTGTGAAATCAAGGTAGTGACGCCACAATTTTGTAATATTTGACCAATACTATTGTTATCAGAATTTTTGATTGTGTTTTTGGTTTTAACGTCTGTTAGAACACCCCCTGAAAATTGTCGAGAAAATCATTGAGAGAAGATTAACGTCGTGGATCACAATTGGAAATTATCAATTTTGTTTTCTAGCGGGTAAATCAACAATTCATGCAATTCACATCCTTTGAAAACTGCAAGTGTCCAATTTTGTTTGTCCTGCTTGCATCAATCCTTAACAACAAATTCAAAATAGCAATTAAGGTAGAATTTCGAAGCAATTTTGAAGCCATTAAGGTAGAAAAAGTGACATGGTGGCAATATCTAGGGGATGTTCTGGATTGTACTGTAACAGCTGAAGCTGCCGTTCGAGCACGCATGCGTGCAG
>NW_008705549.1:1339-2881 GCF_000326865.2 Helobdella robusta
AACTACTAAAGGCATNCTTTTTATCAGCCATTTTCATCAAAATCACTTCAACACATATATTTATAAAAACACATATATATATATATATATATATATATATA
The DNA here is from genome assembly GCF_000326865.2 of Helobdella robusta. Taxonomy (NCBI): domain Eukaryota; kingdom Metazoa; phylum Annelida; class Clitellata; order Rhynchobdellida; family Glossiphoniidae; genus Helobdella; species Helobdella robusta. Next base: position 1,441 of record NW_008705549.1, read on the forward strand.
TATATATATATATATATATATATATATAATAACTACTATATATAGCGTGCATGTGTATATAGATCATGTAGAGTCTATGATATAGATATATAGATGTCAGAGTGATGTGAGTTAACCACCTTTTAATGACTCAATTAGCCAATGGTTATCTTAACATCCCGCTATTCATGACTAAACAAGAACAAATGTTGATAAGAGAGATAAACAAGAATGTCAATGTGAAAATGTGTGTGTGTGTTTTCATCACAGTTTTCAATTTTTAAATGTTGACATTATCTTATTTTTGCTTAAAATTTTTCTGGTACTTACAGGAAAAATTTATTACTTATAAGTACAAGTACTGAAAAATGTACTTAAGTATAAGTATTTAAGTACAGGTTTTCATATGTACTTAAGTATAAGTATCTAAGTACTGCATTTGTACTTAAGTACGTACTTAAGTACAAATGTACTTAAGTACTCGTCATCACTGGTTAAAAGTAAATAAACCAGACAATCATTTAGATAATATTTATGATTGCTTTAAGAATTATGGCAGCGGTTGTGATCATGTACACCTCTTTCAAAGGGAGTGCCGTTTCAAAGCTAACTTTTTCAAAAAATGTCATAAACTCTTATATTTTTTTATAATGAAGTACATTTTATTTATTTTGTATTTTTGCATTATATTTTCGCCTTATTATTTTGATCCTTTCATGTCATATTTTATGCCCTGCTTATTGTACCTTATCTTCGTTTGTTAAAATTAAACCTTTTTAATTTATTACCGAACCTATTTGTTTATTTTTTTTAAATTGTTAAATTATAGGTGTATCCATCCCAGAAATTACTGTACGCTTGGACACGTGATTTAGTTTACAGAGTTGAACAATTTCAAATATGGGCATCTACCGCCCATTCTCCAAAAATCTTTTGGTTTTCAGGCTTCATACACCCAATTGCTTTTTTAAACGCTGTGCTACAAACATTTTCAAGGAATAATGGGGTTAATAACACCTTCATTTTTAATTCTTCTCGTCACAATATTACAAAATTGTCAATATTACATTTTTTAACTTTCAGATATCTATGGATCTTTTATCATGGGATTTCAGTGTAATGACCGTAGATGATAGCAATATTGTTTCAGCTCCTAAGGTGAAAATTTAAAAAACAATAAATTTTTCATAATTATTAATTTGTATTAAAAAAATGATTGAAAAATTAATTTTTTTAGAAATCAGTAAGAAATTAAAATAAAAAAATTATTAAAAAGTAGAAAACATTGTTAGTTTCCAATTTAAAACTTTACTTCAGCTTGTTATTTGCTAAGAGACAAATAAAAGTTTTAACAATTAAATAGAATATTTAACATTACTAACCGACATAACATTGAAATTTGTTTGATTTCTTTGATTGAAAGGACGGTGTCCTGGTGAAAGGTTTGTATCTGCAAGGTGCT
>NW_008705549.1:2931-4939 GCF_000326865.2 Helobdella robusta
GCAGGTATTTATAGCACGCCTTGTTATTATTGTCCTAATCGAGAAGGTTTAAAAGATCGTATTTCGTTCGTTGTAGCAATTGATTTGAAAAGTGGTGAAAAAAGTCCGGAGCACTGGGCGAAAAGAGGTACAGCGGTTTTAATGAGTCTGGATTCATGAACAATTTTAAAAACACGTAACAGTAACAGTAAACACGTTTATTCACATAAAGATGTTATTTCTTGTAATAAATCAGTTACACTATGATAAGCTGTTTGTTTTTTTCAATTCAGTTTTTTATAGTAATTTTTATAATGCTGGTAGTTTAAATGGTGTTGAATATTTGGTGCATTCTTCGGATAATAAAATATGTAAATGTCAATAAACTGATCTGTCTAAATTTGTAGGTACAATATTAAAACTTCTTGTAGTGAACTGTTTTGAAACTTTTAACAAAAAAAGAGTAGAACGTGAAAGGAAATAATTGCAATGAAGTAACTGTAATTGTTGAGGCAGAGTATCAAGGGTAGCCCGGAAATTAGATAGTTAAAATGGTTGAGGGCATATTGGAAAGAAATGTAACTTGGAATGGAAGTATATGGAGTTTGGAGATCGAAGACTGAATATCAATTGCTGTCACACATCTCACTGAAAAGACATCCCATTTAGAAACAACACATAAAGACTTGGATCTCTTTCATTAATCAGAGCTTTTCGATGCATAACGTCTTTTTCAACGGGAAATTTTTTCTTTTAAACAGCAATATTTGACTCAATGTGGCAAGTCTAGCTCTCCTGAAAGGCGATCAAATATGTTAGATTTTCAAGTTTCTCAACTTATTTTATTCAAATCATTTGACTTTACAAGTCATGATTTTTCGAAATAAAGCCGATGGTGTTTAATTTTGAAGTTGCAGTTTTTTTTCATAACTTATAACATGCATTTATTAATTTATTGAGATATTAAATTTTTTGTATTTATAAAATTTAATGTACGCGTCAAGAATGACCTTTTCTAGTTTGAAGGCGTGAAAAAAATTTGAGGGCAGCTGTTGTCTACCGTACTAGGATTCACCGAAGTTGCAACAATCTTTGACCTGAAAGTTTGTTTCGCGTGAATGTACGATTACCATTGACACTGGACCAAAAAGTCAATTTTGAAACCTAATTTGGTACCTAATCTGAAAAACCACGGCTTCAAAAAATACATTTTTTGAACAGTCATTAAAACGACTGTACTGTTGAACTTGAACTTGGCGATTATGTATTTAAAAGCTCATTCCGGTTTGAAAATATTACCGAGTTCGTGATGGTTTCCACACTGGATTTGAAAAACGGATACTGGAAAGTAGAGATCGATAAAAACGATTGGGAAAAAATCATTTTGATTGGATTGTGTTTGTGGCAATTAACCGTAATTCCATTCCAATTTCAAACGGTTAATTATTAATTAATTAATTAATTATTAACTATTAACCGGTTAATTAACCGTTAATAGAATGTGTATTACGGGATCTTTCCTGAAAGTTATATTTTGTTTGTTTTGTTTAGGAAAAACTTTTAATCAACGCGTGGAAATCTTACGAGAGATATTCAAAAGGCATCGAGCTCAAACCTATTGTTATAGTACTCGCTGTCGTAACCGATTTGCGATGCGACGGGTTCAAATCTTTGATTGAATAAAATACTCCAAACAGTTATTAGTTATTAAACTTTATTTACAGAAGAAAACTAATCGTTTATTTCCAGCAAATTCAAACTAAAGCAACAATTAACTTTTAAATTGTTCAAAATCTATCGCTATGACAACGTCAACACACAAATCAAATATCGCTTTAAATAATTCACCGAATGTTCTAGTGACTAAATCACAAAACTATTCACAAAATCACAAAACCACGAATTTCACTAATCACGAATATCACTAATCGCTAATCTTCTTGCGACGTGCGCTTATATACTCTTCGCAAGCGTCGTTTCTAGATTCTTCTAGATGGTCCGATTCTAGCATACTCTAGAATGCTCCAGT
>NW_008705549.1:4989-6563 GCF_000326865.2 Helobdella robusta
CAAATCATATTTCTACAGATAGCGAACATTTGTGAAAAAAAGAAACTATTTGAAAAGTATTTTGAAAAAACTTTAAAATTTTTTTTTTAAGTCATGTTTATTGAAGTAGAAATTTCCTTTTATATTACCCCGCTGTTATCTAGGGACCCGGAGTTGCTTATTAGTACATTGGGCATCAAAATGGAGCACAACTTGATTGTCGATTTTGGTTGAAAGAATTTTTCCTTGAAATGCTAAAGTGGTCATAATGTGGAATTAAAATTGATATTGAAAAGAAGTGAAAAATTGATGCTTTGATATTTTATGTCATGAATTTGAGGTAAAGTGTAGGTAATAATGATAAGGAGTTGACTCATTGCACTTGATTTGATGGCACCGTAGTTGAATTAAAAAAATTTTGGGTTAGCTTTTGGTGTTTTTTAATTGTGTGAAATCAAGGTAGTGACGCCACAATTTTGTAATATTTGACCAATACTATTGTTATCAGAATTTTTGATTGTGTTTTTGGTTTTAACGTCTGTTAGAACACCCCCTGAAAATTGTCGAGAAAATCATTGAGAGAAGATTAACGTCGTGGATCACAATTGGAAATTATCAATTTTGTTTTCTAGCGGGTAAATCAACAATTCATGCAATTCACATCCTTTGAAAACTGCAAGTGTCCAATTTTGTTTGTCCTGCTTGCATCAATCCTTAACAACAAATTCAAAATAGCAATTAAGGTAGAATTTCGAAGCAATTTTGAAGCCATTAAGGTAGAAAAAGTGACATGGTGGCAATATCTAGGGGATGTTCTGGATTGTACTGTAACAGCTGAAGCTGCCGTTCGAGCACGCATGCGTGCAGCCTGGAATGAAACGTCCGATGTTGTTATATGGTGCAGAAACATGGCCAATGACAACCAAACTGGAACAACAACTTCAACGAACCGACATAAAAATGCTCCGATGGATGCAACGAATTAGTCTGAAGGACCACATCAAATCTACCGAAATCCTGCGTCGTGCTGGTTTAGATGATATAAAGGATGAATACCGGCAACACCGTCTGCGGTGGTTTAGTCATGTCAAACGACGTGGGAACAGTGCCATAACTTTTCTTGCAGATGTTGAAATACCCCGGAACACGTCCCAAAGGCCATCCAAAAAAGTCCTGATCCCAAACAATCGAGCAGGACATGAAAGCTCTAAATTTAAATGAAATGGATACAACTGATCGTCTAATTTGGGGCAAAAAATTGATGGCCAAAAAAACAACGTCTTACCTGGGGGAACTAGGTCTCTGGACGCTAAACGAAGATTGATTGAAACATGGCCAATGACAACCAAACTGGAACAACAACTTCAACGAACCGACATAAAATCTTATTTGTGTTGTGGGTTTTAATTATACGTTTAATACTATATGAGTATAATGTTGTTGTTTTAAGCACATGTTGGTGGCGCGCAGTCACCACAATTTTTTAAAAATTGACAAAATTCTCGAAATGATTAGTTTTCCAAACCACTTTTTTATTGACAGATTGACAACGATATTTTTAGTCACAATTGTAGATTTTTATCTGCAAAATTCCC
>NW_008705550.1:0-1003 GCF_000326865.2 Helobdella robusta
GTTGAACAAACAGCTTCGTGTTGTTGAAATTTTATTTAAAAAACTTCTAACTGCAAAATGGGGTGTAATCTTCAACCGTATATATATATATATATATATATATATATCTATATATATGTATATATATATACATATATATATACATATATATATACATACATATACATAAATATACATAAATATATATGCAGCAATTTATGAAATCTACGGAATTTCTAGCGTTGGATAGTTTTTTATTACATTTCTCAATATCAATCAATCAATCTTCGTTTAGCGTCCAGAAACCCAGTTTACCGAGGTAGGACGTTGTTTTTTTGCCATCAACTTTTTGCGCCAAATTAGACAATCAGTTGTATCCATTTTATTTAAATTAAGAGCTTTCATGTCTCGCTCGATTGTTTGCGACCAGGACTTCTTTGGACGGCCTTTGGGACGTGTGCCAAGCACTTTAACATCTGCAAGAGAAGTTATGGCACTGTTTCCACTTCGTTTGACATGACCAAACCACCGCAGGCGGTGTTGCCGGCATTTGTCCTTTATATCAACTAAACCAGCACAACGCAGGATTTCGGTAGATTTGATGTGGTCCTTCAGACTAATTCGTTGCATCCATCGGAGCATTTTCATGTCGTTTCGTTGAAATTGTTGTTCCAGTTTGGTTGTCATTGGCCATGTTTCTGCATTATATAACATCACCGGACGTATCATAAAAATACATTTCTGAATATATCGCACCAAATTCTTGTCGTTATTATTTATTTTATTGACGTTAGAACAATCACTAAAAACCTCGTTCCAACGATCCAATATATATACACATATATATATATATATATATATATATATATATATATATATATATATATATATATATATATATATATATGGGGTTTAGAATATCATAAATACAATTATTTATAAAGATTTCGGCATTATTCAACTTGTAGTTGGGTTTCTCAATTTTTCTGACGAGACTTTTATCTTCTTGATGAAGTTTATTAAT
>NW_008705550.1:5266-6404 GCF_000326865.2 Helobdella robusta
TGGACATTTTATTAAAAAAAATAATAAAGTAGCACCAGCTCAAGAAAATTTAATCGCCATCAAGAATCTTAAGAAACCACAGATAAAACCAGATAAAACAGGAGTTAGGAGGGTACTAGGATCTATTAATTTCTACTTGAAATATATTGAAAATAGTACTACAAAATTTTAACCACTGCATAGACTTTTGAGAAAAAAAGTTAAGTTTCATTGGTCTTAAGACTGTAAAGATTGTTATAACTGGATAAAAGAACATTTATGTTTTCAACCAATTTTAGCCATTTACAATCAAGCCAAGACATTTACATTGAAACCGATGTCAGTTATAAAGGAATGAGAGCTACTTTGAAATAACTATTAATACATTCTGATGGTATATTACATCTTGTCACATACTTTTCAAGAAAAATATCAAAAAAAGAATTTAAAAAAGAAAATAAAATATAATGGCTGATTTACTTTCTCGATCATCAGTATTGGAATATTTTTAAAATGATGATGCAGTCCATCTTGTTAATTTAATTGAAAGACCTAAAATTCTTCAAATGATAACATGGCTGAATTAAAAACCGCCAACAAGACCGAAAACGCCATAGTATTATTTACAAAAAATTGAAGGACAAATAGAGGATATTTACTTCTAATAAATTTAGCTCATGAATAATAAAAAAAGGTGCATGAATATTATTGACATATTGCAGCTGGAAAATTAAGAAAGAAAAAAAACCATTCTATTATTTCAAAAACTTTGATCAATTAATTGAAGAATCACTATATGTTTATAGAACAAAGCCAGAAGAAATAAAATCTTAGGATTAATGTCAAAATTAGGACCCGCAACAGAAATATTTCAAATTATGCCCTTTGGTACAGTCGATGGTTTGCTAGTAATAGATCACCAAAGAAATATATGCATATTTTAGTGGACTATTTTAGTAGATATGCTTGGATCTCCACTACAAAAAGTCAATGTGCAGCAGATTTCATAAAGTTAATTGGCCCGATTGCTAAGAAAAATAATATTAAAAAACTTATAGACGACCAGTACACTGGAATTAATTCCAAAGAACATAGGCTGTATCTCAACAAGATGAAAATTCAAGTGGTTTTTATATGTAAACCAAACACTGTAAAAGAA
>NW_008705551.1:0-910 GCF_000326865.2 Helobdella robusta
AAAGCCGGCGGTTCTTTGGCTTGGGACAAAAAAATTTTTCCTGGGACATGTTTGTATGTATGTGTGTGAGTTGTTCAATTAAGATATATTCACATAAGGAATTATAACTATAACTACAATAATTTTATTATTATTATTATTTGTTTATTTATTTTTTCATATTAAATTTAATTACTTTAATTTGTTTATTATTTATTAACAATTCTATTTAGATTTATATATATGCTAGAGTGTTTGAATTTCTCAGCATCACGTCCCAAATGCAGGTAAGTTTACTGACAAATTATTGTAATTTCGATTCGTTTAAAGTTGGTTGATATGTTTGTTTGTTTGGTTGGTTTTTTGTTTGTTTGTTTGCTTGCTTGCTAGTTTGTTTGTTTGTTTCTTTGTTTCTTTCTTTCTTTGTTTGTATGTTCTTTAATTCACTCATTCGTTTACTCGTACATTCATTCAATTTTTCGTTTGTTAATTCCTCTATTCGTTCCTCAATTCATTCATCATCCATTCATTTGTACATTCAGCCTATGCATGCATCATTCAACATAAACAAACAAAACATGTAAAAAAGTTATACGAACATTCATTATGTTTTGCCAATTAAGTTACATTTAAAATATCAAAAAATTAATAACAACAACAACAACTAATACTACTACTACAACTACAACAACAACATCAACAACAACAATGACGACAGACCGCCAAAATTTAGAACAAAATGACCAAAGTAATTACCATCAGTAATTGCTTGGGTATTGTTGACGAGTTTTTGCTGTTGTTGATGTTGTTGATGATGTTGTTGCTGTTGTTGATGATGCTTTTTGTTGTATTTGGTGAATTCGAATTCAATAATGTTGTTTATGATTTTTATTATTGTCGATGACGCCATGGCTGTTGTTGATGTTTTTTT
>NW_008705551.1:4100-4933 GCF_000326865.2 Helobdella robusta
GTACACACGCTCCTCTGCCTGCCTGCCTTCTCAAGACAGCTACATACAACAACTTCACACCAACGTTGTGCTATTTCTTCCTTCTTCTTCCACTCTCTCTATCTTTTTTTTTCTCTCTCTCTCTCTCTTTCTTTCTTTCTTTCTCTTTCTCTCTCTTTTTCTTTTTTGTCCCTTCTTACATTGATGGAAAAAACAAATAACTTGATGTAAATTGTTTTAAATAATATTAATCCGTGTTGATGTTTTTGATGTAAGTTTTTAGAGAGGTATTATTATCTGTTAAAATCTCAGTAGTAAAAAACATCAGACTACTACATTGATACACACGCAAATAAAAAAAAAACCTAGAAAAAAAAACATAGAAAAAAAATAACAAACTACCTCCGACCATATATAAAACTTATTTTGAAAATGAGCCTCCCATCGTCCGTTTCTTCCTCTCTCTCTCTCTCTCTCTCTCTTTTCTCTTTCTCTTTCTATCTATCTATCTTTCTTTCTCTTATTCATTTTTTTTCTTAATTTTTTTCTCTATGTCTCTTTCTTTCTATTTTTCTTCTTAATATTTCTATCCTCCTCTCACTTGCTTTATCACTCTTTCTTTTTTCTTTTTTTCTCTCTCTCTTTCTCTCTCTATCTCTTTTTCTCTTTTTCTCTCTCTCTCTCTCTCTTTCTTTCTCCTCTTTCTCTTTCTCTCCCTCTCTCTTTCTCCTTCTCTCTCTCCTTTCGTCCGTTAACAACATCCGGAATGTGCACTGTGAATTATCGTCTGCAGCGAATACTGATGATTTAGAGGTATAGGGGGGGTATGTTGTAATTCAGTTTACCAAAAAGTA
>NW_008705551.1:5475-7285 GCF_000326865.2 Helobdella robusta
TACATAGTAATTCTGCGAGTGAACGAATGAGTAATCTAATTTTCCTCCATTCAATCTTAGTATGCTTCGTAGAATAACGCCCAACAAACACTCCGTTCTGTTGCTGTTGTTGTTGTTGACGTTGTTGTTGTTGTTGTTGACGTTGTTGTTGTTGACGTTGTTGTTGATGAGGTTGTTGATAATAATACATACACATATAAAGAAACACACATACACGTATACATACACACATAAAAAAAACACACACACATAATTACATCATAAGTGTATATATTATCTCTAAATGAGCATGGCTTAGTAATGTTATGTACGTGTTAATCACACGTGACAACAATCGGCGCGAGTCTGCAGTCGAACTCGGTAGATCGGTCATCGAAGTGAACCGCAAACGGAGCAGATGCTCACCGAACACTAGCTTGATTGATCGGTAATAGGTCGGTATTCGGTACTTTGTCGGTATATACCGGTGGAACCGCAACTAGATGGATGAGCGGACAGATGGATGGACGGACGGACGGATGAACAAATGATTGATTGGTTGATTTGTTGATTGATTGGTCTATTGTTAGTCGGTTGCTACTAGTACAAGTACAAAGTGGTTGTGTGTGTGTGTGCGTGTGTGTGTGTGTGCGCGTGTGTGTGTGCGTGCGTGTGTGTGTACGTGTGTGTGTTCGTGTGTATGTACGTGACTGGAATGAAAAAATATGCCAAAGTAAATGTTTTTATACATGTATTTCGGTGTTTTAAAAAAATTTATGACAAGATGTACGTAACAAGAGAAAGAGAGATAAAGAGATAAAAAGAGAGGGAGAGAGAAAGAAAGAAAAAAGAGAGAGAGAGAGAAAGCAAAAGAGTACAAAACAGACGACAATGTATGTTCGGTCGCAATGCAGAAAAAAATTCCTAAAAGCCCGCTTAACCATTTTTTATATCGTTTTGCCGGCTGTATAAAATTCCATTGTATTGTATTTTTAGTATAATTTTTGTATTGTATTTTTTGTATTGTATTATATTTTTGCGCATTGTATAAAATTGTGGAAGTAGTTTTAATAGATTGACTCATGATGCATGTATGTATGTATGTATATACGTACGTACGTATGTTTGTATGTATGTATGTACGTACGTATGTTTGTATGTATGTATGTATGTATGTATGTATGTATGTATGTATGTATGTATGTATGTATGTATGTATGTATGTATGTATACTATTTTTAAATTTAAAAAAAAACAAGTTTAAAAGACCAAACAATGTCAAAGAAGCGAAACAATGAATGAACGTTTGATGCACTCGGAAGTAAATTTTTCAAAAACGAATTTATTTGAAAAATTTAAAATTAAATACAAACTTTGTATTTACTTCAATTTATATCATCATTATCAGCAGTCATCATTATCAGCAGCAGCGGCAGCAGCAGTAGTAGTAGTAGAAGTAGTAGTAGTAGTAGTAGTAGTAGTAGTAGTAGTAGTAGTAGTAGTAGTAGAAGTAGAAAATGTTATTTAAATAAATGCCTTCTAATTCGAATGCCTTCATTATCAATACGTTCTCAAACAGACGTGACATGATTCATTGAAGATGATGACGACGACGACGATGTGGTTGGTGTAGCTGGTTGTGATGATAACGATGATGGTGATAATGATGATGATGATGATGATGATGATGATGATGATGATGATGATGATGATGATGATGATGATGATGATGATGATGATGATGATGATGATGATGATGATGATGATGATGATGATGTTGGTACAGAAACAACAACACTACCAACAACAACAACACTCAATTTTAGACCTA
>NW_008705551.1:21516-35915 GCF_000326865.2 Helobdella robusta
TGGATTCTGCAATCGCGTCAAGACCCGTCTTAGGTTTATAATTATAAAAATAATAATTATTAATATTATTTTAATTATTTTATTATAATCATAATTAATATTGAATGTTATTATTGTTTTTTTTATTATTATTTTATTTTAGTAAATAATTCTTCTTTAAATGTAAAAAGATGACGAACAAGAACGAAGACATTCGCATTTCCTGTTCACCCTTCACGTCTGCAGAGAAATCGACAGCGGTATTTATTTTTAAATTCTATTTTAAATTCACTTTTAACCACACAACAGAACGATGACGTCATAAACATGGATACAACGATGCAAAGACACGTACAATACAATACAATACAAAACAAATAAAAGAATTTTTTCAAATCAAAAAACAGTCAATACATAAATCCACTTTTACTCACAACACTACAGGACAATTACATCACCATGGATGTCTCCATCTTCTGGATCTTGGGAGCTGTGGGAGGCACAAAGATTGCGGATCGACTCAAAGTTTGACGGAAGTGGGCAACGTCATATCCTCTATCTTGAATGGCAAGCAGTTTATTCCGCATGGGTTGGGAAAAAAATTTTGGACTTCTTCTTTAGAATTTTTTTCTTTTTTAGTGCGTGTGTGTGTGTGTGCGTGTGTGTGTGTGCAGTGTTGTGTGTAGCAACATTTTCCTTATTTTTATCATTTATTTGTTCTGATCTTTTAATGATTTACATATTAATTTATTTATTTTGATTAATTATTAATTTTCGTACATTAAATTATTTTTCTTTCCGTCATTCATTTGTTCGTTTGTTCGTTCATTCCTTTGCTCATCCATTCATTCATTCATCCTTTAATTAATTTAACTAATTAATTAATTCATTCACTTACTCATTCATCTATCTCATCTTCTCTGTCTTCTCAGTAGCAGCCAACTGACCAACTTACTGAAATGTATGTACCTGCCAAGCAAGATAGATCACACATCCATCATCGTACATGTTTCAACATCCACAAAATCATACAATCAAACCCTTCAAGTCCTTCATTTCGCCTCGCAACTCAAGAAATCACTTTCCAGGACGAGATATGCCTCAGTAAGTTCTCTCCAAATGTCAATTTTTTAATTATTGTTCATTTATTAATTTATCAATGAGTTTATTTTATCAAATCGAACAAACTAAATTGAAATAAATAATTCACATTAAATAGAAACAGCGTGTTTGTTATGTGTTTTTTTGTTAAATTGTCATCACAGTATGAACAATTATTCAACTGAAACCGTAACGAACTTATTTGCAGGGCATGTCAAACTCGACGATCAGCAGTCGGAGCAATACGAGACATTCCGATGTCGATTATTCGTCGAGTAGCGAGCAGTCGGTTGATACGGTTATATTCGTGGCCAACGGAAAAACCGTCGGTAAGGATCCAACTGTCGGCGTTAACTGCGAAAAACCGACATTAAATTCGACTCCACCCATTGCCAAAATTCACCTCAAAAATAGAAAGAATAGGATTGCTTCGTGTGAGAAAGATGACCTGACATCATCGGTATCGAGTATTCGAGCCCAGCCACCAGGTCGTGAGAGCATATTTCGCGGCGAGTTGAACGTGGAAAATGAAAAATCCGACAACCTACACGACGAAATTGTCAGCAATATTTTCAAAAACAAAACGATTGAAAATTCATTATTAACGTCTGGAAAAACTGAAGTTGGAGGAAGCAATAAAGAGTTATGGGTGGATGGCCCTAAGAAGAACGGCTCCATGAACCACTCGGAAAAGTGGATCGACGGGCCAATCGGTGAATTTTGGACGACTCCACACGCCGGCATTCACGGGATTTCATCTCCCAAAATTAAAAAAATTTATTCCGCTCTCAAGAACAGCAAGCACAAACAAAATTGTTGCGGATTGAATGCAGAGAAAGTTAGTACTGTCAGCGATGCTCAAGAAAATGTTGAGGTCTGTCCAAACAATATCGCTGCAGAACCATCTGCAGAACCATTTCTAGTAGAAGCTAGTCCTGAGATAAACGCCTTTCATAATTTTTACACCAAGTACAAACAGGACCTCATACAAAACGATGCTACATCAATTTCGAGGAATCACATCGCGGAAATTTTTTCCTCTAGGAGGAGCTGCTGCTGCAAGTGCCACCTCGACAGGAAGCTGAATTTCAAATCACCAAAGCGCAACTCGTCGAAGGATAAGGAAGGGAAACATCGTCTGAAAAAACTGGAAAATCTCACTTCTAAAAATTGCAAAAGCAATAAAACGGATCGAACTGCGAAATGGGTGTGCAACGTTCAGGATTCCAGCTTTGCAAAGTTCAGTCAGCTGCTTCATTCTCGTAAAGAACTCCTCAAAACATTTCAATCTCCCAAGAACAAACAAAACCTGAAACCTATATTAGTGGAATATTTTCAAAATGCTTCGCCCATAGCCACTTTCGATGCCAGTACAAAAACAAAAGATGTCCGGTCATCATCATCTCCCCCGCCAGATTATTCATCTTGCCTGCTGAACAATTGTGACGTTATGAATAATAAAACATCTATCGATCAGAATTACCTTGGAATCATGTCCGATTTGAAACGATTGAAACCTTACAAGAACTTACTTTCAAACGTCGACGATTGCTTCAACTGTTCGATGTACAACGACGACGACAACAACAACAACAACTGCCTTTCTCTCTCAACAACTTTTCCAGATGTAACGTTGAACAACGTGACTGAGTTCAGAAAATCGGGACCAGACGGTGCCTCCTGTCACGACCTGTTCTTCGAGATCGATTCCTCAGGCCTATCGATGACAGATTTAAACAACAGCATCCACAACTCACTGAAGAGAAACCACACAACGAAAGCCAGTTCGTCCCATAAACATCACAAAAACGGTCTTAACTATTCATCGACAGAAACCATATACATTCCAAATACTAACCGGTTAACGACTGGAAGAAATGAGGAAACAAGCGCCTCAAACTGGAGAAACTACTGCCAGTTGAAACCAAACTCGACATCATCTCCATCAAAATCGAACGATTCACCGGTAAAACGAGATCGGTGTAACATCGCGATGGCCTTACTGTCATGTGCCACAAGAAACAAAAAACGCTCAAGTAGTAACTGCCGCTCAAAAAAACCTCAAAACTCACTTTACTCAAGCTTCTGTTTGAAACCTCACAACAGAAACGACAACATAAATGACGGAATCGTTGACAGGGATGTACCAAGATACTTAGTTCACGGTAAGAGAACCGTCACGGTCACTCATAAAACGAGTTGTAACGGAGCGAATAATATTCGATCGGTAATAACGTCATCACCCTCTAATGCTTCCAATTCGTTTTGCAACAGAACTTCCAGGTAATTTGAAACGTGTGATAGGCAACGCAAAACCGGCAAATTAGATTTAAATAGATAAAACGTCACATTGAGAACAAATTTAAATAAAAATATATAGGTGAATATTTTTCCATTTTGTTTTTTATACTATATGGCCTGCAGACTAGCAAATGTTGCGTTCAGATCTACAAAGGGTTAAACTAATTCATTTAAAATATGCATATGTTTCTGAATCTTTTCAAGTTTTCAATTTTTAATAGGGTAGAAGACATAATTTTCAATGTGTGCAAGAGCGTCATGCAGACACCATAGTTATCATTTCTTTTGTTTTAGCTTTGCTTGTTGGTTTTATTTTCTATTTTCACTTGATAAATATTTCGTTTTGTTAATTTTATTTCTTCATAAAATTTATTAAACATCCTGAATGAAAAGAACGAAAATTTAGAGTGTAAAGAATAAGAACCTGTTTTAGCTTAAAACATTATTCAACGCTATTACAATGTTTTTACATTACATTTAAACTAAAAACGTTTAAGATCTAATTAATGAATAACCTATTTAAACTCCAAATTAGGTAGAGCAAATGTTACATCAAGCGACAGTCCAAACGCATTTTGAAAATTTGCGTATAGAGCATACATACACACACACACACACACACACACAAAAAAACACAATCCCATAAAATTCTTAAGACTGAACGACAGTCAGTCAGTCAACCAGCCAGCCATTAAAAACACCACAAAACTTCATTAAATTAACACATAATTAAGGTTGATGTATGTTTAACAGTATTTTGAAATAAGAAAAAACAATAACATAGTTATAGCATTAATTATTATTATTGTAACATAAACTAAGCTGAATACTTTCATAACTCAATAAAAACACAGCCACATATATTGGTGATCATAATGATTCTGTCATTGTTACCATCATCATGAGCGTTATCATATCATAAGTATATATATATATATATTTATATTTAAAATAAACGTTGATTAGCCACCAATTATACATCAATTATTTTAAAATAATTAAGTGGATAATTAATTAATTAATTGTGATTAATCTTTTCCACCCTCTTCATCTGTGTGGGTGTGCCAGGTGAGGCGTTCCTCGTAAAAAGTGATGACAATTTGTGGGCAACGAACATTTGCAATCCTAGCTGGAACTAAATCAGCCTCATCCGAATCTTTCCTACATATTTTTTTTAATTTATATCACTTACATGGAAAGAATAAAAAAATCAAATTTATAGTCAAATCAAACTTAAATAATTTTAGGTGAATTTCAGGAATAGACTCAATTCAAATCTTAAAACCTTAGATATCTTGAAAATTAACCCCATCACTAACCATTTCATGAGGAACATGAGTTCACCGCTGCTATCAGTGGCCCCGATAATTCTCTCTGGCTGCAAACCTCTTTCGAATCCTCTCAGCTTGTTCTCTTCCTCGGCCTGTGCCTTTTGGAGAAACAAATTTTTATAATGTAAATTGCAATGAACAAAATATAAATAAGAACCAAAGAGTAACAAAAGTTTACATTTAATAAGTAGGTCAGCTTGTGAAAATGAATTCCTTACCTCAGCTACTTTCCTCTTTTTGCTGCTGGAAGTTGATGTTGTGGTCCCTTCGTCATCTGTCGTTTCTTTAGTTTTCCTCTTTTTCTTTTCCTCTTTTTCCTTTTTTGATTTTTCTTCGTATGCGGCTATAAGCTCTGGACAGTCAAGGTTTTCAACTGGCTCCCAAGTGTTTTCAGAACTAAAAAAGTCAAATTAACTCATTAAAATAAATTATAAATGCAAAATATTAAGTAATAATTTCAAATTTGGTGAAGAAAAAATACTGCCAGACACAAAATCTTTTAACACATCAACACTAAGTTACCAATAAAATAAATATAATTAATAGATCATTGTTAATTCATTGAAAATTGAAGATAATTAAATAAAAATAATATTGAAAAAAACGAACTCACTCAGGATATCCCTTCCATTTCAGGAGATATTCCTTCTTGCCACCCCTCACTCTCATGTCCACGACGCGCTCCACAACAAATTCCTCTTCTGCCTCAGCATCCTCAGCTGGCTCATCTTGCTTTGATTTGGACTTTGACATTTTGGCGATTCAATAGGAACTAGAAATAAAGAAATAGCAATTATTAAGTCAAAAATTGAATTTCGTGCGATGAATAAAAAACTAGAAGCGGTAAATTCTGAATGAGAATTGAACCGGAATGAAATTAAATTTCAATTTTAAATTTAAAATCCGTACTTCACTTTCAGTGGTTGACAATTTAATCAGGCGATAAAAAAAGCGAACGAAAATTGATGGTAGAGACAAAAATGAGAAATTGTTATGCAAAAATGAGAAAAATGACAAATCAGGCGTCAAACAAACCGACGAAGAGACAAAATTTACAAATATGCAACCAGAATTGTATCTCTACCGCGCCGGTCAAACAAAGAAAATTAAAAATGGCGTAAAAATTAGGTGCGTTCGTTAATAATATAAGGTTGAACTCAATGACACAGACACCACATCAAGTGAACACAAGCGAAAATCCCGCAATATTACTCAAGTATGTGATTGTACTTTTAATAAGTAAAATTTAATTAATTGTTATCCATAAAATAACTCAATCAAATCTCAACGCAGCAACAATATGGCACATGAAAAACGTGTCAAATATGAACACGCAACTAAATGTATGAATCTGTCGAATAAAATATTGTACAAATAAGAAGTTATATTCTTTTAACAAAATCATTGAAATGTATACAATTTAAAATACAAATTTACCAAAAACAATTTACTAAAGTTTAAAACATACAAAGATAATGACACATAACATTAAAACATGAAATTGTCTAATAAAATGACATAAAACAAATTCTAAGACTTTGACATCAACCTGTAGACAATTAAAACATGTTTGGAATTAGTCTTAATGTAGTGGTACAAGATATCCAAGTCTAATTTGACGTCATGTTCGGCATTCACGTCCCATGCCTCTGCAAACTCCAACTTAGTGATATAATTACCAGTATCTATTTCATAAAACGTAATGGCGGCTACATTAGAGGAGCACCTAGATAGAGTAACCACTCCAATAATGTCCATATCGATTTCACAAATGACTAGTTGAACTTTGGAATGAAAATTTTCGCTAATGGCTCCTGGAAATGTTCTCTTCTTGATCGCCCTACCTGAAGATGTGTGTGTTACGACGGGCCTCTTTTCCTCACTGTAGTCCAGCATGTATAACAGTTCTACTGAACACGTCGGGTTGTTAAACTTGTCGTAACCGTCGCTTTTCAGGTTGTAAAGTTCAACAGAATCGTTGCTAACTTTGACGATTTTCCCTGAAGAATCTGGATAAAAAAAACATTTATCTGGATCGAGTAGCGCATTTTTTATATTTAATTTGCCATCCTTGGCAACTGTCCTAGTTCTTAAACACTGAACACTGAACTGAGACTGAGAAAAAGAGGAAAATACGATGTAATGCCATGGCATACCTCCTACAGTAAAGAAGTCCCATGGAGCAGGCACTTCAAACAGCAATCTGCAGTAATTTTCAATTGATGGAATTACTGGTAGACTTTCAAACTTCAAATTATTAACAGGCTTTGAATAAAATTCGCAATCAAGTCCAAAAATTCTGACCATTGCATCTGAAGATGTAACCAATAGCATGTTTTCAGACAGTAGTGCTTCTTTCATATCAAAACCAAATGATTTGGAAGAAAGAGAAAACACACCTTGGAACCTCAATGGCCATACTGAAAACAGAGCAAAAACAAATGTCTTTTTACCACCTTCTGATATAGTAGCAGAAAGATAAAGCCTCTCTTCTTGAACATCCCACATGATAAGTTTGAACTTGCACAAGTCAGTCATGTAAAGTTCTTTATCAACAGTGCATGTGTGACAATTTATTCTGAGAAACCAGTTATTCTGAGAAATGACATAAAAATGAGGTTGTTCCAAAGATTCTAGATAGCTGACATCTTCAACTGGACACTGAGAAAATAGGCAATCTTCAATTTTTCCATATTTGCTAGAAGAGATACTTTTGAATTTTATTTTTATTCCCTTCATACAGGTCTTGGAAAAAATGTTACTATACTTCTGCAGTTTATTATTGAATACTATTAAATTATCATAGAACAGTTTATATTTAGATTCAATGGTACATTCAGATGAAAAAACCTCTTCATGGATGTCATGTTTTGACAGTAAAAATTTTAACAATTTCATGTTCTGTCTGTAAGGATTGATTGGACAAGAATATTCTCTCTTTCTCAGGGTTAAATAAATATTTTCAAACTCCATTTTAATTTTTAATAAATTATTTATTTTATTTACTTTACAGTTTTACACTTTTACAGTGTTGTAATTTTTTTAATTCTTTGGTTAGCAAGTTAGCAACATTTTTATTTTCTAAGCAAGGGTTTGCTCACTCCACCCACTGTGTCCCTGTAAAATATTGTGAAGTTAACTTTAACCTTCTTTAATTAACTTTAAATTTAAAAAAATAAAATTGAGAATTTTCGTTTTTAAAATGAAAAATTTGGCCTGACTAACATACCATAGCAATAAAGTTTAATGCATCAAATTACATTTATAACGTAATTGTCTGACACAACATTTAGGTAAACTTTTAAAGAAATTTAATAATAATCAATCATAGGAAAATTTGCTAGTCAAAAGAATTTTTTCCTACTTTTAAAAAAGTGATTAAAAGTGAGCTGAGATTAAATGTTTGCTTAAACTAAAAGTGAGCTGAGATTAAAAGTAATTTAAAAATCAAATGGCAGACGAAGGTGCTCCGAAGGAATCGTGGCTCCATGATTTTGTGAAGTGTGTGGATTTTGCCGCTAAAAAGCACACAAAACAAAGAAGAAAAGATCCAGAGAAAACCCCTTACATCAACCATCCTATAGGTTAATTAAAGTCTAATTTTTTACTAATTTAAAATTTATTAGTTTTTATTTATTTAATTTTAATATTAATTCTTAATTTATTCACTTCCGTGTTTAAGACTGTGTCTACTGACCGTTTAGTATTCAACTTTTTTACTGGTGTGCAGTACAAATTTATTAATTGATTTCCATTGAATTTTTTTTTGACCTGGGTATTATTACATTAGGAATCATGAATTCAAGAATGTAGTAATTGTTGCTGAGTTAGGTTCAAATAGGAAGCTCTCTTAAGTCAAGTGCATTTAATGTTAATCAAATGTCATAACTAAATTTCAATTACCTATCCCAATCTCAAAGTTTTTAAATCAAATCACATTCTTCTTACTTTGAGAATAACTATCTTAATTCTGTAGGTTTATTAGGTGTATTTAGCATTATACAGTGTAAGCAGCCACTAAAACATTATCTCTCTCTCTCTCTCTCCTCTCTCTTCCTCCCTCTTTCTCTCTTTCTCATTTACTCTTCCTTTTTTATACAGCCATATCAGCTAACAACATGCCATTGATGTACACATTATTGTATTTGACAATTCTTTCAACAAGTTCTTCTAAGAATATTTCATTTATTTATTATTCTTATTAGGAGTTGCACACATCCTGACATCTGAAGGAAACATTTCTGATATAAATGTTCTGCAGGTTTTATTTCTTCCTTAATTTGTTATTTTCATCTACAGTTATTATTCATCATTATGTCACAATTATTATTAATTATTTTAATTATTACATATTATGGTGTTGTATTTCTTTGTTACTTTCATTTTTTTCTGTTTTAAACTTAGTTTCTGACAATTTGTTTAAATATTACCTTAAAGTTATTTCAGCTACAGTTGAATTTTAGATCTTAATATTTCAGTATGAATGCCATTAAATTAAAAAGTTATCATTTCATTTTGTTTATCATATTTGTAAATATAATTTGATTAACTGTTGATTAGGCAGCATTACTCCATGACACCATTGAAGATACAGACACCACTTATGATGAGATTGAATATTTGTTTGGCAAAAAAGTTGCTGGTATGTGAACTTTTTCCTAAATTTGAAACACGTTTACACATTTTTGATAATTATCAAAATTTGTAGTTTTATATCACAATTTTATTGTATTCATATTTTAAATTGTGTTTCAAAATTCAGATATTGTACTAGAAGTTACAGACAACAAGGGCCTAACAAGAGATGAGAGAAAATTAGAACAAATAAAAAAAGCCAAATCCGTTTCCCACGAAGCTAAATTAGTGAAACTGGCCGACAAACTTTACAACTTGAGGGATTTAAACAGAGCAACACCAGAAGGTTGGAGCCTGAAAAGAGTGCAAGATTATTTTATCTGGGCATCAAAAGTTGTGGAAAACTTGAGAGGCACCTGTCTGCCTATTGAGAATCAATTAGACATTTTATTTAAAGAAAGAAATGTTTTAGTTTAAGGTCTTTTCAATTAATCTAGTGATAGAATCGTGTTTTTAATTGTTAAACAATTTTTTAGTGATTTTTTTGCTGGTTAGTTGCTATTTTTGAATTATCATTTTGTTCTGGTCTGTTATGTTCATTGTATTTTTTAGAAAATAAACTTAATTTCATTAGAATTGTGTGCATTCTTAATAAAAAAAAGTATGTAACTGAAATCTAAACGCACAAATCTGGAAATTTGTATGTGTCAGAAAGGAATTATGATCATCTTTCACTTGCACTGCATATGGATGGTTGTTTGCAACAATAGTAACTTAATGAAGAAAACTTTCTATTTATTCATTAATCACACAAAACGAACTGCTCATATAAATTATAACATTAAGTACATTAAAAAACACTTTTGATTAAAAATTTAACGGATTCAGAACTAGATGTCACTAAAATTTAATGCAGCAAATGCATGTACATGTGTGTGTGTATGTATGTAAGAATTATATCTGTGTATGTTATAAATACATATGAATTTTGCAGCCCTAGTTGGTCATTAGCATTGACTTGCTTTGCATTCAGGGGTGAAAAATTGGCGATTAGGAGCTGAAATCTTTGTGGTAAGCAATTAGTTTTAATATTTATTGCTCTTTTTATGGTTTTATTGTTAAATTATTAATTGGCGAGGTGTTATGGCTGAATTTTGATGCTAAAATGTTAGCTATTAGTTTTGTCTTGTTGGCATCTGTCTGACCTGTTTGCTTCTGTTTATTAATCAATGTTGCTTTTTTCTTTTAGTATAAATAAAAAATTTTAAAGTAAAATCATTTGCTACAGTTTAAGACAGGTTAGGTCTAGAAATCATTTTTTCAAGTTTCAGATATTGTACCAGCTTGTAACAAAAAATGGTTTATGCTGATAATATTATAATGTAATAATAATCTAACTAATAATTATTAGTTTTAATAAAGTTCATACAACAAACTTAGACATAATATTTAAAAAAGTATTTTTTTTCATTCAAAAATTTTGAAAATTGAATAATTATTAATATTATTTCCAAAGAAAAAATGTTATTCAAGAATTGAGATTTTTATTTCTAATTTTAATTTTTAATAATTAACACTTTATATATTATAATGAATTAGCTTATATATATATATATAAAATACTAATTCTTATGATAATCTATAATACTATACTATACGTATACATATCTATATATGTATGTGTATCAATATATCTTTATATATGACATGTCATTTCTTATTTCAAAGTAGAATTAATAAATTCCTAAGTAGGCCTATGCCTGCATCAATAAATGAGGGAAAAGAATTCTTGCAATTGAACTCTGTTTTCAGAGTTGAGAGATAAACAGCAGCAAATGAAATTATAAAAATTATTATTAATATTAACAAATAATTATATTATTAATAATGAATAATAAAATTAAAAGGGAGAATAATCATTTAGTGCTTTCTGCTGCTACTGATAAGAATATTTATTATTATTTCATTAATAAAGATATGGGCATCTACAGTTTACAACACACATAAAAATCTCTAAACATATATATACTTAAAAATTTAAACTCACATACAAATGAATACATACATACATGTACACAAATACATACATACATGTATATACACATACATACATACATACACACATACATACATACATACAATCTTACACGCTATACAGTATACACATACATGCATATATCATATTGTGTAATGATAATAATATACACAATTTAAAATGTTTTTGAAGAGCTCTTTTACTAGCTTATGTTTCATCTATCCAGGATATAATGATATTATAATAAGTTGCTATGTGTGGGTGTTTGTGTGTGTATATGTCTTTGTATGTATGTATGTATGTATGTATGTATGTATGTATGTATGTATGTATGTATGTATGTATGTATGTGTGTGTGTATGTATGTATGTGTATGGGTATGTGAAGATGCTTGAGTGTGTTTTTGTGTGTGTGCGCGCGCGCGCGTGTGTGTGTGGTGTGACTTTCATTATTACTCATCTTGTTTGAAAATACTTATTTATATATATATATATATATCGAAGTAATTTTTAGTTAGTAGTATGTTATGTCAATTCATGTTGGCTTAATTGTGTATGTGTGTATGTACATGTGCATATGTGTGTTTGTATGTTTCCATGTCATGTTCTGTCAACAACATCACCATAAAATGCTTCTAACTTAATGTGTTTTCAATTTACAATTTTATATGTTTTAATATTGAGCAGAAGAATCTGACGTTTTTTTAACATACAAAAAATCCTTTTGGAGTTGTCTAATTTCATTACTACTACTACTACTACTGCTGCTGCTGCTACTACTACTACTGCTGCTGCTGCTACTACTGCTGCTATTATTATTACTACGATTGAGAATAATGTCTTTTTGTATGGCATTACTCATCAGTTTGTTATTTATAATAATATTGCTTTATTTTTATTGTAATTATTATTCTTTTATTTACCTATTCATTCATTTACTTTTGTCATTCATTCATTCATTCAATAATTCATTCGTTCAATAATTCATTCATTCAATCAATCAATCATTCTCACATTCTCTCATCGTTATTTATGCTATTAAATTTTTCATCTATGTATGTTATGTTATATTATTTGGTGTATTTTATTTAAGTCATTTGTTCATTTGTTTGCCCAACTGTTCTTCATTCTTTCGTTCATTCGTTTGTCCATTTGTTGGTTCGTTCATTCGTTCGTTCGTTCATTCATTCATTGAATTAATTCTTAACATTAACTTGTTCATTTATTTGAATCACATCTATTCATACTCATGTCTGAACATGTACATAAATCATAATTTCTTCTCAGTATTACTCCATTCATGCAACAAATTTATATATGTATGTTTGTTCCTCTGTATATGTATGTTTGTTTGTGTGTGTGTGTGTGTGTGTATTTGTGTGTGTATGTACGTGTTTGTATCTGTTTGAGTGTGCGTGCATGTGTATCATTCAGCTGCACTGGAGAACCATCCTTAAATATAACAGTCAATCATTTATGCATCTAGATAGCTAAATTGACATAAATACAAAGACATAAACACAACTAGGTACATATACAGACATGCAAACATACAAACGCTCATACACGCACACACGGATACACATCCATCCAGACAGACAGTCATAGAGGACTAGACATGGTCCCTTCCACGTGCATGATACAGCAATCTATTTTTGCTTGTTGGTGCCTGTTGGTGCCTCTTATTGATTTTCTTCCTCCACTGCAAGTTACAGCTTTGTGGCTGAAAAAAAAACTTTTCTAGCAGCATCCAACCTTCAAATGTTTTTTCCCCTTTCTCTCTCTATTTCTTTCTTTCGTTCTCTCTCTTTTTTTCTCTATCTCTCTCTCTTATTCTAATTTCCTCTTCCTTTTTTTATTATACAGCTCTCTGACATTCGCAGATATCTGCTTACATATCATCAATTCGTACATTTGAACTTTGTGCCCACAGAACCTTAACCACACCACGCGACACCACGTGACCTGACGCACCTACATATTAAGCACGCACGCGCAAGTGAGTTTCGGACGCAGACAGTATTCGAACCATGCCGTCGCGTAACTGCACAAGACATGGCACTTCTACCGACTGAGCTAACTCGCAGACCTTTCCCTCCTTCCTTCTTTCTACCTCTTTCTTTTTCTTCATGTTTTCTGTGTTCATGCTCTCATCTGATTAGTTTGTAGCATTTTTTTTAATTCATGATCAATTTCATGTATGTGCGTCCGTATGTATATTTGTGTGTATATGTGTATATTTATGTGTATGTGTGCGTGTGTGTGTGTGTGTGTGTGTGTGCATAAGATATAAATAGAAATATTAAAATATTATTACCTGCCTATTTTCATTGCATGCACTCTGTACTGCTACTACTATGTGTAATGAATTGAATTGTATCATATAATAGGTAGCAAATCTATATTATTGTACTTGCTCTGGCTCTCTCCCTCTCTCTCCTTTCTTTGTGTATTTATGAATGTATATACTCTGGAATGTGTGTATATTTGAATCGTGTGTGTGTTGTTTATACAGGAATTTTGTTCAACTGACTTGCTTAATTTCGTCGTGATATTAAAGTAAAAAAATTACATTTCTCTACGTCTTCACGTCTGTAACCAAACGCACAAAACTTCTATGCTTGATTTTTGATGATGAATCAAAAAAGTTTGTTTAAAACCTGAACAACAAATGGCATGAGGCACAAGTTCATCACTCAGGTAAGAAGCCCTGCAAAGTTGAGTCGAGTGGAAGACCTTGTTACCCTGCTGGCTGGCTGGCTGGCTGGCTGGCTGGCTGGCTGGCTGGCTGGCTGGCTGGCTGGCTGGCTGGCTGGCTGGCTGGCTGGCTGGCATAGGCGCGAACCACACTCACTCCTCACTCTACCTTTACGCTTGTGTCAAATTTGAGAGACGTCAATAGCAATTACCAAAATCACATATGTATTGTTATTATTGTTATTGTTATTATTATTATTATTATTATTACTATTGTTATTATTGCCATCATCAGGATTGTTGTTATTATTATTGTGAATTTTTTTTCATCATCTGTGGTTTTGATTTATAGCATATTAGGTGCTTTATATAAACAATTAC
>NW_008705551.1:35965-53465 GCF_000326865.2 Helobdella robusta
ATTGAAAAGCCAGACACTTCGGCATGTAAATAAATGTTAGTCCCATCTATTAAAAATTGATGATGATGATGATTACAATGTATCCAGTTGTACGGTAATGATGACGATTATGATGATGATGATGATGTTGATACATTATTTTTGTCAGGATGTAATTTGCATAGCTAGCTGTTTTGTATTATACATAGGTCTGTAGGTTTGTTTGTTTGTGTGTGTTTGTTTGTATGTGTGTTGGTATGTGTGTGAGTGTATGCATGCGTGTGTGTGTTTGTTTGTGTGTACGATAATTTTAATCATTCTAATATTTTTAATTGTGATTTTTCATTACTCAGATACTAAGATACCAATACCTCTGCCGATCAACCATTAACACAATCCTCAACGCATTTGTTAGCTCAGCTAAAACTCAGCTTAGTTAGAGTAGAGTAAACAGCTATCGATTCTATCATGTCAGCACCAAGCGATTTCAAACTGGAGGTTGTCAAGGCCGGCCAGCACATACCTCCGGACCCCCCTAAAGTAACGAAGAGCGACATCTATGACGATATTTCCGTTTTCAGTGAGGTGGACAATCACGCCATTCAGGTCAGTTAGGAAGAATTAGTTAAGGAGTTAAGCGGGTTTTTCCAAGATGGTTTTTTTTTTGTCTTGTTGTTTTCAGTCTATGTGTGCATGTTTGTGTATGTTTTCATGTGTATGTTTGTGTGTGTGTGTGTGTGTGTAGGTGTGTGTGTTTGTTTGTGTGTATGTGTGTGTGTGGTGTGTGTGGATAAGTGGATAATATCTATTAATCTTTTCACTCTTTATTTTAATGTATCTATTTTCAATGATTGTGAATCAATCAATATTCTATAATAATAAAAGGAAATGTATATAAGTATGTATGTGTGAGTGTATGTGTATGTGTGAGTGTACATATTTATGTATGTCTATATGTATGTGTGAATGTATGTACGTGTTTATATACATCTGTTACACGTTTTTACCATTGAAATGTACACATCATCATCTTTTTTATGTTGCATACTGACTGATATACGTGTTTGTATATGAGTGTGTGTGTGTGAATATATGTGTGTTTGTATCTGTGTTTGCATGTGTATATATATATGTGTGTGTGCGTGTGTGTGTGTGTATTGGTGTACTCTTCTTGCTGTACTTTCTCTATTGAATGTAATTACACACATGTTTTGAAAAACAATAGTACTGTGTGTGTGTGTGTGTGTGTGCGCGCGCGCGCGTTTGTGTGTGTGTGTTTTGTTTCTGTGTAAATATGCATGTGTGTGTTCAATTTTGTCGTCTTTGTATCTGTATGTTCATATGTTTGTGTGTGAGGAGTTTGATTCTGTAAATGTTTATTTTATCTTCAATATTTTTTATAATAATAACAATAATAATAATAATAGTAAATTAGCATGCAAATAGTATTCACATGGTTCCAAGATTTGAGCAAACATCATTCACTCATCCATATTCATCTCTGATTTTTATTTGATTTACTTTTAAACATGGATGACGTGTGATGATGGTGATGATGATGATGATGATAGCAACACACACATACACTCACGCGCGCGCACACACACACGCACACACATGTACATGCAAAGGTTAAATTATATTACTTCTCTGAACCATGTTAGATTGAATTGAATTTCTTTTGCAAATAATCTCCCCTCCCATCTGGTTCATCTGGTTCAGTGCCAACACACACACACATACACGCACGCACACACACGCATGTATACACACAATAAATTAATTTATTAAATCGAGTTTCATTAATTTTATTTTTACAAAGGAATCGAACAAAGATTATGCAACTTTCAAAGACCTCCTCTGGAATCTTTGCTTCAAACTTGATTTTAATGAGCTAGAGAGAGCAAGGTTTTCATTCATTCATCCATTTCTCCATCAATCTTTCTATTTGTCATTCTTTCATTCAGTCTATTTATTCATCAATCAATCAATCCACACACTCATTTATTTATTCATTTGGTCTATTTATGATCAGTCAGTCTGCTTATTCATTCATTCATCCATTCATTCATTCATCTATTCATTCAGTCTCTCTACTATTTTTATTCATTTCACGAAATGGTGTGATCCCTTCAGTCTATCCACTATTTTTATTTGCTCATGCTTAGGGTCATTTTTCGTTGGCTGACCTGCAAGAATCTAGTGGAGATAAAATTTTCTGAGGTGAAACCGAACTCTCCAGAACTTTTACTTTCACTTTTCAAGGAGGGCAAGGCCACCTACGCTCGCATCTTCGAATGTCTCGCTCGGTATTTCTCTGTCTGTCTGTCTGTCTGTCTGTGTGTCTGTGCGTTTTTGTATGTCTTTGTCGTGGGGTTGTTTGTGTATGTGATGCTTGTGTTTCTACCTATTTGTCGATATTTATTTGTAACTTTGAATTGTGAGTATCATAGAATCATAATCCCAAAATGTTAATCCCGAATTCGCAATGTCACCAGCCACGCCGGTCTTTCATGCGTGACCATACTCGGTTGGGCCAAAGGTGTCGATTATCATCCTGGAATCGCACTGACCTCGCAACCTGTCAATCACAGCTGGAACGCCATCTACGTTGACGGGAACTGGCATTTGGTGGATTGCCACTGGGCTACAAGGTGTGTGTGATTTGTAGTTTTTGTCCTGGACAGATAGGAATAATTTGCGAGAAATATTTTTGCCATTTTTCAATTTAGATTCCTGAGGTCAGAGCATAACTCCCCTGAGAACCTCGTCTACGAATATGACGACTTCTACTTCATCCCGGAACCCGACCAACTGTCCCTTACTCACTATTCAGAGGATCCCGTTTGGCTCCTACTCAAGGCTCCCATTCTTACTAAGGAAAAGTTTGAGGAGTTCCCGCTCCTGAAATCCTATTTTTTCACCAGTGGAATGCACCTACTTAATGACTGTGCCCTTGGGGTTGTCCACGCAAAATATGGTTCGTCGCGGGCTGGCCGATGAAATTTGACATGTAGTTTTGTGTAATTAAGGAATTGATATAACATCCTGATATGTTTTATTTTAACTTGTTCAATCTTTCTTGTTTGTCGTTTGGCAAGAGAAAATTTGATTAATGTGTTAATTAATTAATTTAATTAATTTGATTAATTAATTAATATGTTGTGTGTACATATGGCAAACATTTGTACAGGAATTGCTGTCGTGTCAGTGGGATTTTCGAACGCCACGGCTTACACTTTCAAATTAGTTCACGGTGACAAGATGCAGGAAAGTTTGGATGGCGTTCCATTAACTTCATACGTCCTCCAACAAACTTTGCAAAAACAGGTACATCTCTGTCTGCCTGTCTGTCTAACTGACTGTCTGTCTGTCTGTCTGACTGTCTGTCTGTCTGTCTGCTCTTTGAAGTTGTTTTTGATTCACACACACACAAACACACACAATGTTTTTTTCTTTTCCTACAGGTGACCTACCATCTCAGACTGCCACAGAAAGGGGATTATTACTTGATTGCATTTGCAGACGTGGCTCCAGACAGCCCGGCAGACACTGGCGAACATGTCTTCAAGGCCGTCTGCGAGTACAAGATCGTCTGTGATCAGCCAGTTAAGGTGGGTGTCTGGTAGTGACGTTTTTGTTGCTGTTATTGTTGTTATGGTTGTTGTGGTTGTTTTTTTGGTTGTTGTTGCCTGGTTGTATAATTCAGTATTTAAATTTTTCTAACTTCATCAACGAGTAATTATTTTTGACTCTCAACATTGATTGAATTCAAATTATGTTCGTGTCGAAATAACGGATGATACCTTTAGAAACTCTCATGTTACCTGTCTTCCTATTATATGTGCAGTACAATATTTCATCGCATCAAGATTGACTGAAGGTACACGCCAACATCATATATCAAGGACATAGTGTACACACATCATATATCAACACATGCCTAATGTTAAGTACCGCTCTATGTATACGATTGTGTACGCGTTCTTGTACACAATCTTGTACACTTTTTTTACAAAGGGACAAGCGATTTTCCCGCAATGCAGTGACATTGTTTGGGGCCCAGACGATTCAACAGCGCATCGTTTCGAGTTGAAACCCCACCAGAAAAATGGAATCATCCAGGCTCCTAACGGGCACGTCGAATTAGTGTTCGACAAGAAGTGCGATGTTCGGGTCTACCCGCGTTTGATTAAGGAGGGGCACAACCCTGCTGACCTGAAGAAGGGCCTCTCTGTCAAGTCCGATGATAAAACGGTGAGTAATGATGAGGACAGTGCGTGTAGATGGGTGGTGGTTAGTGGAGCTAGGATGAAAATGTATGCACCCCAACAGATCACCATCTTGGCCGACCTGCCAGAGGAAGGAGAGTACGGTCTGGAGATCTTCGCCAACGATCCTGCCAAGCACGGAGACATGTTCACGCACATCAGCCAGTACTTGATCGCCTACCCCGGAAATACCATTGCCGAAAGTTACGGCAAAATTCCCTCCGAGAAGGTTTATGAGGAGCGACCAATCATCAAAAGGGTCAAGGTCGATACCACGCACAGGTACAAGCCAAGGACGTTTGTAATCAAGAAAGTTGTGGCTGTTGGAGGCGGGGGTGGAGCTGGTGCTGGCACTTCTACTGACCCGAAGCACGATGCTTGTGGGTTTTAAGATTTTTCGCTTCGTCTTTTTATTATATATTCAGGGTTTTCGCAATTTCTTTGGCATAGATACACACACACACACACACACCAGCAAACGAACACACACATACACACGCACACACAAACGAACACACATTTCAAATTTCAAACCTCCAGACAGCAAAGACTACCCAATCGGAAACGGAATGACGAAGACGACATCGACGGTCGTGACTCTGGAGTCTGTGATTCCGGACAAGGAGTATCAGACGAACGCCTCCAGCGATACCTTCACCAAGGAGATCGTAGTGAAACCGCCGAAAGACTTCGTCGTTCAGGCCCCTCAAAATCCGGATGTGGCCCCCAAGCCAGAGGCGAAAACTATTTCCGTTCAAAAGTTATTCATCGATCCCAGAAAGGTTTTCAAGGATCTTGACAATCATGCCGTCCAGGTGATGATGATGATGGAAATGATGATGATGGAAATGATGATGATGAGGATGATGATGATGATAGTGTGCATGGGTGTTGTGTATGTATAGCGGTATTTGAAATGTGTAGGTGTCTGGTACCCAGCACGAGACGTTCAAAGACATCTTGTGGCATCTCATCTTCGCCCGCAACATCACCAACGAACTGGACAAGGCCAGGTTATTAGCAGCTACGATGATTGGAATGGTGATGATGACCTCAAGATGATGATGATGGGGATATTAAATATGATAAATATAAACATCTTAATTTCATTGAATACTGCTTCAATTCAAATGACAGAGCAATTTTTCTGTGGCTCTGCTCAAAGGATCTGTCCAAGTTGAGCTTCGCCAATTACGAGAAGGGCTCACCAGAAGAAATGCTGATGAAGTTGAAGAGTGGCGAGACCACATACGCCAGGGCTTATGAGACGCTCTGCAAGTATGTCTGTCTGTGTACGTCTGTCTGTCTGTGTGTGTTTGTTTATCTGGGGTGGTTGTTTGTCTGTGGTGGTTGTGTTTGCGTGTGGCAGTTTTATACATCTTGAGTAACAATTAAAAGTGAACACAGTCAATGAAAATAATCGCCATCATCATCATCATCGTCGTCTCACAGCTACGCAGGATTGCACTGCAAGACACTTTCCGGTGTAGCGAAGGGGGCCGAGTACAAACCCGGAATGAAATTCACTCCCGGACAGAAGGGCCAACATTCCTGGAATGCCGTGTTCGTCAATGGGACTTGGCAACTTGTGGATTGCCACTGGGCCGCAAGGAGGCTTGTAGGAGATAAGGTGAGAGAGAGAGAGATAGAGAGAGAGAGAAAGAGAGATTGGGAAAAGTGTCTGTCTAATTGTTCGTCTGTCTATCTGTTTATGAGTATCATTGGTATCATCATATTCTTTTTTAAAAATCATTCAATCGCTTTTTTCCCGTTCGCAGAACTCAGCAGACAGCATCCGTTTCGAGTTAGACGAGTATTACTTCATGCCAGCTCCCTCCCAACTCATCTTCAGCCACTTCCCAGACGACCCCTCCTGGCAGTTGCTCAGCAGGCAACTCACCCAGGCCGAGTTCGAACACCTGGTCCCTTGCAAACCGGCCTTCTTCAAGTACGGCCTGCAGCTCTACAGCCATGTGGACGCCATCATCGACTGTTCTGAGAGGGTCACAATTAGATTGGACTGCCCCCCTGATAAGGTAGGTTAGGTGGGTTCTTCTTGGATGGGCCGGCCGTCGTGTTGACGTTTTCTGTGACGTGTATCGTATATATCCGGGTTTACATTTTTTCGTGTGTATTTTTGTGTGTATTCATACAAGCACAACTTCACACACGCTCATACACGCACGCACAACTTCACACACAGGCACACTCAATGAAATTCACCTTCAACTTGAAATACGAAGATGGGAACGAGGCCTTCCAGGGCGTGCCACTGAACCAGTTCGCCATGATGGAGGTGGCGGCCAACGCTTGCTACATCACCATCAGACCGCCAGAGAAGGCATCCTACCTGCTGGTCATCTATGCAAAGGACCTTGACCAACAGGTTCGTTGTTGCTGAAGTAGTTGCAGTTGGAAGAGTAGTAGCAGAAGTAGGCGTATCTATCTATAGCGTTTGCGATGGTAAATAGAAAAGTAACGTGAAATTGTCACAAACAATTTCAGTCGAAAGAAGGTGTCTACGGAGGTATATGCGAGTATAAAATAATCAGCACCACAACCTCCCCTCCCAATCCATTCCCACCCTGCGTCCACTCGTCCTGGGGTCCCGGGGACAGCGCTGACAAGTTCGACATCACCCCCTTACAGACCGGATCCATCGTGCAAACTGTGAAAGGCGTGGCCGACGTGAAGTTCAAGTTCGGAGGAAAGTTAGTGAAGATGGCGGGTGGGATGTTGCTATTTTTGCTCGGTGATTAGGGATGTTCCTGATGCTGTGAATTCTGCGTTTTTTGTGTGTGGGGTGATCGAAGTCGTCGGAATTTTTTGTTGGCAGATTGCGTTTCATGGCGAAGTTGAAGAACAACAAGGACGATGAAAAACTCCTCTCCCATCACGTCCTCTACAGGAGCGTCCAAGGTATCATCATCATCAACATCTTCTTCTTCTTCATCATCTTCTTCATCATCATCATCTTCTTCTTCTTCGTCATCATCATCATCTGCGTCATCATCTGTTTAAATGGAAACGTTATTACAATAGCCTTCATCATGGACATACACTTCACTTCAATCATAACATACCATTACCTTAAAATTAAAAAATTCTAATTTTAAAATAGAATTTTAAAATAAATTCTTCTTCTAAATAATTTCTCCGACGAAAATTTCCGCCAAAATGACAGACGAGGCCATTTTTATTGTGATGCCCCCACACGACGGTGAGTATGGTCTGGAAATTTATGCAAATGACCCTGAAACTGGAGGTCAAAGTTTACTTCATGCTTATCAGTACCTGATCATCTGCAAAGATGCTGCCACTCCCGTTCAACCTTTCCCCGCTTTGCCAGCTGGTTGGTTGGCTGATTGGTTGGTTGGTTGGTTGGTTGTGTGGTTAATTGATGGTTGGTTGGTTGATTGATTGGCTGGCTGGTTGGTTGATTGATTGGCTGGTTGGTTGGTTGATTGATTGTCTGGTTGATTTGTGTCACTTATGTATTTATTACCTAAATACTCTACAATGATATGATCAAATTTTTTTAACTCATTAATCGACCTTTCATTGCAACAATCAGCCATACTCCAACCAATCAACCAACCAATCAACCAATCAATCAACCAATCAATCAATCAACCAATCAATTAACCAATCAATTAACCAATTAATCAACCAATCAATCAATCAACCAATTAGGATACCTGGGCCCACAGGCGACGTTTGAGAAGATTGGTTTGAAGACAATCAACAACAGCGACCCGTACATCGAGAATAACTCCGGAGAACTGCAGATCTCATTCTCAACCAGCCAACCGTTGAGAACTTCATCACAACTCATCTGCGTCACCAATGACCAGAGTTAGTTGAGGATTGGTTGGTTGGTTAGTTGGTTGATTGATTGATTGATTGATTGATTGATTGATTGATTGATTGATTGATTGATTGATTGATTGATTGATTGATTGATTGATTGATTGATTGATTGATTGATTGATTGATTGATTGATTGATTGATTGATTAATTGATGATTGATTATTATTTTTCACATTGCAGACAAGGATTGTTCCAACTACGTCTTGCAACAAAGCAGTCCCAAAGGGATCACTTTCCTTGTCAAGTTGACGGAACCTGGATACTATAAGGTAAATTTATTGATTGATTGGTTGATTAACTGATTAATTAATCAATTCATCCATTCATTCACATTCATTCATTCAGTAGATTGATACGTTGTATAATTGAATCAATTATACAACTTTCAATCTTTTTAAGCGTTGTTTCTATGGTTACTTTAACTTTCAAGTTTCAACTGTTCGGAAATCCGGAATCAGAGCCGGGCGACAGCCTGCTGGGAGTGTACAACTGCTTGATACACTGCAAGTCCACCGTTGCGTCCGGGGTTCCCTATCCCAAACAGTACGGATTGTGGAAGGAGGGATGCTATCTCTACGAGCCACTTGAAGGTTTCCGCTTCCTTTCAAATCCACACTAACCAGTCAACTCTCCAGACTAATTAACATAATTTATCCAACAACTCAACCTTCCCAGATATGCATAGCCAACTAATTAACATAATTTATTTGACTCCACCCACGCAGGGCACCTGCAACACAACAGACCGGATAAGGGTAGCGCCTCTACTTTTAACCATGTCTATTTTAAGTTGGAAATCCCGAAAGCCGTGTCCGTGGCCGTTGTAGTCGGGCAGGATAACTGGTTCCAACTGGATAAGAAAGATGGGAACATCTGGGAGGGCGAGGTTATGATTATGATGGTGGTGGTGGGTGGTGATGGTGGTGCTATTGCAACTACGATGATATTGTCACTGATGATGATGATGAAGACGATGATGATGATGATGACCTTCAGGTTGACCTTGAAAAGCTGTGGGGCGTGGAGAGGAAGTTGATGGTCTGCGGTTGCACGGACGAGAACGACGACTCCAACTTCAACACCTATCTCGATTACTCCATGTAGAGGATGACGATGATGAGGATGATGATGATGACGGTGGTAGTGCTGATAATGATGTGGCGGCGATGATGATGATGATGAAAATATTTTTTTCTTCTCCCTTTCCGCTCTTCTTTATATTCAAGAAAGATTTATAACAAATTTATAACAATGATAGTGGCGATAGACGCTGCTACAACTGCTACAAATAGAAGTAGTGGTAGTAGTAGTAGTGGTGGTAATAATAATAATAATAATAATAATAATAATAATAATGTTGGCGATACCACACCGAGAACAATTATAGAATCAAAAAATGTTAACAGTGACTATGGTGATAATGATGATGACGATAATGATGATGATGATAACGAATCAAAAGTGATGATAATAATGATAACATTGTTGATGATAATGATATTGAACTAGCTCTATAAAGCTAAAGGCAACGAAATAGCAGTAATTAATAAATAATGTTTATAATAACGCTGCTTAGCTAAACATAGCTCTATATATAGATATATATGGATATATATAGATATATATAGATATATATGTGTGGGTGTGTGTGTATGTGTGTTTCATTTTTTGCTTTGAGAATTTTTCAAAATTTTTTTAATCTGTGATTTTCGGGATAATGTATGTGTACATCATTAGCAGGTTATTTTTCCACTACTACTGCTACTGCTGCTGCTACTACTACTACTACGACAACTCCTGATATTATTACTACTGTTAGAGTAATGCTACTACTATTGCTACTAAAGCCACTGCTACTACTACTACTACTGCTGCTGCTGCTATAGCAGTCACTACTATTATTAATATTAACACAACTGCCGATTTTTATTAAAACTTTTCAAGTGGGTATTCTTCATCGATTATAACGATAAGAAATTCTTAACAGTAAGATTGTGCTTTTTTTCTATGTCGTAATTATTTTCTATTGATCATAATATAATAAAAATAATTATGGTTATTATTTTTCTTGTTGTTAGTGTTGGGGATAATTTTCGCGCCTTGATTCTGACCGCAGACTTGAATTTCTCGCAATGATGACGCAAGCTTAGAATGAGATAAAAATATCTTTTGTGGCCACCCTAGAAATGGAATTTAGCAAATGAAAGCTTTTTTATTTAATTTTTTTTCTTTAGTTTTATTCCTATCTAAGATATAATTAAGGTTAATTTTAGTTTTTGGTATCACCTAGAGATACAAACACATACACATAGACACACACATACATTTATACATAGGTATACAGTTACATAAACGTACACATACAGAATACCGAGCGTACATACCTATGTATGCAAATACACGAACGGTATACACACAAACAGCCCAGTACATATACACACACGTACACCTATATACACATGCACAAACAAACACACACATGTATGCACGTACACTCGTACATACGCCAATATACGCAGAGCAGACCGGCCAGCCAGAAATATTTTTTCACATTCTTCCATCTTTTTGAGGATTTTATTTTTTCTCATTTTTAATATTTGAATACAGATTATTGCTTTTGTTGTTGTCGCGAATTTAACACGTTTCTGTTCGTTTGACATATTTAATCTCGGTTTTTCTCTACTTACACACAAACACGCACATTCACATACACACGCACATTCACTCACATACACACGTACACATACTCACATCTGATTAACCTTGCCATCCAAAAATCATCGATTTATAACACTTACCAAATGAAAATTTGATTGTTAAACTCGTCAATACCAATATTAATACTAGAAATAATTTTTAAAATTTAGTATCTCTTTAATACTAATATGATTCAATCTTATATTAAACAATAGACACACATACACCTACTCACAATCTAACTTAACTAGGATGTATATTGATGTTATTATCACCACACACACACATATATATATAGTATATATACATTTATAATATGCATGTGTTTTTTTAGCTTTGTTATTAATATATCGCTTCAACTAGCTTACTACTACTACTACCGCTTATTATATTATAGATATAATAATTATAATTATTATAACTTATAATAATTATAATTAATATTATTAATTCCACGTTTAATTATTACGTTTTCTTCAATTTGATAATGGAGAATAAATAAATTTCATCTAAAGGAAGTGTTTGACTCCACTGATGATGCTCTATTAACAGAACTAATAACAATACTAACACAACACTACTACTAACAATAATAACAATATACTTATCTATCAATATTACATCATTATTGTTACTATCTTAATGTTACTAATAACTACCGATACTACAGACATCGAGAAGAAAAACAAGATTCAGTCATCAACACATCTCATATCTTCAATGCATGTCCAAACGAACCGTACATTAATATGGTGTAAATAGAATGTATATATATATAGAGAGAGGGAGAGGTGATTAAAAAACCAAAAAATTCCCCAAAAAGTGAAATCAAATATATAACTAGCTAATATCAGTTTATCCTTGACAACCAACATTAACATAACATCTTCATAAATATTAAATAAATAAATAGCTTGTTTGAGTTCCTCATCGTCGTTCATTTTGTGCTCGTTGTTCTGTCCGATGTTATTTCAATTATTAAATAATTCTTTTATAATTCTTCTGATTATAATTATATTGTAAATAAATTGCTCTCTTGTATTGCTATCTTCTAATTTTAAGCATGAGATTAAGACGGCCGGCCGCGGCTTAGAAAATTCTTCTCTACATTGTATGTACTCTAATAATGTGCTGTCATTAATCAATTTAAAGTTTGTCTTTTTCAATCTCCCTTACCAGAATTTTCTGGAAATTGTTTGTTGAAAATATCTTCTCTGCTCGGGACAGATGTACAGCGTGTATATATATATGTGCGTATGTTCGCGTACGTATGAATGTATGCATGTGTGTGTGGAAATACCATAAGCCCCACTAGTTTAAAAAATTATTGAAAGGTGAAAATATATATAAAAAAACTGTAAAATCCTTGGAATGAAAGCGACAGTTTATCTGAACGAATAAACCGAATAAAATAACGACTAAAATGAATGATAATATCATAAAATGATAATAAGATCAATAGTTATAAAGTTAAAAACTCAGTTACTTCAATATGGCTGAATAGATGGAAATGTCGATGAAAATTGTTTCATAGAAAAAATAAGATAGATGGATGAATACAACTCACATTAATTCAACTCACATTAATTCAACTCTCACACAGTCGTACACACACACACACACACAACTGAAATGCAAAATAAAAATCATATACATGCACAGGATAGACGAGACTGATATATTCAGATAATAGTAACTGTCCAAAGAAGAAATAAAACCAAAAAAAAGAGACCAACACGTTAACAATTAATTAAGATCAAAATGAAAAAACAAAAATTGACAAACTTAACAAAGCAACCAACCAGTAAAATTATCAATGAAATGGTCAATCAATCAATCAATCATATGGCCAACAGACCTGCCAATAAATCTCTCAGTCAGTAAGCCAATCAGTCAACCAATCAGTCAATCAACAAGCCCAGCCAATCAATCAGTGAATTCCACTACACAATCAATTAGTCAACCGATCAATCATTCATATTAAGAGTGGATAGATTGCAAGCCGAGATGGAATCATCCAGAGTCGTCACACCCATCACACTCTGATTGCTCCTGCTCTTGCAGACCTGTTCAGCCCTTGTGTTCTGTGTGTCAGCGCACATTTTTTATTATTAATATTACTAATATTATTATTATTTGGTTATATTATCACATACACACACAGACCAAAACAAGGGAACAAATGTAGACTCACACATCAACATATATACAAAAAGATAGAAGGAGAAAAAAGGGAAGAGAAACAAAGAGAGATAAACTTAAAGAGAGAGAGAAAGATTGAGACAGAAAGAGAGAGAGAAACATAAAGACAGCGAGAGAGAGAAACATACATGATTCCTGATACGATCCATCAATTGATTCAGCTGCTTCTCTCTATTCTTCAAACTGTTTTCCATCTTTGAGATCATCTTCTCTTTCGTCTGCTTGCTGAACGTAGCATTACTTTCTATCACCTCATCTACATGCTTTTTCTGAGTTAGAAAGAAACCATCATTTAAAAAATGAACTGGTTGAGAATGATGCAATGTAAATATAACTAAACTAATAATAATGATAAAATGATAATAAAGATAAAATGAACAAACATCAAAATGAAAATACATATCATTCATTCATTCCTTCATCCAACTTACATGCTCTCTCAATCGTTCTTGGATGGCAGCTAGTTGAGCTTCTCTCTTTCCTCCAGTTGTTTCCATCTTTCGTTCAATTCTTTCCTTCAACTCCAAGCTGTATTGGTCACTCATCTTACGAATTTCATCAACTTTTTGGGCCTAAATTTTGGGGTTTTTGATTAAGCAAAAGCATAAGCAAACAAAGAAACCCACATACAAACAAACATACAAATGCACACACAAATATAGTCCATCAAAGAAACATACATGCTGAGTCAATCTATCCATAAGAGCCTTCATGTGTGCATCCTTTTTCTCTTTCTGAGCGTCCATTCTTTTCTGCAACTTCTTCTCAGTTTCCTTTGAGAAGGAGTCATTGACCTCTTGAACTCTCAAACTGGCCTCCGTTATCTTGTTCTTCTCCTTCAGCCAGTTTCGCTGTTTGCTCACTTCTAAGGACTTGTTTATAATTAAATAAGATGAAAATTCGAAAATTAATGGCATTTGTAAATGTAAAATTATTTTGACCACATATTGCGAAGGATAAAAAAAATGGATATAAAAATATCTATACACTCATCTATAGTTTATACTTAGAAAATTGTCATTTTATTTACTTTCAATTACAAAAAAAGAGAGTTTTGTAACAAAGAATTTACTAGAAAGAAACTGATTTATTTTACTTTCTTTCAATCAAATCAAAAGCATAAAATAAAGTACTAAAAAAATAAACTAGGCAAATAGCGTACATGTCTACGCTCCTGGGCTTCTAGGAGTTTTTTTTCAATTAGTTCATTAGACAAGAAGGCCGACCTCATTGGGGAGGAAATATTTCTAAGGAGAGCAGGTGAGTTCTCCTTGTTGTTGGCCTCCTTCAAGATTAATTCAAAGGCTATTCCACCGGTTTTCTCAACTACTAAAAAAAGTTTTACGATTAGATATCAATGAAAATCACGTTTACGTTCTGAGTTTTAAGAAAACTGATTTATTTCTAAAACTACACTTCTGTTTGCTAAAACTTTAAAAAAACAACAATCAAATCCTTAATGGCTTAATCTTCTAATCTAACCAGTATCCATGCTGTTATTCAGGCTTGAGTTCATCTTTTTGTAGAAATTTGAAACCAAACGACAAAATTGTCAAGAGAAGAATTTAAAATTTAACAAAAACCTCGCAGAAACAAAGGAACCAATTAATAAAGAGCTTAAATAAATGGGCGACAAAATATCAATTGAATAGAAGCGGGAGACGAAGCAAAGATATGATAACCATTTTAATTAAAAACAAAATAAAACACAATTGTATTAAAAATAATATTTTAAAAATTTTATAAACAATTTACAATTATTTAATTAAAATTTCATTATAAAAATTTTAAATTTTATTGCATACAATGCGTTTTTACCTGTTTAACTTCCCATCATCCCCGTAGTAACGCTATGTAATCAATCATTAAACACCTTTAAAACTACAAGCCATACGATTTTAATCGATCAGTTTACT
Source organism: Helobdella robusta (assembly GCF_000326865.2). Taxonomy (NCBI): domain Eukaryota; kingdom Metazoa; phylum Annelida; class Clitellata; order Rhynchobdellida; family Glossiphoniidae; genus Helobdella; species Helobdella robusta. The sequence goes on from NW_008705551.1 coordinate 50,902, forward strand.
AGCAACCACTATAAAATAAAATAATTTTATCAAATACTTTAAATAATTTATTTTACAAATTAATCCAAAAATGGCGACACAACTGAAATCTGCCCCGAGGTTTTCAACCACCGATTGGTTCATAAATAATTACAACGTATCACTCGGGGCCGAGAAAGAAAGGGCAAACGCAAGTGAAGTCAAACAGGAGGCCAGGTTAGTGAATTAGTGTAAATTAATTTTTATATTTTATTTTTTGAAACAATCTATTTTGCGTTTTGTCTGTTTATCTAGTATATATTTATCTCTATCTCCCTTTCTTTTCCTATTATATCAATTATTCTGATCATCTCTCAATCAATTGATTGATGGATTGGTCGATTAGCTAAATAATTTATACAACAATCAATATGAATCAAGTATTCAATCAATCAATCAATCAATCAAGCACGCAATCATTCATTCAAAAATATTTTTATTTTTGTAAAATACCAGATACTTGCGAAATGAAACTAATAATCGTACAAAATGGGACCAGATGGATAACAATACAAGGCTGGCCGACAGGGTGGATGACGTCAGGAGGTGTATTAATAATATAATTATCATAATTTATCAACATCTGATTCATAATTATTGTGAATATTATAGCTAATCGATAATTCTAAATCACCTAATTCTCCTCAAAACTCCTAATAAACCTACAATTCTTCACTTTACACATAGATGGCGCGACATACTGGACATAACACTGAGCAACGTGGAGAAAGAAATTGTAGACCTGACGACTTCGAAAGATGAACTAGAGAGGGCTCTTGAAGATAAGAACACCCCAACGGAAGTTAACGTAGAAAATCTGGTACTTAGAGACGCCAGGCGCGGAATTGATTTGGTATTGGACGAAGCCGATGATGAACTCAACAAAGTCGGTTTCAGTTATTTGGTATTTATTGTTAAGTAGTGTTTAATGGCAATTTGATAATTATTCGATATTTATTTGATAATATATATGTAATTATTCAATCATCATTAGTGCTATTAAGTATTAAGTTAATTATTTGATAATTATTCGTTATTTATTTGATAATGTATATGTAATTATTCAATCATCATTAATGCTATTAAGTATTGAGTTAATTATTTGATAATTGTTCAACTGAATGCACATCAAACGAGGTTTCATAATTTATAGATAATAAATAACAGGAAAAAAGAGTGATAGAGGAATCGAAGCAGCTTCTCCAGCGTCAGGTGGACGCGAGTTTTGAAATAATATGCGCACTGCAGGAAGCGAGGCAGAAACTGCTGGCGGATATCCAAGATAAGAATGTGGCCATCGACGTTGATATCGAGCAGTACAATTTGACGGAAGATTCATCGATGATCAGTTTCAAACCGGATCCTCTAAGGGTCCCGAAGGGGTAGTTTTTCATATTTTTTCTTCTTTTTTAATTTTTAAAAAATTCGTTGCAATGTTTGCCTGTTAATAGAATTAAAAAGTAGATGAAAGATGTTAAGTACGTATATGAATAAATACGACATACATAGCACGGTTAAACACTTAGAATTAGCGTTATATAAACACGATTTGATTGATTGACTGATACGATCAGACATCACAGTTCGCAATCTGCACCACATTCAGAAGCGTGACATTGAAAGAGTGGGAGGACCATTGCAGGGAGAGCAGACATCGAGCGGAGGTCGCACTAGCGAACGCAAAAATGCAGAGAGAGGCCAACGTGCACGCCATTCAGCAGACGGACAACGACCTGGCGGCCCAACTGGAGGCCACGCATTTCATGCTCAGGAAACGTATCCACGAGATGGAACAAGCCCTCGATGAATTGAACTGGCAGAAACAGCAGGTCCGAGTTGAAATGATGTTTTTGAAGTTTTTTTTTTCTAAATTAGTTTATCACTACCACCATAACTGTTATTTAAATGTCGTTTAATTTAATTTTTCGAATTATGTCACTTATTGCAGAATAATTTTTATTCATAAATGGCTTACAAAATTTATTTTTGTAAGAAAATGTTGTCTGTAAAATCATTATAGACGGAAGAAGAGATGAAAGAATTAGAGGAAGACCTGAAGAAACAGGAAGCGGCCATCAGGGCGACAATCAACCCGGCCAAGTTGGCGCAGACGAGAATGGAGAACCGCACGTTTAGACCAAACATGGAGAAATGTCTAGACAGTCCATTCTACGGGCTGTCTGATGAGGTGCGACAGATAGACAGCACAAAGAAGGCGTTGCAAGAGAAATTCTATCAGACCCAGTAAGCTAACAACTTTTAACTACTTTTTAATTACTGTTACTATATTACTACTACGGTTACTATTTCACTACTACAAACAATATCAAGATATGACCTCCACACACACACACACGCGCGCACACACACAACACAGGCACGCGTGGAATGCTCTAGAAGAAAGATTGCACAACATCAACAAAGAGATCCAATCGAAAACTCAAGCCCTCAAGCTGGACAAACAATGTTTGAACTCCCGCGCAAAATTGAAAACCAAAAACGCTAAAATCAACGAAGGTACGTGCCATCTTAAAAACATGGATTTA
>NW_008705551.1:55965-66762 GCF_000326865.2 Helobdella robusta
CGTAGTGGTGCTTGTGAGCGAGTTTGGGTGAACCTGTCCTCGCCGATTCTGCCAGCTCCTCTGCGGCCACCATGGCTACTATGTCGCTACCCCCAGGGCAGCATTCGAGAGGTGTCTGTTGTAGCAAGCGATTGTCAGCCGCCTGTCGAGTTGCAGCTAGACTGTGGACGCTCAAGTAATCGAGCGTCAATATGTTAGCCGGTTCGGGTCGTTCCTCGTCGATACTGTCGCCCACACTCATGCTCTGCTTCTTATTGTAGTGGCGGTATTTATTCGAAGTCGCAGCGATTTCTTGCTGCACGGCGACCGTAGAACCGCCGTGTGCGTAGCTGTGTTGATAATGATGGATGCCGCCGCCGCTGCTGCTGCTGGCTGTCGATGTTAAGCTGTTGTTATGTGAGACGCCTTGGCGATAATCGTTGAAAACATCTTTCGAGGCAGTCACACACGGTTTGAACGTTACGTTACGCATAGTTGGAGGCGATCCGTAGCGTTGAAAACTTGACCTCAAGGCAGAACTCGCAGTCGCCTGACCGGATGTAGGTGGTGTAGTTGCACTGCAAGCATTGGATGACGCAGACGATGACGTCACGTCGTCGTTTTTGTTTGCTTCAACAGCTGTGGCGGTCGATACTTTGCTGGCGTCCAGTCGGTTGCTACGAGACGAAAGGCATGCAGCGTCGGAGTGAGTTGATGTCGTTGATGTGGATGGAAGCTGCGAGGTTGCTGAGGTCTCCCTGAATAATTGGTGGGCAAACAACGAACGATCATCCTAACAAATGAATAGAAAGACATTGTAATTACAGCACCAACCATCATCTCTACTCACCTTCTCACCAACAACATCAGTACAACTACAAACTTAAAACAAAAAAAAACTAACTTGAAAGAATGGGACCTCAGCCCTTCACCGTCAACCACCTTGACGCTGCTGTTGTCGCCACCGAAAGAAAAATTTACAGACTTGGCGTCTAGACTCAAGTTTGCAGACTCGCTGCTCAGACTAGACCTCTTATCCTGCTGTCTAGACATCATCATCATCATAGTTGTCGTCTGAGTCATTTCCGCTTGAACTTCTAATCTATTGACGTAGTATTAATAAGTTTTAAAAGTTATGCAAACACTAAATAAGGCACAAACAACCGGCCAGACAATCAGACTAGACAACGAGACAGATAGACAACCTATTTTGAAACCCGACATTCCCAGTGTACAAACTCCCAGACAGACTTTCAGCTATGCACGATCCGGCCATGGCTTTGTGACTGGCCGAGTCCCTATCGCAGCTATCTTCTCTGATTGCCCCCACCCTATCAAGATGGCTGCCACTCGCACTGAGGCTGTTAGTCATGACCAATGACATCTCTCCAATGCTGGGGCCTATGCTGGGATTGGCCACGCCTCCGTGAGCACCCTCCACCACGCTCCGTGTCTCGGCGAATGTTGCTGATGTGGTTTTAAATTTTTTAGTTGGACCGTGTGCGTGCGTGCGTGCCATTTATGACATAAACAGAAATGAAGACAGAGACTGAAATTGTAGCACTTACCCTTGAAAAACATCAACAAAACAAAACAACAACATCAACAAAACAAAATAACTGCAAACAGCAACACAACTGAACGAACAACTAATGAGCAACAACAGCAGCAGCACAACTGAACTGTTATTAATATTGGAGTTAGCGCCATCTGTCCTGGCTTCAGTTTCATTGAAATCGATCTTGACACCGCCGGAGTTTGTCGTTCGCACGCCACAGCCACCACTGCGACACAACGAGATCGGGACCACACCGTACACGTAGGCCAGCAATATCGGAACCCCTATCCCTGATAACCATGATGGGAGGTCACCATCATCAGGTCATAATAAACAACCAATCGACTAATCTAATGAAATAATAGACAACTTCACCAGCCAGCCAATCAAATATCAGGTAACTTCACCAGCCAGCCAATCAGATGGAAAATAACTAAACTGACCAACAGCAATGGCAGCCAGCAAGGGTGATATAAGAATGGAAGAGAGGACACCTCCAGTGGTTGCCAGGTTTCTTTTGTGAACCGTCATGTAACTACACTTCGAAAATACCTTCAAGATGAAATACAAAATTACTAAAAAAAATATGAAAATACAAAAAAAGACAACAATTCAAAACATTTTAAAACAATACTTAAACATTATATACAAAAGAAAGAAAACTAAAACCACATCAGCCACAAACAAGCCAGCCATCCAATCAAATCAAACCAGCAAACTCTCGACCAACGAGCCAACTCATCAGCAAGCCAACCAACAAATGAACCAACCAAACAAACAAGCGCTCACCCTTTTGCCCACCCAGATTGGTACGCCGATGATGATGGCGGGTACTGCGATACCGGCGATCAGGGTGATACCAACTGGCGCTCCCACGAGCGTTCCCAACTGCCAGAGAATTTTTTTCTTGCGACTCCAAGGTTTTTTACCCCAAAACGTACAACCAGATGGGCTGTTGGATTGGTTGGTTGGTTTGGTTTGGTTTTATTGGTTGGTTGGTTTGATTGATTGATTGGTTAATTTGATTGGTTGAACGATGAAATGAAAGAAAGAATAAATGAATGAATAATTAATAAATAGACTGATTATCGATTGATGTATGGATGTATTGTATTGTAAAAAATTGTTAAATTAGTTAGTAGACAGATGGTTTGATCATCAGTCACTCGACTCGAGCAGTAAGCAGACAAACGAGAAATGATCAAAACAAACAAGCAACCTCAAATAATGAAGGTCGGAAATTTCCTTCATACACAGCCAGCAGAACTCAGCGCCACAGATGGCGCAGGTCATGTGGTTGCATGAGCCGTCGTCCATTTTCACAATGAAGGCCTGACATCTTGGGCACGATTTTATGTCATCTGCCAACGAAATGGAATTAAAATGATTGATTTAAAGTTGTAAAATGCTTTTTTCAGTTCGTCATTTCAAGATGGTATTCAATTTTAACCATCCAACCAATCAATGAGTTAATCAATCGGCCAGCCAATCAAGCAACCATTCAACTTGAGTAGCTATAACTAACCAATCATACAATAAATCCGATAAAACACTATAAATTAATTAATCAACTAATGGATTAATGGATAGATAGATGAATGAATTAATAAATTCGAAAATAAACAAACAAACGAACAAATGAACGAACGAACGTACGAACGAATGAATGCGGCGACAACCACAGAAATTTGGCCCTACCAAGGAAACCAGCCATTTAATCAACCCAACAACCTACCAACACTAATCAGCTAATCAACCAACCAACCAATCAACCAACCAATCAATCAATCATCCGGCTCTACCCTAACCCCAGAACTAACTGTGAGGAGTTGATTCCTGACTGAAGGATGACCTGAGGTTCGACGATCTCTCGGCCTTCGCATCATCACACGTCTGGCACGGGTGCCAGTATTGTTTACAGTGGTAGCAGAAAGTGGCCCCACAGCCCGGCCTGCTGCATGAAAGTTTGGGACAGCTGGCACAGCCCGTTGCTATGACGACGTAGCTGTTAGGGCGAGGAAAAATTGCAATAATATTATGACTAACTATGGCTATAATTAGGTAATAATTATGACGACGGCAGTAATAATAATGGTGGTGAAGATAATAATCTGTGAGGGAAGAAGTGACAAACTTGCAGTCGGGGGCAGGGCACCACCTGGCGTCGGGGTCCGACACAAGCACCCTCCTAAGCATAAACTCTTCATACTTATTATACAGGTGGACATCTTCGTTGAGTATGGCCCGTATGTCGTTCGGGTGCAGCTGCTCCGAACATTCGGGGCAGGCGACGTTTATCCTCGACTCTGTTATCTCAACTCTCAGGTACTGCCTCATGCAATCTCTGCACGATCTGTGACTACAGAGGGTTGCACTTAATTGGGGAAAGTTAGATTTGGGCTGGGGTAGGGTGCAGAGGGGACATTCTATTAGGCTCTCAGGTTTTGTAGAAGTTTGTGGCTCTATTGTAACACTTGCACTACTACCAAGAGTTTCAGATGTCGATGGCTGATTTGTTGTAGCTGATGTTGTTGCTGCTGCTGCTGCTGGGTTGAAGGATGTTTTCCTCCATGACTTTGATTGGCTGAGCTATAAAAAGAAAATGATTTCTGAGCTAAAAATAGGTATATGTGTTTTTGTTTTTAAAGCAAAATTAATACAATTCTTATCACCTTAAATGGTAATGTTAATAACTTAATTGACATTGTGAAGGAGTTCCAGAAGATGAACGTATATATCATTAGTATCATATCATTATTACAATGCATTGTGCTGTACACAAAATTAGCAGTTATTAAGTACTCCATTCAGAGAAAACTGAATCATATAATGATTACCATAAAAGTCAACTTCACATTTTCTTGCATTTACTATGAGTAGCTAACATAAGAATGAATGAATGAATGAATGAATGAGTGAGCAAATAAATGGGTGAATTATTTAATGAATGAGTGAATGGGTAACATCCATTAAAACTATCATCATCATCATCATTATCATCACCATTCTCATATCATCCAATGCTTTGTCATCATTATTCACATAGAAAGTCATTAATGTTCATATTAACTTTTTGAATGTCAAATGATGAAACACTGTACTAATCTAATGGCATTTATAAATCTTTTTCATGATCTATATATATATATATACATGTGTGTGTACGTGTGTTTGTGTGTGTGTGTGTGGGTGTAAATATATATGTAAATAACCTCGTTTGAAGGTGATCCCAAAACCTTAACACTGGCCTGGGGCAGTTCCAATTCAGTAGCTTGCTGCTGCTGCTGTTGCTGATGCTTCTTTTTGCTGCGACTCATCAACCTCTGGCCATGAATATCGTTGAAGACCCTTCTCAGCGAAAACCATCTGGCAGTCTTGTTGGATGACGTTGTACCAGTGGACCTCTGGCTCTGAACTGAGGCCTGCTGTTCGACTGACGGTCGAGATGACACTGAAGTTATGGATGAAGTTGTGTCCAGTGTCTCTTTTTTGCCTATTTTGCCTATTTTCTGCATTCTGTTACGATACAATTTTTGTTAGTGAAAGATTAGATTACAGAACATAATAAATGGCCAGTCATAACTTGATGCTAATAAAAAATGAAACATTCAGCAAGGAACATCATTAAAAATCATAAAAGTTAATCAAAGTTTAAAAAAATCTACTAATTTCAAAAATTCCAAAAACAAGGAAGAGAAAAGAAATTAATTAAATAAATAACAAACCTGTCTGTCCAAGAATTACTCCCTATCTTAACTAATACTAATCCGACATTTTAATTTAATTAATTTAAAATAATTTTTAAAAATTAAACTTAAAGTGTCTTTGACAATTCGAATTAAATAACTAATTGAGAATGAAATGATGACATTTTTAAAATTCGAATTGGTAGGAAAATTCCCCTTTTACATTTATTCAAGCAAACAATAGGAAAAAATATATATGTATAACATATATATATATATATGAATGTATATTATAAATATAATTATATATATATATATATTATTTAATTGTACGAATATAAACAAAAATAACGGCCAATGTTTTTAAAAACAATAGGACAAAAATTAGGGAAACCAACTAAACGACTAAACAGCAAGAATGCATAGGCTATTAAGCGTTACAAAAATTAAAAAATATCCATTTAAATTTAAAATTTATATTTTTACAAACCTTGATGTAATTATAAATTTTTTTAAATTAATAAAGCTTATATTCAATTAATTAATTAATCACTTTTAAGGACATTTAAATTGAATATGTGTAAAAACGGATTTATGTTTGATTGATAAATTGATTGATTGATTGATTGATCGATTGATTGATTGATTGATTGATTGATTGATTGATTGATTGATTGATTGATTGATTGATTGATTGATTGATTTACAATATACTGATCTACTGATCAATAAATTGGATGATTGCTCAATGAATAGATACTTACATTAATACTTACGTAGTCTGTCCAACAATAAATTTCAATTTTATCTACTCTGAAAATTTAAAAGTAAATTTCTTTAAGTCGTTTTTAATTTATTTAAATCTGTATTTTTTATTTTATTTCGTTTATAATCATCACTAGAGATATTTTGTCGACATTTTAATTGTTTTATCGTAATTTTCGTAAATTTTTGATCAATCGAATATTAAAATAGAATAAAGCGATAAAGAAGCATGGCTCCAGATATAACCATCAATCAGCTCACAAACATCTGCAAAACTCTTGAAGACCGATTGAAACCTCTGCCGGAAAGGTTCAGAGCACTTTTTACTCTGCGAAATCTCGGCGGGAAGGCGGCCATTGATAGCATATCTAGGTGCTTTTCTGATCCCTCGGTTCTGCTGAAACACGAGTTGGCCTATTGTTTGGGGCAGATGCAGGATAAGTATGCTATTCCTACTTTGATAAACGTTCTGGAAGATGGCAGTCAAGAAGTTATTGTGAGGCATGAAGCAGGTTTGTTTGGTTATATTATTTTTTAATTATTAGTACTCATGCACTTTTTAATTATTTTACAAAACATGTTTTTTTCATTATTATATTATCTTTTCATAAGAAGTGTGGTTTTATTGTTCCATTATTAATATTTTTATGTAATAAAATTTCTGAAATCAAACTTAAAAGTATTTTTTGTTTATCTGCTAGTAACTTTTACTAATAAATTTATGCTTTGTACCTTTTACTTTTATGTAATATAATAGTACTAGACCATTAAACCATGTTTTGTCAATAAGGAGAAGCTCTGGGAGCTATTGGTTCTTCAGAAGTTTTGAATGTTCTGGAAAAACACAGAGAATCACCAATCAGAGAGGTCTGTTTCAGTATTTCATTTAATAATTTGTTTATTATTACTACAAATTATATTTTAATTGACTTTATAATTAATTTCAGATATCAGAAACTTGCCAATTAGCGATAGCTCGATTGAATTGGTTGAAAAATAGAACACCAGAAAACCCTCAAACACAAGAAGAGAGCACAGAAACCACAACGAACCCTTCAAACGTCGTCTACATGTCAGTCGACCCTGCACCTCCGGCAGTCATCAGGGATGTCCAACAACTGAAATGCCTACTTTTAGATGAGAAGCAGTCACTATTTGATAGGTACAGAGCCATGTTTGCATTGAGAAACCAGGGAGGACCAGAAGCTGTCAAGGCCCTGGCTCAAGGTTTATACATTTGAAATTAACTTTTTATTTTAATTGTTTCAATATAATTTTTATATTTTGTTTGTATTACAAAACCTTTTTTTTATCAAAAAACAGTATAAATCATTAGAGAAATAACGTCTACAATATCCTAAATAGCCTTAACTGATTTGATTCAATGCAAATGATATTCACACATCTTATGTTTTTTCCTCTCTCTTAGCTCTAAACTGCGATGGAGCCCTGTTCAGACATGAAATTGCGTACGTTCTTGGTCAGATGCAGGATGCCGATGCAACAGAAGGGCTACTGAATCGACTGCAAGATCAAAACGAAAGTGCCATGGTGAGGCACGAGTGTGCTGAGGCCCTGGGTTCCATAGCCACTGACAAGTGCGAGAATGTTCTGAAGAACTATCTGAATGATGAGGAGGAGGTGGTCTCACAGAGTTGTGAGGTAGCCTTAGATATGGCCAACTACGAAAGATCCGCCAGTCAGTTTGAGTATGCTGACGGCCTGACGAAGCAGAGATTGGAGAGACAAGTTGCTGAGAAATATGTTTGAATGTTCATTCCTCGTTTTATTTATATTTTAGGGTCGTTGTTTGTTTGTTTGTTTGTTTGTTTGTTTGTTTGTTTCTCTCTGCGTAGATCAGTTCATTTTTGTTGTTGTGATGGTGGTTTGAAATATTTATTTTACACTTGTTGAAAGAAAGATGAATTTTCAAATGTTTTAATAAAATGTGGCAAAAACTTTCTAGCATTCTTTTATTGACATTGGATAAAAACAAAAATAACGACGAAAATTTCCATCAAATTGAGAGAGCGCAACTTAATAAAACTGGAATGATATTTACACATACAGTCAGCCACGACGCAGTACAAAAAAGACACAGCATGTACACAAATGTCAAACGAAATCATCTCCATCATCCAGTTGTTGAAAACTCTTCCCAGCGAAAGGAGGCAGAGGTCCCTTGGCAGCAGGGGGTGGAGGAACCTGCCAACTGGTGTCCGCATCTTTCATTCCAGAACCGGGAGCGTAAGAATGCTCATAACCAGGATCAACTTGTGGATAACTTTCAGGTTGAATCAATAGTTGGCTTTTGCCTGCAGCCTGAGATGCTTGCGGAGCAGGGTAAGAAGGATACCCTGCGCTGTAGTCGTAGTCTGGCAGGCTGGATGGGGGTTCAAGTTGGTAGGTGGACATCTCGAGGGCTGCTTTCGTGTATTCATCCTCCTTTCTCAACAACGTGTCGTACGTTTTTTGAGCTTCCTTGTAGAGAAGTATGCCGGAAGCGAGACTGAAGAGGCCCGTTATTATAAGGAAGCCATAGCCCCAGGAGAGGAAGTTCAAGTCCGGTCTCGGTAGCCAGTAGCGGTCGTTCGTTTGGATGCCGAATATGAGGGCAACTACGAGTGTGACCATGGCTGTGAAGTTGGATGATTTCAATAATTTGGTAATTATTTGAATTATGTTGTTGTTATTATTTGTGGTGCAATGAAATTGGGTGGAAGTCATTTGTTGTAGGTTGCCTTTTCTGGCAAACATCTAACACATTTCACCACTAATCAATTCAATAACCTTCAAGCTATCACTAATCCAGCAAGAAATCCAATGCGAAAAACAAGTGTCACTAACTGACTAAGATCATAAGAGAGCCGGCCGAGAACATGCCGTAGGTTTGTAGGTACTCGTGGTTCATGATAGGGCACTGGTGGAGGAAGATCATGGCCACAATCAGGCTGGTCGTGATGAGGATGAGTAGACAGCCGACTACCAAAACTTGGCACGTTATGAACCACGCTGTTTGCGTTTATGTGTGTTTGTGTGCGTGTGTGTTTGCGTATGCGTGTTTGTGTGTGCGCATGTGTTCAGTTTTTTCTATTATCTAATTGATTAAAATGGACGCATCTTAATGAAAAATCATACTTTATAGAAAAATACACTAAAATTAATAACTAAAACACTACATGCGTGTGAAAAATTTTTGAACCACAAATGAGAAACTTTGCACTTACGCGGTGTCAGCCACTCTCTCAACTTATAATACTTGGGCTGCATGTCAAAGACCCACCAGCAGCCGCTGTACAGCTCCTGGCTGTCGTCCTTAAACTGCATGTATTTGTTGAAGCAGACGTGCCACAGTCCCATGTTCTTGAATGGACTCTCCGACATCGGCCATGTTTGAATCCAGTAAGGGCTGGCGAATGAAATGCAAATCGAAGCCAGGGCCATTAATCCACAAGCAAATCCGGCCCAGGCTAGCATCCCTGTGGGTGCCGGTTGCGCCTCTCTGACTGGATTTTGGTTGTTCTTCTGTGGCAGCATCTCTACCTTTCACTGTTATTAATTACTTTTTTGTTCTTCAGGTCAGTCTGTTGTGGAATGAATGGAAATTTTTCGGTCGGGTAAATTTGCTACATTTATTTACTATTATTATTATTATTATTCTTTATTATTATTATTCTATATTATTTATTCGTTATAATAAAAAATAGAGTAAAGAGACAGTACCTGTTATGCCTTAACTTAATTAAGCAAGCTGATGAACGCTTGTCGGTTCTCAAATGTTTTTTTCTTTGTTTATTTATATATATTTTATATCAACAAGTAGCTTATTTTTTTATAATAATTGAAATAAACACGAATTAACTTTAATTATTTTCACAGGGAAACTTGAGCAAGAGAACTGAATTATAAAATTATATTAGATGAAATTTTGATCAATTAACTCCGTTTAAAATGAATACCTTCAATAGATTGACAACTTTAAAAGTAGATACATACACGAACATACATTCTCACGTAAATAGCATACATATACACGTAGGTTATTTACCTGTAGTGTAAACATGCACACCTGCTTACCTGCTAATTGCTTTAGAGCCAGTGATGGCTAGATCGTTCATCTATTAAATATAAATAATTATATTATATTAATAATTAATTTATTTTCAGAAGAGTCAAACAAATAACATTATATTTATGTAAAATGTACTATCAAGGCACGAAAGTTTTCAGGTCTATGGGAGTATGTTTGTAATGTGATTTTTTGTGGTTGTGTATATGAAAGTGTGTATGTGTATGTGTGTGTACATGTGTATGTGTTTGTGTGTGTGTGTGTACGTTTGTGCGTGTACGTTTGTGCGTGTGTGTGTGTTTTCGACTTTAAAACTGTTTGAAGATGAATATTTTTTTGGTTTATCAATTAACCTTCTAAATTCTTGTGATGAAGAAACAGTTTGTTACATCTAAGAGCCAATTAGATTTAATAAAATTCCCGTGTGTAGGTATGTGCGCGCGCGCGTGTGTGTGTGTGTGTGATGTATTTGTGTGTGTATGTGAGTGTGTATGTATGTTTTTATGTGTACGATATATATTCATCAATTTATGTTCTGTTCGCTTGAGACTTCAAGTTTAGCAAGGATGCTACTGCAAGTGTGTGTATGTATATATATGTGTGTATGTATATATGTGTGTATGTATGTATGTATGTATGTATGTATGTATGTATGTATGTATGTATGTATGTATGTATGTGTCTATGTATGTTCATAAACTAATTTTTGCAACAGCAAGAAGCTTGTAGGGGATCCTCAG
>NW_008705551.1:66812-71844 GCF_000326865.2 Helobdella robusta
ACATACATACATACATATATACATACATACATACATACATACATACAAACATACATACATACATACATACATACATACATACATACATACATAAATTATGTAGTGAATGGGTCTCGTTCCTGTATAATAAAAGACATGATGGTACAGTCGGTATCACGTGGGCTAAGGTGTTTGTTGTTGCAGTTGAGGTCGGTGCAAGAGGTGTTGTTGGTTGTTCGGTGTACAGCTTTTTGAAAGATTTAGGTTTGGCAGATAAAAGACGATCGAGTTGTATGAAGAACATAGGACCTACAGCCAAACAAGCGTCTTACTGGTTACGGTTATGTAGGAAGAAAAAGGAATACGAGTTTAAATTGTTAATAGACGAGGCCCTGTTTCTCGAAAGTGTCAGGAAGTTAAAGGGCCGAAACACTCATTGACGGAAACTTTTCCTCTGAAGACTCTCGCTGAACACTTGTTATGTTCGAGTTTCTACATACCTACAGACATATATTATGTAGTGAGAAACAGAGAGAGAGAGGGAAAAAATGAAATAACAAAAGAGAGAAAGTGAGGATGAACAGTGAGTGTAAGTGAAAACTTTTGAATTCGATGTTCTATATGCATGGATGTATGTAGGTACGTGTGTGTTTACGAGACAAAATCAGTTTCTCAATTTTCTATTTTTCATTAGTTTACAAATGATGAAACAAGATGAAACAAGAAATAATAAAATAGATTATAAATTATAATAAATAAAAGTTAAATAATAAAGGTACGTAATTATGTTTGCATGTGATTTACATAACTTTTTCTTTTTCTTAAGGTAATTTAATTTTGCTTTTGTTGAGTTGCTAATATTATCACTGTTATAATATTATAATTATCCTTCTTCTTCCTTATTATTCTTTTATTATTATTATATTATTATTATTATTTATTATTCTTATTATTAGTATTAAAAGTCATCTTGCATGCCTAATTTCAAAATTTAACGGTTCGCGATTTGGGCTTGCTTTTTAGAAAATTTACGTTCTCACTCAGTGTACTTTTAGTAATGAACACACACACACATACACTCAGACACACAACAAACACACACATACACACAACAAACACACACTTACACACACATACTCACATACACACACATACAGACACACACATGACACATTTTATCTACGCATACACAGTACACACGTACATACATTCATACTTGTTATAAAATCAATATGTAACAGCATTTTTTTCTAAAAGTTTTCCCATGAATGTTAATTCAAACTTTTTTGAATCAACATTTAGCAGAAAGAGAGAAAGAGAGAGAGAGAGAGAGAGAGAGAGAGAGAGAGAGAGATAGAGAGAAAGTTAAATCTTCTAAATGAAAATAGTTACACGTCTATATAAATGTTTATTACCTAACATGCTGTTGCTTTTATTAAATTTTTTTAATTAATGTTATAAATACAATATTATTCGGTGACCTTACATCAACATTATCATCATCATCTTCTTCTTTGTCAGTGACGTCATCAGCGTTATTATTACGTCATAGGAAGAAGAAACAATAATAGCAACAACGATTACAGTAAATTAACTTCAATAGTGCTGGAAGCTGAAATAACAGAGACGAGCCGGCAACAACACGAAGCAAGTCGGATCAAAATTACTCGATACCGATTCACTATCGGTAATATATACCGTATCGAGACTGAAATAAAAGAATTTCAAAATTGACGACATATTCGACAAAATCGACTCTTTATTTACGGATATGCGGAGATTGAAGATAGTGAAAGATGATCACACGTTCGACGAGCGTACGAGCAGGTACCCATGTCTGTATGTTTGTCTGTTTGCATGTGTGTGTATGTGCGTGTGTGTGCGCGCTTGTAGATATGTTTGTATGCTTGTATGTTTATTTGTTTCTTTCTTTGTATATTTTTACGTTTGCGTGCATGCATGTCTAATGACACAAACACATAAAACATACAAGATACAAGATACATACGCACACATACACATATAAGACAAACATACATACACATACAAGACAAACAAACACACATACAAGACATACATACACACATACAAAAAATACATACATACATACATACAAAACATACAAAACATACAAACACACATACAAAACATACATACACACATACAAAACATATATACAGACTGCTGAAAGACGTGCGCAGGCAAATGGACAGTGACCTCATGAACTTTGGGTTCGACAGACGCACAAACAAACAACTGCTTTCTTCGATTGGGGCGGCCCACGATACTGATGACGACGACGACGATGACGTCATGGGGAAGTTACTTGGGTTGGTCAGTTATTTAGGTCAAAAAAGGTCAAAAAATTTACCATTTATATAGCGCTTTAAATGTAGCTTCATAGGAGGCTTGGTTGATAAATGTATGTTTTTTTTCTTCGAGCCGATCACAACAACACAGGATTGAAAGATTTACTATCAAGGTCAAGTTTCATTGCATGCGTGTGTGTATGTATGTGTGTTGTGTGTGTGTATGTATGTTTGTGTGAGTGTGTATGTACACTATTTATAAACCACTACATCAACGCGCTTGTAGTTTTACAGTTCAGATTTTTTTGCGATAACAGTAAGTTGTTGAAGAGAGTGTTTTGGGAACAGAACACTTTTTGGTTTGATATTATTATAAATAATAATGATAATATAAATAATAATAATAATATAAATAATAAGAATATAAACAATAATAATAAATTTTTATCATCTCAAAGTTCTAAAAGCTTACTAAGCTCACGAAGGCTGACTGACGATGATGATTCATTCTTCCCTGGACGTTCCACGACAACTACTTCCAAATTTGGCTTTGGTAACAATGATAGAAGAGGCAACGCTAAGCCGTCGGCGGCAACTACTGCTACTACTACTGCTGCTGCTGCTGCGTTTGTGATGGTGTTGATGATGATGTTGTAGTTTTTGACAGGTGATGTTGAGGATGATGTTGAAGGTGAAAATGATGATGTTGTTGGTAGAAATAATGTTGATGATGTTTTCTTCTCCTTGTGAGATTGTTCATTCATTGCTGGCGTTAATGTTGTTTTATAATCCAAAAACTGTTTGCATTGGTCTGTGTGATGTTTTGATTGAAATCTAAATTGGAGCAGTAGCCGAGAGGGCAGCGAGCCATTCAGCGTCAGTTTCAACTTGTCCGGGTTCAACGCCGAGGACATCTCAGTTACGTGCGAAGATGGGGTTCTTTCAGTCAGCGCACGGCAAGAAGTAAATAATAATGGCGCGAAATCTGTTAAAGAGTTCAGTCGAAAGGTCAGTGTGTTTTTATTAAATATCTAGGTCAGTTCTTTTCAATCTAGGTCATGTCTTTATAGTTTAATTTCTTTAAACTTCAGGTCCAAATCCCTGACGACGTGAAACCAGAACAGCTGGAATCATCTTTCACCACAGACGGCATACTGATGGTAGAAGCTCCGCTAGATTCCACGCAGCAGCTGAGTAGCAGCTGTAGCAGAAGCCAGCAGCAAGCAGCTGACAAATCATGCTCCTTTTCTTCTTTTTCACCATCAATTCCTCTGGAAACTCCTGTCTTCACGGCCGAAGCAACTGGCAGGAAAAAGTTGGATCTGGTTCTTGAGGTTACGAAAAATTTAAATTTTTCTAGACATACACACACATATTCACACACAAACACACACGCGCACAAACAAACAAACATACGCAACCACAAACACACGCACACGCAAACACACACAAACATCTAGTTAGGACCACCCTACGAATCTGAGGATGTTGTTGTCAGACTTGATGGGCGGAAGTTGATCATTGGTTATAAAAAAACATTGTTTTTTTTGCATACTTTTGTTAATTCTTTAATTTTCACACAACAACAACAACCCAAATGGACGAACACACTCTTCCTCACTACTACAACCCCCTCCCTTCAACCATACAGAGGCCACACACGCCGTCAAAAAGTCCGGCGGCACATCAAAGACCTCCATGAATAGGGAGTTTGACCTTCAAGAGGACGTTGACCCCGCAAGTTTGGATGCCTCCTTAACGATGGGCAAGCTGTACGTGACTGGTTTGACCTCCAAGCAGGGCAAGTGCAAGGTCGTGACCTCTTGAAAGTGTGGGCCGAGGTCAATTGCGATGATTATTATGATTCTTATGAAGACGGAGATGAAGATGATGATGACGTCACGGTTGTGAGGAAGTTTGAATCGATGGTGATTGTGATTGTGATGAAAATAATGGCGATGATGATGACGATGATGATGACGATGATGATGACGATGACGATGATGATGATGATGATGACGACATTTCAAAATGGCGCTTTCATATTTCTTTGACAAATTCGATAAAAAAAATATATTCGAAATTTCAATTCATGTCGTTTGGTTTCGCTTTAGTTGGTCGTAATTGTTTGAAATTTACTTTCGAAAAATTTACTTTCACTTTCACTTTCAACTGAACTCGCCTTAAATCATTTAATCCAATCATTATATAATAATAATTAATTAATTAATTAAATTATTAAAATTAATAAAACAACAACATTTATCATCATATATATATGAGACATAACACATGTTTATCTGGATTTAAAACAATCTTATAAAAAATTAAATAAAAAATGTTATATATATATACATATATATATATATATATATATATATATATATATATAGGTTATATAATTGCATATATAATTGTGCATATGTCAATAAATATATATATATAAACCGCATATAAACGTTAAAATGTACGAGAAGATAATCATGATAATGATGTCATAATTGTTGTTTATGATGATGATGGCAATGGCGGTGGTGGTGATGGGGATAATGATGATGACGATGGTGATGATGATGACGATGATGACGATGGTGATGATGATGAAGAAGATGATGATAATGGTGGTGGTGATGATTGGGATAATGATGACGGTGATGATGACTATGGTGATGATAATGAAGAAGATGATGATGATCCAATAATACTCAATATTAAAACACAGATTTTTGTATTTATATAACACG
>NW_008705551.1:75177-77189 GCF_000326865.2 Helobdella robusta
TGGTGTTGATGATGGGGATACCGATGATGATGACGTCGAAGTTAATATTGTTGATGATAATTATTATCATTACAACAAAAATTAAAATATAAAACAAGTTATAATTATATTATAATTATATATAATTACGACGATAATAATTACCGGCTGGCCTTCTTTGGGCATCTGGACGACCGAATGCTTGGAGAGGGCTACTTTGATGACCTTGCCCCACAACGTGACCTTGTCCAGATGGGTCAGAGCTGGTTATGATTATGATGAGAATGATGAAGATAATGATGATGATCATAGAGATGATGAGTATGATGATGGTAATTATGATTTCATTGACTTATTCTATTATGTTTAATTTGATAAAATAATTTTTTGCATTTTTTATGACGGTGATATTTAGAGTAATGGTAGTAAAAGCGGCAGTAGTAGTAGTAGGAGGCAGCAGCAGCAGCAGCAGCAGCAGCAGCAGTAGTAGTAGTAGTAGTAGTAGTAGTAGTAGTAGTAGTAGTAGTAGTAGTAGTAGTAGTAGTAGTAGTAGTAGTAGTAAAATCATCCATCATTGGAACGATATCTGGAACCGAATGATTGATTAATTCATCGATAAAACATTTCATCATCATCGTCATCATCATCATCATCGTCACAGCTGCAGTAGCAGTTATAATAATAATTATACTAATATTCATCGTCGTCGTCGTCGTCGTCATCATTATCATTTGAATAGCCATCCTAATTATCATAATTTATTCACCAATCTGGGCTTGAGCACCGTCAACGAACTGCACGAGAGCATTGTCCTTCTTGTTGAACATTATCTTCACCCTCAGAACATCTCCATACACGCCTGTGCACATTAACATAATTTATTACAATTACTTGAGTTATTTGCATAATATTTTATAAGTATGTGGCTTCTATCATTATTAATTTTGTTTGGATGTATGGATTTTTTAAAGAAAATAACCTTGACCAATGAAATTCAACCAACCATCCAACCAATCAACCAATCAACCAATCAACTAACCAACCAATCAATCAATCAACCAATCAACCAACCAACCAACCAACTAGCCAGCCAGCCAACCAACCAACCAATCATTTATTCAACCAACCAACCAATTATTCAACCAATCAACCTTATAAGTACCAACCAAATAATGTAAACAGTGCGTCTGGCGTTACTAACTGTTTTAGGTAAATAAAAAAAAATAAATAAAATTATTAATATTATTATTGTTATTTTTAATAATAATATTTTTATAGTTATTGTTATTTTTATTATTTTTGCTATTGTTATGACGTTTTGGGGTATTGCGTTTTGTCAAATTTGACATTCTAGATTGTAATTAAGAAGAAAGATGATGACGACGACGATGATGACGTTGTTGCTGTTGTTGCTGATGATGATGATGATGATGATGATGATGATGATGATGATGATGACGATGATGATGATGATGATGATGATGATGATGATGAGGTGGATAACAATGATAGTGATGATGATGATGACGATGAAGAAGAAGACGACGATGACGACGACGACGATGATGATGATGATGATGAAGATGAAGAAGAAGAAAAAGAAGTAGAAGTAAAAGAAGATAATGATGATAGTAATGATGGTGAAGAAGATGAAGCAGAAGAAGATGATGATGATTGGAGACAGAAAGTTGAGAAGAATTTAACTAAAGCCCCAGAGCACTGATAATAGCGCTATAATACCAAAAAGACCAGAAAAAGAATAATTAATAACAAAAATAATTATTATAATAATAATTATTAATATTATTATAATAACAGCAATAATAATAATAATAACCACAACAACCATAACAGCAATAGCAATTTTATTTGCCTATGCTTATCCATTAAACAACAATAAATGATGGACAATGCCGACATAAATTTCAAATTATTAAAGAAAAAAATAAAAACAACAACAGCAACAACAGCAACAACAACGACGAAAACAACAACCAGAATTATTATTATTATTATTATTATCATTATGAATA
>NW_008705551.1:83833-84992 GCF_000326865.2 Helobdella robusta
CCACACACGTGCACATTTAATGGATGGCTAGTTCTGTTCTAGCAGTTGTTATTTATCTTGAATTTTGAAGGATGCAATATCACTATGTGTATAACTCTTCGGGGAATTTTAGTACGTGTGTATATATGTGTGTATGTGTGTGTGAGTGTGTGTGTGTGTGCGTGTAGGCAGAACTCCTTGAACAGCGCACGCAAATTGTATGGCTTAATACAATTTTTTTGCAATATTTTAATGTCGTCATCGATAAGGTATTTTAGCGTTTTCATCATCGTCGTCATCATCATCGTCGTCATCATCATCATCATCATCATCAGGACAGCTGTCACATCATAATCAGCACTCACAACAGCGTATCATACCTGTTATCTTTTAACCATTATCATCATCTTAATAATCACAATCAAATTTGCTAATCAACGAGCACAATGAATCAAGCGAGAGAATAGTCTTGTAATCGAACCAGGTCTTTGCGATACGTTACCCAGAAAATTTGGCGCCTTAACCGCTTGGCTAATAAGGAAAAAAATACTTCCAAGCAAACCTCTTCGTGTAGATTAGTGACCAATAGGACTGGCCCAACTTGGTCATTCCAGGGCACCCTCACACTGACCAGATTCGTGATTGGAAGACAGGATGTAGCGGACGGGATTGTGATTTGATTGTACGGCAAGTTACCTGCTTGGTTGGTTGATTGATTAATTTATTGATGGGTTGATTGATTGATTAATTGGATGATCGATTGATTGATTAATTGGAGGAATGATTGAGAGAAAACTAACTTAAGCTAGTTTGAGTGGGGGCACAGTAGGCCAGGGCTGGCCCGATGCCCGGTATGTTGACTGTTGTTGTGTAGCCCGGGGTGACAAGACTTGCGGCTGAATGGTTGGTTGGTTGGTGGGTGGGTGGATTGATCGATTGACTGATTTAATGAGAAATTAAATAATAAGTGATTGATTGATCGATCGATTGATCGATTGATCGATTGATCGATTGATCGATTGATCGATTGATCGATTGATCGATTGATCGATTGATCGATTGATCGATTGATCGATTGATCGATTGATCGATTGATCGATTGATCGATTGATCGATTGATCGATTGATCGATTGATCGATTGATCGATTGATCGATTGATCGATTGATCGATTGATCGAT
>NW_008705551.1:86895-91558 GCF_000326865.2 Helobdella robusta
TTAAAACTTGGAACGCATCTGTACCGAATAATAATAACAACAACAACAATAATAATAATAATAACAATAATAATAATGATGATGATAATAATAATAACAATAATGATAATAATTAATAATAATAATAATAAATAATAATAATAAATAATAATAATAAGAAGAAAAAGAAGAACTCCCTCTTACTGTTTTTACTGAAGGTTATAATCTTAGTGACCGTGCCATACTTGGAGAAAATCTGAAAATATATAAAAATTTGAAAATAATAAAATAATAAACAATAATAAACAATAATAATAATGAATAATAATAACAATTAATAATAATATTATTATTATTATTAATTTTAATAATAATTGTAATCCATAATCTGACGGTGATTATGATCGATCAATGATGATTTATTGAAACGCAAAATTAATTGATGAAAAGAATTTAAGAGAGAAAAAAAAATGAGAAAAAAAAATGAGAGAGAAAGAGAGAGAAAAAGAGAGAGAGGGAGAGAGAGAGTAAGAGAGAGAAAGCGAAAAAAGTTGTTTAATGACTATTTTTTTTGAAATTCGATACCATTTAAACTGTTAATAAATATCATACCCACATACAAAGCACATGTGGCTATAATATAAACATATCCCAAAGACGTATACACACACACACATACACTCACATACACACGCACATACACATACACGCACATACATACACACACACACAGACATACCTGTTTCAAATTGTCCAACGAAACTTGGTAGAACATGTTTTCAATGACAACACGGAGAACAGATTTTAATGAATCGTTATTACCATCAACAATCAAGTTGTTGTTGTTGTTGATGTTGTTGTTTGTAATTGTTGCTATCTGATTGTTGTTGTTGTTGTTGCTGAGTTGATGATGTTGTTGCTGGTATGTTTGTTGATGTAATAAACTATTGTGATTGTTGTTGTTGTTGTTAGCGATAACTCCATTTGAGACGATATTGTTGTTGTTAATGTTGTTGTTGCTAATCAAATGCATGTTTTGTTGCACTGATGTTGCTAGTGTTGTTGGCTGATAGATTGCTGTTGTCGTCGGGGCAGTCTACGTTACAGAATGAATGAATGAATAAATAAATGAACGAATGAACGAATGAACGAACGAACGAACATCGAACGAATGAATGAATAAATGAATGAATGAATGAATGAACAACAACAACAACTACTACTACATCAACATTCATAAACAACAAAAATCATTGCACACCATCTCTAACCCGATAAACCTGATAAAACATATCACTTTTATGATGATGTTGTTGTTGTTGATGATGTTGTTGTTGTTGTTGCTGCTGCTGCTGCTGATGTTGTTGTTGTTGTTCTGGAGAACTCAGTTGCAAATACAAAAATCTGTCTCTAACTTGCCCGGGTCTTTCTGCATAGAAATTAACTAGAGCTTGCTGTTGCACGTTCGCTACTTCCGTCATAATGTTGTAGTAGTTGTTGCTGCAGTTGTTGTTGTTGTTGTTGTTGTTGTTGTTGTTGACACTGTTATAACCAGTAGCAGTAATATTTGCAGCGCTGAGTAACGTAGTAGAAGAAGTGGTAGTAGCAGCAGTAGCAGTAGCAGAAGTTGCCGCTGTTGTTGCGTAACAATGATTGAACCTGACCTGACGAAAATGTTGTTTTAAATGATTTAACAAAAATTTAGGTAATAATACAAAAAAATATAAATTAACGACGATTATGATGGCGATGATGATAATATTGATGATGGTAAAGATGACGACGACGACGACGACGATGATGATTAGCATGTTTGCTAGTCATTCAATGGATTGACGCACGATAAACAACCGTTTGTGTGCACAATTTGTGCATGTGTGTATATGTGTATGTATGAATGTATGTATGTGTGTGTATGTGTGTGTGTGTGTGTGTGTGTGTGTGTGTGTGTGTGTGTGTACGTGAGGATACTTTTCAAGGAAGCGCAAATGTTATTGAGTGTAATTGTTGATTGAATGGCAGCTTTTGTAATTAACCGCTGTCAAAGTCAAAGTCCATTACCATCGTCATCTTCATAATCCTTATCATCATCGTCATCTTCATAATCATTATCATCATCATCATCACAATCATCATCAAAATCATCATCAGCGCCGCCTGTATTTATGTAGCGCTTTGTTAATTGGTGGGCGCAGGAGAGAGAACGGCGTGCTACTTCCTAATGTCGATTATCCAGATGAACGCACCCCTCACACTAGATAGGGACTATTTAGTATCTTTGATGAATGACGTCACAGTATGGCGCGGTTAGGATGACGATGACGACGATGATGACTGGATGACTATGACAATGATGATTTTACTGATATACATGGCATTAACCTGATGACAATGAGAGTACAATAAATTGGAGAACAGTGAAAGAAATTTCTTATACATGACACACACACACACACACACACACGTGTGTGTGTGTTTGTATGTGTGCGTGCAGGCATGTATGTGTTGTGTGTGTGTGTGTGTGTGTGTTTAGATGCGTGCGTGCGAGTTTGTATGAAGGCAAGTCACACGGCGACCATAAGTCAAGCAACTAGTTTGTTGCCTCTCAAAACATAAGTTTATTGTTTTTGTCTCATAATATACGCACATACACACACACTCACATACATATACACACACTCACATACACACATACATATACAAACACACATACACACAGATAAAATACAAACATAGTGGTAGCTTGTAGTAGCAGTAGTAGTACTAGCAGTAGTAATTGTGGTGGTAGCAGCAGCAGTAGTAGTTGTGGTAGTAGCAGCAGCAGTAGTAGTTGTGGTAGTAGCAGCAGCAGTAGTAGTTGTGGTAGTAGCAGCAGCAGTAGTAGTTTTGGTAGTAGCAGCAGCTGTAGTATTTTTCATTAACTTTATTACTTTATGCAGTTAAATAAAATCTGTCCATTCACAGATAAGTGTGTTGTTTGCTTAAAAATGTAATTGGAAAAGGCATTCAAATATAGACATGCACACATAAATATATACACACATACATACAAACAAACATCCATACATACATGCATACACACACACACACACACACACACACATATTTATATACGTAAGATGCAAAAAAGAATGTAAAGTATTTATGTAATCGATACTCATTCTGTTTGTTGCACATTGTATATATGTGTTTATGTGTGTTTGTTTGCTTGTATGTATGTATGCATGTATGTATGTATGTATGTATGTATGTATGTATGTATGTATGTATGTATGTATGTATGTATGCATGTATGAACCCATAATTGATTAGAACTATAGGGAAGTAATAATCATATCCGGGTTCAGCTTTAATCTATATTAAACGCTTCGCACAGACAGGTATTTTAACGCTCCATCCAAAATACAGAAAGAATTATATTTTTGAAGTAAAATAGAAAAGGATTGCTTTACATACAAAAGGATTGTATGTATGTATGTATGTATGTATGTATGTATGTATGTATGTATGTATGTATGTATCAAAATCAAATCAAATCAAATCACTTTTATTCAATCAAACAAAACAAAAGCATGAATGATTCGGAGACCAAAAAAAGAAAATTAATTCTTGTGGGCTCGGCCACCGTGCAGCTCAAAATTGCTTCTCAATGATAAAATAAAATTGTCAATAGGAGAAAATGTATCAATGTTAATGAAATATGTACACACTTATATACATATATATACATATACATTATTATCCTTGAAAAACAGAACTTTTCGTAATTAAAAAATTTTTCAGTTTATTTTTAAAAAGATGCAAAGTGTTACAATCTTTAATTTCTTGTGGAATCGTCTCCCATATTCCTGGGCCGGTGTGTTTCAAACTCATGCAGAGTACTTTAATTCTGGCTGGTGGGGCATAGAAAAGTGGCGTGTGGCGTGTAGTTCTTGCTTGAATGGAAGTTCCAAAAGTGAAAAAGTTTCTAAAAAATGCCGGCAATTGCTGACGTAGAAATCTAAAAATGAATGTTGCAACGTGGTAGATGAACAGGTTTTTGATGTTGAGTATTTTCATCTCGAGATAATATTCACTTGTGTGACAATGAGGATGAAGATTTTTAAATATTCTGATGAATCGGTTTTGGCATTTTGTTAACTGTTTTAGATGAATGTCAGGACTGTTTCCCCAAATTACGTTGCAGTAGATGAGGTGAGGAAAGATTAACGAATAATACAGGTCAATTAGAGTAGGTTTATTTAATTTATTTTTAATTTTGCTTATAACTCCTAGGGTTTTGCATATTCTTTTAGACATAGTATCTATGTGAATATCCCAAGAAAGATTGTCCTTGATTGTTACTCCAAGGAATTTTGTGCTGGTTGAGCGAGGAATAGAAATATTGTTCATTTTTATGTCTAGGTTAGGTATAATATTTGTTAAAATTTTCGGACCAAAAATAATGTAATTACATTTAGAATAATTTACTATTAATTTATTTTTGATAAACCAGGTTGATATATTTTGAAGACTTTTATTGATGTATTCTACTTCTTTCAATGGGTCTTTAGTTGGGAAGAAGATGTTAGTGTCATCTGCATACAGAAGGTGATTTGCATCAGTTGCATGTTGAAAATCGTTCATGAAGATTATGAATAGAAGAGGACCTAAAATTGATCCTTGTGGCACGCCTGATCTTACG
>NW_008705551.1:91608-92610 GCF_000326865.2 Helobdella robusta
ATGGACAGAAATGAGGTGACTCTGACAAAAATTATTTTTTCTAGTACTTTGGAAAGTGGAGAAAGTAGAGATATTGGTCGATAATTACTTGTCTCTAATTTGCTCCCCTTTTTGTGAATTGGAACTACTCTGGATGTTNTGAAGCATTGTGGAAATATTCCTTGGACGATGGAAAGATTGTAAATATGAGTGATTGGGATGACAATTTCTGGGATGATTTTTTTAAGTAGATTGTTACTTAAAGTATCATCTGACGTGCTTTTTTTGTTGCTTAAGTTTTGAACAATGTACGTTACTTCTTCTTCATTGGTGGAGTTCATATACATTGATTTACAGATTGCACTATTTATTTTTAATTTATCTTCAGTAACTATTTGATTTTCTATCAGCTTCTCTGTGACATTGATGAAGTATTCATTGAAAAGAATACTTATTTCTTCTGGGTCTTCGATGATTTTGTCGTCAACTTTTAGCTTATTAATTTCAAGATTGTTTTGTTTTCTATTCATTATACCGTTTATTATTTCCCATTTTTGTTTGGAGCAACTCTTCGCCTCTTCAAATTTTTGTTGAAAATAATTTTTTTCTGCCTTTCTCTTTACTGATGTAAAGTAATTTCTAAACTTTTTATATTTTTCAACATTAGCGGAGTTTGGTGCAGCGACTGCTATTTTATACAGTCGATTCTGTTTTTTTGATAATTTTATTATTTCATCAGATACCCATGCTTTTTTATATTTTTGTTTCTGCCACTGCAGAGGTGCGTATGTGTCAAGAGTTTTATTGAGTATATTGTAGAAATTCAGGCATGCTGTATCTATATTATTCTCGTTTTTAACTGAATGCCAATTTTGAAGTGAGAGGGCTTTTTTAATAAAGAAAATGGATGTTTTATTAATTTTTCTACATAAAATTTGGTCATCATTGATAGCAGTTTTAAATTTTCTACTATTGCATAAACTGGAAAATGGTCAGAAAAGTCTGAGACTATGACTCCACTTT
>NW_008705551.1:93065-95678 GCF_000326865.2 Helobdella robusta
AGAATCATTTGAATCATTGTCCGATAAATTAACATTAAAGTCGCTCACTATAACAGTTTTGTCGGCGGGTTTGATGGCGTGTAAAATCAAATTGATTTTATTTAAAAAAGGCTCAAATTTATAATTGGGTGGTCGGTATATCGCGATAACTTTTAGCACACCCCTAGATGAAGCATGGCATGTATGTATGTATGTATGTATGTATGTATGTATGTATGTATGTATGTATGTATGTATGTATGTATGTATGT
The DNA here is from genome assembly GCF_000326865.2 of Helobdella robusta. Taxonomy (NCBI): domain Eukaryota; kingdom Metazoa; phylum Annelida; class Clitellata; order Rhynchobdellida; family Glossiphoniidae; genus Helobdella; species Helobdella robusta. Next base: position 93,317 of record NW_008705551.1, read on the forward strand.
ATGTATGTATGTATGTATGTATGTATGTATGTATGTATGTATGTATGTATGTATGTATGTATGTATGTATGTATGTATGTATGTTAAAACCAAAACATGATGAGTGACACTGAACCGTCAAACATCAAGTAACAAATGGATTAACACTTTGTATGTATGTATGTATGTATGTTTGTTTGTATGCATGTATGTATGTATGTATGTATGCATGTATGTATGTATGTATGTATGTATGTATGTATGTATGTATGTATGCATGCATGTATGTATGTATGTATGTATTATGTATGCATACATATCGTGGTTTTCCATACCCTGGTTGACACAACGTTGTGATGTTGTGCGTGCTAATGATTTAATTTTTTTTGTAGAAGTTATTTTATTCTGTCTTGTCATCGCTTGCCAGAAGCTGTTGTTGTTGTTGCTGATGTTGTTGTGAATCACTCTCCCACTCTTTCTCTCTCTTTCTTTCTTTCTTTATCTCTCTCTCTCTCTCTCTCTTTCTCTATCTTATTGTTTAATTAGTATTTTACTTGATAAAACTTACTTGTTTGCTGGTTCGGTTTGAGATACGAGTTTTAATTGGAAGAACGAATCAATTGACGAATTAATAATAAGAAGAAAAAGAATAAAAAAAACCACCGTAATAATAATAATAATAATAATAATAATATAACAAAAACAAATAACAATTGGGTGAAAATTAGAAAATCTTGAATTAAGAAATACAGATTTATTCATCATCATCATCATCATCAACGTCATCATCATACTTATCATCTTCGTCGTCGTAATCATCATCATTATCATCATATTCGTCGTCGTAATCATTATCAGGATCACTACTCTCAGCATTCACCTTGACGAAATAGCGACGCTGCAAACAGTATAAATGCTAGTGAAAAAAAACACACACACACACACACACAACAATAAAAAATTTAGAAACAATAGCCGGAAGTTAAAATTAAACATAGAAAAAAAGAGAGAATGAGAGCAAGAGAGAGAAAGAGTGAAGAAAGAGAGAGTGAAGAGAGGGAGAAAGAGAGAGAGATTGTTTAACATCATAAAAAACAAAACCAACAAGAAAAAAGAAATACATGAAAACAATGGAAAAAATGGCAGCACATTCCTCATCATCACCATCATCATTCTCAACAACGACAACATCATCATAACTACCACCATCATTATCGTTCTCCCACCACCACAACAAAAACAACAACAAACAACAATGAGAACAACAACAATGAGAACAACAACAGCCAATCAATTGAAGACACCAAACTTTTGCCTAGTCACGCCTCCTTCCAGGTGCGTCGATCGTGCACCTGACTACTTCCGGTTTATGACGTCACTACTTCTACTACTACTATCATTACTACTACTACTACTACTACTACTACTACTACTACTACTACTACTACTACTACTACTACTACTATTACTACTACTACTACTACTACTACTACTACTACTACTACTACTACTACTGCTAACATTACTACTACTGCTGCTACTACTACTACTACTGTTATCTCGTCAGCTACTTCTACAACAAGTTCTGCTGACTGTTTAGTTACTACTACTGAAGCAACAGTTACTACAATAACTGCTAAATTAAGAAGAGAGAGAAAGAGGGAAAATAATGAATGAAAGAGAGAGAGAGAGAGAGAGAAAAAAAAAATTTAGATTCAAGGATAAGTCAAATGTTTGACAATTTGAAGAAATCCATCAACATCGAACGAAATAAAAACTGATTAGTCAAAGATCATGATATGTTTGACTTGTCTTTGGGTTCACTCTGAGTTCATATGTGATGATGATTACGATACCACACACACACACACACACATACACACACACACACACCACACCACACACGTACACACAGACACATGCACGCATGGAAACTAAAATTGAACAAAAATTACGATAATAAACTAAAAAGTAGACAATTGCTACACAAACAAACAAACAAACAAGCAAATACATACAAGCATACAAACGTATGTAAACTTACACACAAACATATGTAAACATACAAACAAACAAGTTAACATATACAAACATATACAAACATGCAAGCACATACGGACGCCCACACATACACACACACACACTAACAAATAGACAGATAGATAGATAGATAGATAGATAAAAACCTCAAAAGTCGCAAATATAGCTAGCTAGGACAATAACAACAACAACAAAGCAAATAAAAACAATAAAAATAATAATAATAATAATCACAACAACAACAATAATAATAACAATAATAACAATAACTGTTGCTATACGTACAATGGAAACATATTTTACTGCATGAATACCAAATGCAATCGACTGTACTGGAGAGATG
>NW_008705551.1:95728-97098 GCF_000326865.2 Helobdella robusta
CACATACACATACATACATACATACACACAGACTTACATATAAACATACACACAGACATGCATACATACATACAAACAAACATACAAACATGTACGGAAAGAAAGCAAAAATATGAAAGAAAAAAGAGAAATGGAGAGAGAGAGAGAGAGAGAGAAAGAGATCTTTCCAGCTGCTTTATCAATGTTAACAATGACGATAACGAACAAGAACTGTGATGACGACAAACAAACCAACAAAAGTATAAAAATGTGTGAATGAATGAATGAACGAACGAATGAATACATAAAGGAATACATGAATGAACGAAAGAAAGGAAAAAACAAACGAATGAAAGAATAAACAAAACAGACGAATGAATGAATGAACGAATTTATGCGTGAACGAACGAGTGAATTATAAAAGAATGATTGGAGTCGTAGAGAAAAAAAAACTTAAAATAAGAGTTTAAGAGAGAGAGAAAAAGAGAGAGAAAGAGAGAGAAAATGAAAGAGAAAAAGAGAAACAATGAACAAATTAAAGAGAGAGAGAGAGAAAGAGGAGAGAGAAACTTAAATTGGAAAGGTGTGAATATTACAGAGAATGTCCCCAACAAAAGGGACACATATAAGAAGAGTGGATTGCTATTGGTAGTTACTATTTAATGTAATCAATCCGCTGTGTACGTGTATGTGTGTGTTTGTGTGTGTGCGTGTGTGCGTGCGTGTGCGTGCGTATATGTGTGTGTATGTATGTGTGTTTTTTCCGAATTGCTATCTCTATTAAACAGCTGATTGCACTTGTAAGCTACTGTCGTTATGACATGTGTTATTAATTCAATTTATTTCGTTTAAAAAGAAATTTAATTTTGCAGGTTTTTGAAGACAATCAATTAATCAATAATTGGTCAATCAATCAATCAATCAATCAATCAATCAATCAATCAGTCCCTCACTGAATCACTCGTACAAATGAAAAAGTTATTTTCATTCACTCAATCCATGTTTTTATTCATCTTCTGTTAACTTCTTTATTTTTTCACGATTGGGTTTTTGTTATTAAATTATATTATTTGTTCATGGAGAACAGCCAACCAAATGTAATTAAACCATTTATTTGTTCATTAATTCATTCGTTCGATCGTTCATATATTCATTCAATCATTCAATCATTCACTCAGTTATCCATTCACTCATTCATTCTTTCATTCTTTCACCAATCAGTCATTCATCCTTTCATCCAACCGACCATTTAATATATTTAATACATTCCATAACAACGATATGGTACGTAATCGTCGTCATAATTATTATTAGTAATACATGTACACACACAGACACACACACACACACACACACACACACACACATACATACATACATACATACACACA
>NW_008705551.1:97148-104903 GCF_000326865.2 Helobdella robusta
AACTCATACCGACGACTTTAATGCTAAAACATAAATAGAGACACACCACAGAATGGCATGACAGGACATACAAACACAGACATACAAACGTGCAAACATACCAACAACATACATGCATGCAAACATACATAGAAATATACAAAAATTCTCATAAAATAACATACAAACTAGCATACAAAAATTTATGCTAAAAGTTGTATGTTTTTTGACAAAAAAACATACATACGAATTACGGACCAAACAAAACGTATCAACAAACAAACAAACATACAAACATACATACATATATACATACATACCAACCTACTTACATACATACAAACAAACATACATAAATACAAAAAACCACACAAAAAAACATGCATATATACGTGATAGCATTTTCCAACTTGTTCGTTTCATAATGTTGGAATGTAGATTATTCAAGATAAGAACACGTTGTTCAGCGTCCTTTATCACACGCATATGTATGTTTGTTTGTTTGTATGTATGTTTGTATGTATGTGTGTATGTATACATGTATGTTTGTATGCGTGTGTGTAGGTATGTATGTGTGTATGTATGCATACACGTGTTTGTGTGTGTGTTGTATGTGTGTGTCTGTGTGACAACATACAAACAAACGCTTTTTCTTGTTTTTGTTTGTCGATTGATGTCGAAACACATTGTCATTAGACATGCAGATGATGTCGTTGTTGTTGTTGTTGTGTTTGTGTATGTGCGTGTGTATGTGCGTGTGTACGTGCGTGTGTATCTATGTATGTGTGTGTGTCTGGGTATGAGTTTGTGTGTGTTTCTCTGCGTACGGGCGTACATCCATGCTGAATCAAAAATTTGTTAGTAGTCCATTTTTTTTTCTACTGAAAGACAGAAATAAAATTAATGACATGAATAATAATAATAATAACAATAAAAATAATAATTATAAAAATAAGCTACGTATCCATGTTTATGACGTCATATCTTGTTTGAAGTAGTTTAAACTTCCTATCTTCTTTCATTTCATTTTGTTCTTTTTTGCATGCTTTGTTGGAAAAGAAAAAAGAAAATGATTAGAAACATAACTATACGATGAATAAATATCTCTTAAAATATCTTTAATAGCACTTGCAGTATGCTAACACACACATGCATACATACAAACAAACACATACACATACATACATACATTCGTACATACATACATTCGTACATACATACACACACGCATACACACATACATACTACTATGCATATATATATGCATACATACATACATACGCATACATATGTACACAAATACACACATACATACATATATATATATATATACAATGACATGTCGTGACGATACGCAATTATGAGAAATAAAAATCATTATACCAAAACAAAACCATTAAACAAACAAGCGAAAAAATACAAAAAAAAAACAAAATGACGCAATGTTCAAACAGAAAAAAATCTCTTGTGTGTGTGTTTGTGTGTATGTATGTGTGGATATACGGATGTACCTGTGTGTGAATGTATGTGTGTGTGTATGTATGTCTTTTATGTTTGTAGAGATGTATATATTTGCATATACACTTAGGCAAATTTGAACTGTCAATCAAAAAATTGCGCTCGGCATAGATGTAAACAAAAAATTTCATTGTATCATATAAATACATGCATACATACACACAAACATACATACATACATGCACACAAACATACATACATACATGCACACAAACAGAAATACATACATACATACATACATACATACATACATACATACATACAAACTAACAAATATAATTTGCATTGAAACAATACCATTCGGCAATAAATTTACCGGCAAACTTCAAAAATTCAACAAAATAAAAATAAAAAAGTAAAATTCGGGCACTTTTTTCCGAAATAAAAATGTCTTTTTTATAGCGCTTTATAATAAGAAATTGAACGCATAAATTTAAAAAAAAAAATTTTTTTTAATTTCGTGACGTCGTTTATGTTTTGTTTTTTTTTGTGTGGAAAAAACAATTTAGTGGTTTATCATTCTTATTTATTATTATTATTATTTATTATAATTATTATTATTTTATTATTATTATTATTATTACTATTATTGCAGACGCAAATTTGGCCCCGAGGTTTTTAATTAGAGAAATCGCCATTTTTTGGAGGGAACGACCTACCTCTAAGAAGCCAAAGCGCCGTAACTTCCGTCTGCTACTCGGTATAAATTGTAATGACGTCACTGTTACGTCACTAAATGATTGAAGCTATTTGTCATTCAGTCGCTTGTTCGGCTGTTTGTTCTTTTGGACGTGCGCTTGTGTTTATGTGTGTGCGTGAGTGTGTGTGTGTGTGTGTGTGTGTGTGTGTGTGTGTGTGTGTGTACGTGAGTGTGTGAGTACTTTTGTGTGTATGTGTATGTGGACCATTAGTACCATCATCATCAACAACAACAGCAACAACAACAGCAACAACAGCAGCAGCAACAACAACAGAAACAACAACAACAACAACTACGACATCCTCATCAACATTGTCGTCGTCATCGTCATCATCATTATTACCATCATAATAACCATTATTCAAATAACTTCTCCCGCTATACTCCATCTAATGGCTCATATTAAGCACAGAGCCGAGTTGACGACGACGACGATGACGATGGCGGTGATGATGATGAATGAATTAATGAAAAAATGGATGATTGATTGAATGAATGAATGAACGAACGAACGAACGAACGAACGAACGAACGAACAAACGAACGAATGAATGACTGAATGAATGAATGAATGAATGAATGAATGAATGAATGAATGAATGAATGAATGAATGAATGAATGAATGAATGAATGAATGAATGAATGAATGAATGAATGAATGAATGAATGAATGAATGAATGAATGAATGAATGAATGAATGAACGAATGAAAGAATGAAAGAATGTAATAAAATAAATCAAACGCACTATTTATCTAACTCGAAAGTTTTAAATATCATCAAACGAGATTAATGTTTTTCAAAAATTTTATTCAAAAAAATTTTTATTTATGGCAAATTATCTTAAACACACATGCACGTACACTCACACACACAAGCACACACACGCACACACACACACACGCACACACATACACATGTATAAACATATAACAGATAAATACGTTGGAGTTTTATTGAATGTAGTTTTATATACCAGTTTATGTTTATATGTGTATTTACGTGTGTGTGCGTATGGATGTGCGTGTGTGTATGTGTGTGTGTACGTATGTATGTATGTGTGTGTGTATGTGTGTTTGTTTAATAATTAATAAGCATTCATAAGTAAAGGCGTTGTCTAAAATTCCGCATCTTTTGATAACGCATCATTAATAAGCTTTAATGGGATGAACAAAAAACCGAATGTATGTATGTATGTATGTATGCGTGTATGTATGTTTGTATGTATGTATGTGTTTGTGTGTGTGTGTACGTATGTTTGTGTGTTTGTGTGTATATATGTATGTTTGTGTGTGTATGTGTACGTTTTTATGTATGCATGTGTGTTGTGTATGTTTGTGTGTATGTAGGTTGGTAAATATACATACGCAATCACTTTTACAAATGTATAAAACTGAAGTCCTAGTCTACACACATGTATTTTTACAGAGAAAATAGGAACGAAAGAAAGACGAAAGTGAGAAAAAAAAATAGTCAGAGAAAGAAGAAAAACACAGAGAGAAACAGAAAGAGAGAGAGAGAGAGAGAGGGGGTGGGGGAGAGGGAGAGAGGGAGAAAAGAAGGATATGGGAAAACAAACACAGGCAAACATAAAAAATGCCACAGATATCGTTCAATGTATTAATTGAGTGCAAGCCTATTCGTATCTATAGTTGTATGTTTGTGTGTTTGTTTGTGTGTTTGTTTGTATGTTTGTGTGTCTGTTTGCATGTTTGTTTGTTTGTTTATGTATTTGTGCTTGTTTCAAGTTTGCTGGAAGACAACTCCTGTAGAAATATTTATTATTAATAGGAAAGTATGACAACAGTGATGACGATGATGAGAAAAGATGTGACGACGACGATGATGATGATGACATTAGCTGTAGTTCTGACGATGATGATGATGATGATCCTTTTTTCATTATCATCACTTCCTTAATCATCATCATAATCATTCATTAATCATCCTAATTATTTCTACAACAATTTAAATTGAAGCAAGCGCCATCATTGGGAAGCTATGCCAAAAATAAAACATTGGGTGTGTGTTATTTAAATTTCTACTCTCTATTTCCATTTCTATTTCTCTCTCTCTCTCTCTCTCGCTCTGTTTTTCTCTCTCACTTTTCTTTTCATCTCTCTTGTGTTCTTTATCTCTTTTTCTGTCATCCATATTTTTTCAGTTTTTCAATTTTTTCTCATTTTTCTATTACTGTCTCTTGTTTTATTTCACTCTTTCACATTCTTTCTCTCTCTCTTTCTTTCTTTTTTTCTTTCTCTCTCTCTTTCTCTCCAGCTTTCAATTTTTCAACTCTAAATACACCAACAAATGGCACACTTTCTATCTTTCTTTCTCTTTCTCTCTCTTCTCTCTCTCTCTCTCTCTCTCTCTCTCTCTCTCTCTCTCTATCTATCTTTCAACTCTGAATACATCAATAAATAGAATGGTTGATTAAACACGCACGCGACGCACGCGCACACGCGCACACGCACGCACGCACGCGCACACGCAAATAAAAATTAAAAATTAAATAAACATCGGCAAAAAGTGTTTAATATCGTTTTCACTTCTTAATTATTTTCATATGTTCGTCTAAATCAATTAAATGTATATATATATATATATATATATATATATATATAAATGTGTGTGTGTGTGTTTGTGTACGTGTGTGTTTATGTGTATATTTAAGATACAAATATAAAAATAATTTATATAGATATATATATATATATATGAATATAAATATATATATGTGGATATTCATACATGAACTAAATGTGTTTTAGAAATTAACTGAAATTCAATAACTTTGTTGTTTGGCATTTTGAATTACCCACACTCACACACACACACACGCACGCACGTAAACAAACACACACACACACTCTCACACACACACACACACTCTAACACACACACAAACACACACACATACAGCACCATTTGACACAGGCACCATTCATTGCGAATAATAATGGCATTGACTGAATAAACAACAACAAATACAGCCATTTTCATTATTATTTATATTGCTGCTAGTTTTGTAGTAGCAGCTGCAGTAATAGTAGCAGCAGCAGCAGCAGCAGTAGCAGCAGTAGTAGCAGTAGTAGTAGTAGTAGTTGCAGCAGCAGTAGCAGCAGTAGTAGTAGTAGTAGTAGTAGTAGTAGTAGTAGTAGCAGCAGCAGTAGTAGAAGTATAGTTCGTTGTTATTTTAGTTAGAAAACTTAATTTACTACTAACAATAATAACCATGCTGATAAAAGCAGCTTCAAAATAAGAAGAAGTTACATCTGCAACAAGGAAGTAATATTAATATTAATAATAATAACAACAGCAACAATAATAACAATTTTTATTATTATTCTTATCGTTGTAATAATTATTATCATTAGTGTTATATAATTTTCGAGACAATTTTTAGTAATAGTAGCAATATAAGTTAGTAATGATAGTAGTAGTAGTAGTAGTAGTGGTGGTGGTAGTAGTAGTAGTAGTAGTAGTAGTAGTAGTAGTAGTAGTGGTGGTAGTAGTAGTAGTAGTAGTAGTAGTGGTAGTAGTAGTAGTAGTAGTAGTAGTAGTAGTAGTGGTGGTAGTAGTAGTAGTAGTGGTAGTAGTGGTAGTAGTAGTAGTAGTAGTGGTAGTAGTAGTAGTAGTAGTAGTAGTAGTAGTGGTAGTAGTGGTAGTAGTAGTAGTAGTAGTGGTAGTAGTAGTAGTAGTAGTAGTAGTAGTGGTAGTAGTAGTAGTAGTAGTAGTAGTAGTAGTAGTGGTAGTAGTGGTAGTAGTAGTAGTACTAGTGGTAGTAGTAGTAGTAGTAGTAGTAGTAGTAGTGGTAGTAGTAGTAGTAGTAGTAGTGGTAGTAGTAGTAGTAGTAGTAGTAGTAGTAGTAGTAGTAGTATAGCTAAAATTATAATAATTAATGCTTTTTCCGAATGCCTACCTTACTTCATAACACTTATCTAAACAAAAACATCAATGACAAATTATTGTCATATTACATAATATGCCTGTATGTATATATGTGTAAGTGTATGTATGTGCGTGTGCGTGTGTTGTGTGCGTGTGTGTGTGTTTGAGTGTGTGTGCGTTTGTGTGTGTGTGTGTGTTTGGCAAAAGATCTGCTAAACATATGAAGGGAAGACTCATTAAGATTCGAAAAAATATTTTCATATATAACTCTCTCTATTTCTCTTTCTTATTCTCTGTATCTTTTCTAAATATTTTTCTTTTCCATCTCTTTCTCTCTTTATTTCTCTCTTTCTCCATATCTCTCTCTCTCTCTCTCTCTCTCTCTCTCTTTCACTCTCAAAATATCACCTCACAAGCAGCATCGAGCGGTCAATTAAAATCTAAATTTTGCCACAGGGTCAATCAATGCATCGATGGTAATGATGATGATGACGACGATGACAAAGCTAGAATAATGTATTAAATTATTTATTTGTAGTAGCAACACGACGGGTTAAATTTTCAATTGTAACACAAGTAGTAGCAGCAGTTGTATAACTAGTATTTAAAATTTCAACCTTACAGTCTAAATAACATCAAAATATGGTCTTGGTAAAAACAATAATACTACTATTACTACTACTGCTAATGCTACTACTACTAATAATAATAACTATAATAATAATAACAACAACGATAACAACAATAATAATAATAATTACTTTAATAATAATAATGTCGTTACTTCAAAACAAGCCATTTGAACTAGAAATCGATTTGTGTGAAGTACAATTCATCATCATCGTCGTCAACAACAACAACAACAGCAACAGCAACTACACAGCCGCAAAAACAACAACAAAATCAACAACAACAACAAAATCAACAACAACAACAAAATCAACAACAACAACAAAATCAACAACAACAACAACAACAACAACAACATCAATAATAACATCAACAGCAAAACGTCATCAACATTATAACTATTGTCATCTCTATCATTATCATTTTCATCGCACATATTATATTATAATGAAAATAATTCAATTTCCCTGTCAATATGGCTTTATGCGTGAATGGTGTTATATGTCTATATGTGAGTATGTTTGTTTGTATGTATTTATGTATGTATGCATGCATGTATGTATGTATGTATGTATGTATGTATGTATGTATGTATGTATGTATGTATGTATGTATGTATGTATGTATGTATGTATGTATGTATGTATGTATGTATCTATTTATGTATCTATATATATGTATGTATCTATTATAGTCATCCTGCTTTCTTTGAAAAATTTTAATTTGGAAAAACAAATAAAATTTCGTTTCGTTTCGTTTCGTATGTATTTATGTGTGTGTATGTATGTATGTTTGTTTGTATGTACGTATGTATGCATGTATGTATGTGTGTGTATGTATGAATGTGTGTGTTTGTTGAGTCACGTGATACTGCATCTGAGACTAATACAGGTGATCATCACAAGTATCCGCGTGCACGCGTGCATTTGTATGTATGTTTGTATGTATGTTTGTTTGTATGTTTGTTTGTATGTTTGTTTGTATGTATGTATGTATGTATGCATGCATGTATGTATGTATGTATGTATGTTTGTATG
>NW_008705551.1:107249-115028 GCF_000326865.2 Helobdella robusta
TTTCTTCATCATTATCATCACAACCATCAACATCATCACCATCAACATTATCATCCTTACAACCCTTATCCTAATCACTACCTGGTATTTTCATCATCTGTAGCAGCATATTATTAATCAAAATCCTGACCACCATTTGTCAAAAAAAGTTTCTTCTTCAGTAAAACCATTATCATCATCATCATCATTACCACCATCAATGGCGACATCATCATCAGTACTACTTTTTCTACTATTACTATTATTGCTCTACTGCTAATACTACTTCCTCTGCTGCTGCTACTACTACTACTGTTACTACTACTACTACTACTACTACTACTACTACAACAACTACTATAACTACTACTACTTCTACTACTAATACTGCTACTAGTACTATTACTACTAAGTAGCTGTCATTGTTAGCGTTATAAAGATTACTAAAAACCATCATCATCAATCACGGTTATATTATTGATTTATTTGTCTGCCATCACTATCGTCGTCTTCATCATCATCATCATCTTTTTCATAATTATCAGTAGTAGTAGTAGTTGCACATTTATATAGCGCTTATTTCAAAAAGAAATGTTCTTGTGACTCCATCGTCACCATCATCTTTTCTCATCATCTTTCTCATCCTCATGGTCAACAACATCATCATCAACATAATCTCTATCACCATCTTAATTATCATCATCACCATCATCGTCGTCGTCTTCCTCACCATCACCATCGTTATATTTCCGTCACCATAGAAGGCGTCCGTCCCAGCGGTCGCATGATGATTCTGAACTCGACTCCAGATGATAAAAGCTGACGATGCTACGTAGCAATAATCAACATCCTCTTCGTCGCCATCTTTGCTGACGTCATGACCTTTGTTGTGATGATTACAGAGTAGAGAAATCAGAAAAAAAGTTGAAAGTAATGAGTATTTAGTGCGAGAAATGCAGCTTGGCTTTCATGAAAAATATTCTACGAGTGTATTTCCGCGTAGAATATACTTATTTTTTGATAAAAAATTTGAATAATTTAAATTAGATTAAAATTATTTAAAATAAAATTATTTAAATTGTGATAAAATAATCTGAAAGTCTTTTTTGTGTTTAGTGTTTTCGTGCGTTTTTCAATTTTTTTGGCGCCAAATAGCAAAACAAGCACGTGCTCGTCTTTATTAAGGGAAAACAAATTCTTATAAATTATATATCTCCTGGAAAAGCTTTCAACGCATTTTTTCTAAATTTTATTAAAGTTGCTCAAATTCAACTTATACATTTAAATTATTCATTTGTTGTTTTTAACGTTGAAATTGTTTCACAACTAAATATTCAGGAAAAAAAACAGAGCAGTAACAATGATGATAATTAATCGCTTCAAAAGCAGAGCCGCCCTGACGCTAATAGCATTATTCGTCGTTCGATTCTTATCGATTCTGTCGGTAATCGAATTTGACGAGATGCAGCTGACGCGGGACGTTCGATACAAGGCCGGGAAGGATGACTTGGCGTACATACGGAGAGAATCAATATCTCCGAAGTTCGGTAAGTGCTGGCTGGACGCTCTCAACAACCTGCAGACCGGATGCGACCTGATGGATGAAGATGAATTGCATCGTATGACCTTCTCGTTCGCAAACTGTTTCCTACTAAAAACCGGTAGGCAGTCGGAGAAATGCGAGTCTGACGAGAGTATCGATACTTGCACAGGCCGTTTCAACTCCGAATCGTACGCCGTCTACACAAAATTTTTTACGCACACACAAAACGTCTGCTTCTTTCTGCAGGCTCAAAAGTGGCAAGCCTCAACCAGACAGACGATCAACAAACTGGCCGACACGTCATCCGTGGTAGCCAACCAACTGGAGAGCTCTAACGAGCTGCAAAAGGAAATCCTGAAAAAACAATTAGATTCGATCCGAATACAGGAGGAGCTGTTGGATAGTGGAACATCCCTGAAGAAGACTTTGGAAGAATCGAAAGTGGGAATCGAAGGAATGGTGAATGATTTCATGCTGTCATCCACGGAGCAGAGGAATTACATATTTGATATCTTTGATAAAGTAAGGTTGGTCGGTTGAATTTCTTCACACGATAATGTTTCATGATGAATCGGATTGAATACAATTCACGATTACAAAAAATTGACTACAAACAAACAGATGCATAAAAAACACAAACATACAAGCACACACACACTTACAAACAAACACACTCCACGCACACAAACAAAGACACAAACACGCACACACCAACGCAAACACCAACACACAAACAGCTCTCTGCAATCATTAGTAATAGGCGAAATGTCCGGCTGCCTATCTTTAATTTTTTACTTGACGTCAATCATGACGTCATATCTGCTGACGTCAGCCAAGCAAACGTCATCGGCGAGATTTCCAATCTTCATCGTCATGTCAGTTAATTTTGCCATTGAGAGGATCCTCTTCACAATGATCAGAAGAGATGCTGATGATCGTGTTGCTGGCGCTTCTGCTGTTGAGGGAATATATAACTTTAGTGAGGTCTGTAATGATGATGAAGGTGATAGTGTTTTATCATCTTTATATCACATATAATCATCTTTTACATCACCACCACCACACACCTAACCAACATTTTCACCATTTCAAATCGCCCTTATCACCCCCACCCATCCATCCATCACGTCACATCCTTCCCGGGTTCAAACGCACAGCTGGATTTTTACAGATGTAGAAATAATTCGAGACTGTTGTTCGCCGCGGTGTCTCTTGTGATCTTGCTCTGCTGTGCCTTCAGGTACAAGGATTACATTGCTATTAACAATAATCTACTGAACGAACTGAAGAGACAAACTGAAGAGATTAGGACTATACTGCTCGGTTGTCTTCATCTATTTGTTTGGATAGATGTATAAATTTATATAGCAATCGTATGTTATTAAGCTGTATTTGTGTTCCTATTGTTGTTGTTGTTTGTGTTGTTGTTGTTGTTGTAGTTGTTGTTGCTGTAGTTGTTGTTAAACCTAAAAGAAATGACTCATTGCGTCCAACAGATCAACCAGCGTCACCATCACCATTATCCTCATCGCCGCCATCATCATCTTCCTCTTCTTCATCACCATCATCTTCAAATGATGTGACGTACAATCCTCCTGATAATGATGACGACACATCGTCTTTATGGTCTTCCAGAACATTGCGAGAACTGAAAGATGACGTCAAATTTCTACAGCTGTCAACGCCTTATAAGGAAATGATGGTATCGCTATCGGATACCGGCGATGTCACAAATACCGGTATGAATCGATAGCTCTTATTTTTTTTATTATTATTACTATTTGTTGTTGTTATTGTTATTATTGTAGTTGACATTTTGTTATTTTTTCATAGAGAATTCTTACCACTCTCAGATAACTGAATCCGCCAAAGTTAGCAAAAATTATTATTATTATTGTTATTATTATTATTGTTGTAATTTTGTTATTGTTATTATTCCATACAGAGATACAACCTAAGGAAGAGAAACATGGAATGCAAGTTCATTGACGACGGATCGCTGAGCGAAAGTCCGAAAGAATTTTTCCAAAAGATGAAAGCCTGCAAGAGTGTCTGTCTAAAATAGGAAATTAGGAAGTTGTAATTATTGTTCTCTGTTGATGCACCTGAAAAAATTTACATATCTTTGTTTCTATGGCAACCAAGCAAGCCGTGTGTTTGTGATTCATATAAATGTTTCAATATTAAAATTAAAATAACAGTTCCGACATTTTTAAAATGAATTTTATTGAGTTAATTTGACATTTAAGAATGAATTTGTGCAGTTTAAATCGGATTACTGAACAGTGTTTAATTATAAAAAATATAATGGCGCCTTCATTCGGTCCGTGTGCTATGGAGATCATGGTGAATACGCCGACAAACAAACTCCTAATCACTAAATTAGGAAAATTTATATTAGGTAGTGTTGATGTTGAACACCTGGTATTAAAAATTATAATTAGATCAGGGCTGAAACATGAATGTGTTTATGGTGATGGTAGTAAATCGTTTGTCATACTGCTGCATAGTTTGCTGTCTAAAATAACTTGTCTTGTTCCTAAGATATCAAAGAATGCTTCATATTCAAGAGTCTGCGTGTTAAAATGTTTAAAAACATTTCAATCTATGATTTTTGACAAGATATTATGTGTTAAAATATTTAAATTATCATTGAAGTTCAGCAATACAAATTCGAAAAACCTTGAAAAGATAATAAAATCTCTTGTCTACACAAACTTAATCGTACAAAATTCTGAAAAAATTTCTCGTCATCTTAGTGATATATTATACAAACTGATAACTTACAACAGTTCTCATGCAGATTTGTGTCGGATTAAACAGTCGGTATCGAGTTTGTTACCCGATTTTGAAAATATTTGCATAGAATCGGTCGGTTCTCCGACCGAGTTTAGTAGGATTGAGAATAAAATAATATTATCGAGGAATTTTGTAACTTACCATACGACGATGGAAAGCGGTGCAAACAATATAAATTCGAAGTTTATAATTTTATACAACGATGATGAGTCTGAAAAGAGAAGGGCAAAATTAGATGTCGAAATTGAAAACACAACATCGGCGTTAGCTCTACTGAATTTGAAATTTAAAAGATGGCAACGAATAACTGAACAGTTATCGAGCAATAATATAAAGTTAGTGATCTGTAACTTCAAAATCACTGATGATATCGCCGCCACGTTCAACCAGCATTGTATTTCATCCATACAATGTCTTTCTGACGCTGAAACCAAAAGATTAATTCGTTCTTTTGACATCATAGCACTGTCAGATTTCTCCACCTTTTCACACAAAACCTTTGCTGAAGAATGTAAAGCTAACGAAAACAGTGTACCAAAATGTTATTTAGCGAAAGTGTTAACTTTCGGCCGGATTCGAATTAATGACGATATATTTGCATATCTGGAACCGATACCCCAAAACAAAGTAAACGAGTATACCGAACCGACAGCAAACTCGTTCCCATGTCAACTAATCGTTACAGGTTATTCGCTAGAGCAATGCCAACACTTGATCTACCAGCTAGAGAGATGCGTCAAACAGATCGGTCACTTGATTTGCACATCTCTCGTGAGGGGCAGTGAAAAAACGATTTGGAAAAAAGACAAGGGTGAAAATATCGATATTTATACTGACAAGCCGATATCAAAAACACACAATAACGACGGCAAAATCATTTTAGAAGATAATAACATTAATAACTTTGATTATTTTCATCCCAAATCACAGAAATCTCTAAAGCACGCAGCTGTGTACTTGCCAGCAAGCGGAACATTTGAATTTTTATCATCCGCACTCTTAACAGACGTCATTCAAACCATTAAATCAGACAGAAATTCGGAATTTTCAAAAAACTTCACAGAACTTGACGTAAAATTCATAGAAATATTCAACGAGGCCCTTTTGAGTGTACCCCAGACATTAATAACAAACTCATATGCCAGTAAATTTGAAAGGGGTAAATTAAGTTCCGTGGCACAAATCCTAAAAAATATTAAAGAATCGACAGAAAAGCTGGATGTGGTAGTAGATGGTGGATATTTAGATGATGGTGACGGTAATAGAGACAGTGATGACGACCTAAATGATGACGATGAAGAGGATGGTCGTAGAAGCCATCACAAGTTGATGACTGTCGATGTAAGAACCGGTCAAATGAACTTAACCAGACATCATCGTAACTTTCAACGCGAAATCAAAGGTGATGACGACAGTAATAACAACAACGGAGATGATTATGACGAGTTTGCAGGTATAGAGCCTTTGAAATGTAAATTAACACTTATTGGAGATGTGCTAAATATTATCGAATCGATATTAAGAATCGAATGTATCGTACCGGTAAGAAAAATAAATTGAGAATCCGAAATTATATCAACAAAATCTACGCCAAAATGTTGGCAATAATAAGATATATGTCATCAAACAAACGATGATGATTGATAGCGAGTACAACAACCAAAACAAACTGACGGCGATATCATGATATAGTATCAGTAAACGATGAAGATAACGCGCACATCATCAATGACATCATTAAAAACTTAAATTACGCAATTGTTAAAAGTTGATGTTTCGAGAAATCTACCAAAAACAAAGAAGCTTTATTCTTTTTTTATTACTTTTTGACAATAATAAAGATATCCATTGATAAATATTGTATATATGTTTGTGTGTGTGTAATGTATGTGTGTGTGAGTGTGTGTGGTGCGTGTATTCACGACAAAAAGAAACACAATTGGTTGTAAAATACTTAAGTATGGATAATCTATTAGAAAGAATCGATTAATCATTTTGACGTAGATTCGTCTGATATAAGAAAAATATCAATGTCATGTAGATACGAAAAATATTTATATATGTACGTAGTTATGGGTGCAAAATGCGTACAAAAAATGTATATGTACACATATATGTACACACACACACGCGCGCACACACAGCAGCAGTAACATAGGCAGAGTACTTCATTGTTAGTAATACTAATGTGTCAATGATGTAGAATCAAGTTTAGAAAATCCAGAGTAAAATAAATCTATAGTCTTTAAAAAAACAACAATAAAGACAACAATTATAATGTTAATGAAAAATAACAATATAATTTAATAATAATTATACGACTAATCATAATTAACAAGAAATACAAATATTATTACATCTGCAAAAAAATCTGCAAAAAATAAAATCGACAATGTTTGTAAGTCGGACTGTATTTTAAAATTCTCTCTCTCTCTCTCTCTCAAAGTAAAAGAGAGAGAAGGAGAAGATATATATACATATATATAGATATTCGTCCATGTGTCTGAAATAGAGGAAGAAAGAGAAAGAAGAAGGAGAATTACTTCTACAATCAATAATAATAATAATAATTATTATTATTATAATAAATACACTCCTTAGTAGTTCTCGGATGATGGTAACTCATGGAACATAAAAGGTATTAATTGAAGAATTTTCAGAAAGAGCGATCAAAGATTGTTGCAGTTGTCGTGATAAAATTACAAGCAACATGAAATTGTCCTTGGAAAGCAAAATATAATAAACAAATTACATTAGAGTTACGTAAATGAAATGATAAGAATGGAAAGCTGGTGGCAGTTGGATTCAAGCGAACTTAACGATAATAATTTTTGACATTTCTGTTATTATTTTTATTATTAGTTATTTATTATTATTATTATTTATGCCATTAAAACTACAATCGTAAGTAAGGAAACAAAAAAGCACACAAACAATATAAGCAAAT
This sequence comes from Helobdella robusta, assembly GCF_000326865.2. Taxonomy (NCBI): domain Eukaryota; kingdom Metazoa; phylum Annelida; class Clitellata; order Rhynchobdellida; family Glossiphoniidae; genus Helobdella; species Helobdella robusta. The sequence goes on from NW_008705551.1 coordinate 114,518, forward strand.
GCTGGAAGATACTCACATCTAGTGAAAATTAAAAATTGTAATTCAAGATAGAAGAAGGAAAACACATCACATACAAATAACATCACACCAAACACATTTACCTTCGTGTACATATAAAATAAACATTTTTATACAAATAAGCATACCCAGACACACACACATACACACAAACATATACACATATGTGTATTATATATATATATGTATGTATATATATACAAAATTGGTATAGCGGTAAATTGTTGGTGAGCAATGCAAAAGGCTGCATGTTCAATACATGATGAATTCGCCGAAACCAACCTAATGAAATTATGTACAGAAAATATAGACGATATATATATATATATATATATATATATATATATATATATATATATATATATATATATGTTGGTAATAGACCATAATTTTTACAATATTCTATAAATTCTACCGAATGTTTGGCGTTAATATGTTTGTAGTTCGTTTTTTCGATTTTTCTCACTAAAGTTTTTCTCAAAATTTTCTCACA